>NW_026057581.1:7782262-8040702 GCF_023721935.1 Panthera uncia
ATATGAATCCTTTTAGTATTTTTAATGCAGGTTCCCCAGCCCCCACCCCCAGATTTTCAGACAGGAACAAACTTTGGCTTCCAGTTTCAGAGGTGTCACTGACCTCTTGAAATTCGCAAAAGCCAGGTTAGGAATGAAGTAAAGTGCTGATGATTATAACTGGCCAGAAAACGGGTGTCAACAGTCAGATCAAACTGCACACTGACGTCCCAAAGCTAACTGTGGATGGCAGAAACAGATTTCTCCTTTCCATTTCCTTGCTCAAAACAAATCATCTAGCCTGTCCTTCCATTTGTCAAAGGGGGGAAATATCTTTATACAACTGCACAAAGTCTATTTGCATATTTTTCTATTATGTTGAAAAGCATAAGCCTTAAGGAAAAATAACTTTAATGGTCCCCTTGTGAATTACTGACTTCAGTTTGGAAATTCTGCTCTGCTTTGATGAAACAGAAGTACAGCAAGTACGGAGTTTGCTACATTATTTTGAAACTAGGAGGCATTTTTAAAAAGTCTGCCAGGCCAAACATGTTAATTAGTGTTCATAAATTACTATGTGGCATATTTATTGTCTTTTACCAGATAAATTAATTCTGATAAATATACAATTAGGTTAGACTAATAAGATCATTGAAGTAGAAGTAAATATACAAAAATGAAGGGTAGCAGAAAACAGATTTGTTAGTGATTACAAGACTCCTCAACCAAACACAGATGCAACATTTTAAATATCACTTATTTATGATATATCTTACATAATATAACATTATAATTAAATAACATAAATACACCAAATGTAAATCTTTTAAAAATCTACACATTTTAACTGAAGATAAATAAAAGGTAGGATAATATCCTGTGAATGTAACTGTATTTTTAGCGATATTTTACAGAATAATATAAATGGAAGAATAAGTAGCTTGATGTGTTCATACTTTGAACGTAGGAAAGTCCTTAATAACAAGCATCTGCACTCCAGAGTCATCAACTTACCCTCTCTGGACCAGGCTGTAAGTGATGTACTAAAATTCTGATACAATTTTAAGACATACAGGAATCTTAAGGTTATTTTAAATTATTCCTAACCCAGGGAGAACCAGAATAGCTTAGATAAATAAAATCCATAGATTTCTTACCAGTCAACAGCTTTCATATCTTTTCCTTAGCAGCCAACCCATAAAATGAAAAACAAGACAAACTGCCTGATTTTAATGTCTCTTCCTTGACCATCCACTGCGGACTCCTCTGATGGAGATTAGAAAAAATCAGTGAAAACGAAGACGCAGGAAGGAGAAGAAAGAAGCCAAGAGCCTAGATAGTCTACAGACTCAGTAATCATACAGTGAGCTCACCTGCTCCAGGTAGTTCTAAAGAGCTCACCTAACATTCTGATCTTTTAGCAGGGCAAATAAATAAAATGCACCCGAGCTGGATTCTCCCTCACCATCTAGTACCCCCTCACAGAAAAGTGACACGTTAAGTGAGGCACACAGGTAACAACCATCCACAAAGTCTTCTAAAACTAGATGCTCCGCACGGATATGAAGATACTTCAACAGACGTGAGACGTGCAGTCAGGGAACGTGGAGGTACCACACCACTCAGCACACGGTCATTGGGTGCGTGTTATCACCGGCACTGAAGAGCAAACACGTGAACAAGGCAGGCTCTCCCCAGAAAGGACAACCGTTTTGTTGGATTTGCACGTAAATAAGTCATCATCATCGGAGAGCACCATGCTGTGTGCCCTCAGAGATGCGTTGGACGGAGTCCGACAAAGCAGGGAAGGAATCTGGGAAGCATTTGGAAAGACTCTGTGAAAGATGCAGTGTGGTAGAAAGCATTTTAGAATCAGACAAGATAAGAAACCAGTTCAGCTGCTAACTACTTATATAATTTGACCAATAATTAAACTTTTTAAGACTTGGCTTTTAAATCGATAAACTGAGGCCAATAATAAGCTATATAGGTAGCTTATTTTAAGAAGGTAAAGAGATAATGTGTATAAGGCAATCAGCGTGGTTTCTTGAAAATAACGAGCACTTGATGAATTGCACTGATGTTATTATTATGCAGTCTTGAAAAAAAGTACCAGCTATTTCTGGTGTCTGATTAGTGGTAGCCATTGTATCACCGCCATTGAGCTCATTGTGCCCTGTTGGGTTCCCGTGTATTATGTTGTCTGAATTATAATACCTTAGCTGTGGGTTCCCGACAACCAGGAAGGCAACACTAAGATAGGCTGTTTCAAGAGGGGTCAAATTCACAAGCCACACTGCTTTCTGGAAGGTCACAGTTCATTCAAGAAGAATATGCCCGGGTTATGACCTTAGCAATATCAATCAGCAAGAAAACACATAAGGAAAATATCTCTTATTTGCCATGATAGGGGCAATATACTAGCCAGCACATGCAGTAGCAAATAGTAGCACATCTGATTACCTCATTTTTTTTTAATTTTACTCTAGAGAAAGAGAGAGCATGAGCAAGAAGGAGAGAGGGGCAGAGGGGGAGGGAGAGAGGGAGACAGGGAGGGGGAGAGGGAGGGGGGAGAGGGAGAGAGGGAGAGAGGGAGGGGGGACAGATCGAGAGAGAGAGAGAGAGAGAGAGAGAGAGAGAGAGAGAGAGAGAGAGAGATGATCCTAAGTGGGCTCCATGCTCAACAAGGAGCCCGACAAGGCGCTGGATTCATGACCTGAGCTGAAATCAAGAGTCGGACACTCAACCGAGACACCCAGGAGACCCGGATTAACTCATTATTACCAACTGTCATCACATGGTAAGAATGGAATGAGAAAAAGTAAAAATTTCAGGAGTATGAAAAACCCACAGTATACAGGAGGCATCACAGGGTACTAAGGGGTCAAGACAATGGGGAAGCCCTGGAAGAAGGCATCTTAAGGATGCTGTATGTCAACTGCACAGTGTATCTTTATCCTGTGGGTAATGGACAGGCACTGCAGACTTTAAGACCAGGTGAGATAGATTTCAATCCATTTTTTAATCTATTGTTTTGACCTCATATCTATATCTAGTAAGTAATACATAAGCTTATAATTATGTTTCTTCAATTCCAGGGTATTTTTCCAAAATACACATGTGTATGTACATATGTTTGAGGTATCTCTTTGCTATATCATTGTTTAAAATTAACCTCATATTATTTTTTTATGGCAGCAATAAGTTAAAATTAGGGCTTATAGATGTTCCAAACAACACATCACTACTTGCCTGCCTGTTAAGGATTAAGAATTCTCCTTCCCTTCCTTTTATTCACCCACATTTATTCAACAGTTATTATATAAAGGGTTGCACGATACTAAACTTCTTTTAAAGTAGGCTCCACATCCAAAGTGGGGCTTGAACTCATGACCCCAAGACCAAGAGTCGAATACTCTACTGACTGAGCCAGGGGCATCCCTAGACTCTTGATCAAAACTTAGAAGTGGACCCTATGCTAACTCTAATATGCATCTTCTGTTCCTATGGAGACTAAGAAGTAATATCAATAGATCTATTTTTCCACACCACACTTTCAAAAGATTATTTTTTAAATGTTCATTTATTTATTTAATTTATTTAAAACAATTTTTTTAATGTTTATTTTTGAGGGAGAGAGTGAGAGAGAAAGAAAGCGAGCAGGGGAGGGACAGAGAGAGAGGGAGACAGAGAATCCAAAGTGGGGTCTAGGCTCTGAGCTGTCAGCAAAGAGCGTGACATGGGGTTTGAACTCATGAATGGTGAGATCATGACCTAAGCTGAAGCAGGATGCTTAACCAACTGAGCCACCCGGGTACCGCTAATGTTTATTTATTTTTAAGAGAGAGAGAGCGCGCAAGCAGGGAGGGACAAAGAGAGAGGGGGACAGAAGATCCCAAGTGCGATCTACGCTGACAGCAGAGTCCTATGCGGGGCTCGAACCCATGAACCATGAGGTCATGACCTGAGCCGAAGTTGGACGTTCAACTGACTTAACCACACAGGCGGCCCCACACCATACTGTTAAATAATGATGGAAACTTTGATATTTTCCCTTAAATGATTTCCTCTTTAAATAAATATATAGTCTAAATAAATAAATTGTTTAAACCAACAAGCAACAAGCAAGCAAGCAAGCTGGTAAAAAGGGTTTTAAGAAAGACTGCCCAAGAGTCAGGAGAATATGAAGTAAACGGAACAATGGGGAAAGAAAACAGCCCAGCAGAGCGCTCTACAGTTGAAGTCTGAAGCAGGAAGCATCTTTCAGAAACATAAGAAGGCGTGGTCCTACAAATACAATTCTCAAGGAAACGTTACTGTCGGGGCAGTAAGGCATCTGAGTAGTTATTTGAAGAGTGGGTTTCTTTTATCCACACAGTTTTAAATGACATCACTGTCTGTCATTCACTGGTGTTATTTTTTGTTTCCATCCTTTGTCTTGTTTTCTTTTTTTTCTTATTTGGAGAACTCTCTTTAGGTAAGTTCTGTGATTTCAGCAGAGCGCCCCAGGCTTACCGAGAGGAAAATGGGGACATACAATGTATCGGCCCACAGGGGCTGAGGCTCACCAGGTATGGCCTCCTCTTCTAGAGGTCCTAGTTCACCCTGGGAAGCCTAAGAAGCCTCCGCAGCTCAGTTATCTTGCCTGTTACATAACGGACGATGTGTTTGGAGAATACTGCAAGCTCTGGGCTCTCCCACTCAAGGAGATGAGAAGAACCACCAAAGCCAAGGTGAAAAGACCCTGTCAAAGTGTCAAAGGAAGACTTTGAAAGCTCTTATTTTCAGATGGCATGGGTCTTTGATTCTTGCACACCTCTGTTTCATTTGCTCTATTTTCCTTTGGATTGCTCTCTCCCTTGGTGTGCTCCAAATCGACTGGGTTACTCCCAGCTTATCACGTGCACGAGAGGGAGTACCTGTCATTGGGATAAACTTTCACCCTTGAAGCTCAGTTACTTTGCCATCTTCTGTGGCCTCTTCTGACCAGAATGTTAAGACTTGAAAGTTCAAGGCTACAGAGTGGGCTCTATAATTTATTTTATGAAGAAGGACATTCCTTTATTCATTCTTTATTTGCTTGCTTATTGAACCACCACTGGACAGGGTACATCCAGGCATGGATATGACAAAGTCCTTGCCTTGTGAAGATAACAATATAGGAGGGAAGGCCAACACTACAGATGGCTTAAAGCAAGAATTTTATTATTTTATTTTATTTTATTTTATTTTATTTTATTTTTAATGCTTTAAAAAAATGTTTGAATGTTTGTTTATTTTTGAGAGAGAGAGAGGGAGACAGAGTATGAGTGGGGGAGGGGCAGAGAGAGACAGAGACAAAATCCGAAGCAGGTTCCAGGCTCCGAGCTGTCAGCACAGAGCTTGATGTGAGGCTCCCACTCATTAGCTATGAGATCATGACCTGAGCCGAAGTTGTACGCTTAACCAACTGAGCCACCCAGGTGCCCCATTTTTGTTTCTGTTTTTGTTTTTTTGAGGGGGCGGGAAGCAGCAGAGAGAGAGGGAGACACAGAATCCGAAGCAGGCTCCAGGCTCTGAGCTGCCAGCACTGAGCCTGACACGGGGCTTGAACTCACCAACTATGAGATCATGACCTGAGCCAAAGTCAGATGCTTAACCAACTGTGCCACCCAGGCACCCATGACAAGAATTTTAAAAAGGAAACACCATGACAATCAGAACCTGTTATCACTCTAACTATAATCTATGAACTAAACATCTGGTGTTGTCCCCAGTAAAGTGTAAAGCTATGTTCATGGCACCTCCTGTTGATTTTTAGACACTGCCCTGGAGCATCTACCTGGAGATCAACTACAGCACTACTTTAGATATCGAGCACTAGGACTTGCTATAAATGCACCGTTCCTTTCTGCAACCTTGAAATTAATTAAAGTACTGAATTTATTTCAAGAGGTACTTTATTTAGTCATCTCGGAGCCGATACGTGATATCCCCCCTCATGCATGAACTTCCCTGATTGTAGCTACTATGGTTCCCTTAATTCTTGATGAGACTCTTCTTAATGCACACATCTAGCATATCGCTTGGTGTATACCTCACATTTACTGCAAAGCTCACATTTATTGCTACAGCTGTTACCATGTTTGATTTTTATAGAGAGTCACTTGCTTTTTTTCAAGTGTTGAGTCAAAGGGTTACGTATAAATTGACATGCCTGCAATTTATCTTTAAGTAGCAAATCTTAACTGTCCCACACTGTCCAAAGTACCAAAGTTAACCTATAAATCATATACCTTTACTAGAAAGATATGGCTAGAAATATGTGAATAAGAAAATTGAAATTGCTAAATTTCTTCATTAAATATTTATAATTAACAGACTGCTACCAAATCTGTTTTCAGAATTTCTAAAACACATTCTCGGTATTAGGGAGGCTCTTTAAGCACAACTTCAACAAGTATAGGCTTCGAATCAAATCAACAAAAAACAATCTTTTAAATCACTGAATATTCATTGGGATTTATGCATCAAATTTCAGCAGCCATACTTGCTTTTAGATTTTTGGAATGTTATTTTTCTGTACAAACTAACCGCAAAGAACACAACCGATAAAAATAGAAGTGACTTGTTTCTATACTTTGCACATGATTTTCCTACAGCAGTTATTAGATTTCTTATCCATAACTCTGGGTCCGATATAATTATTTTATTTCTCAAACAGCCGTCATGGATCCTAGCATGTACTTTTTCATTTAAATGATTGTTTCCCTGTCCGTGTTTCTCGCTCCTATTTACCGTGGCGTTTGTCACTGAGATACCACCTAGCAGTACATATGCCCATTTTTCCAGCTTAACGGTAAGCTCCTTGAGGGTGAGCACCTGACCCAGGGAAGGGATACAAGTGAACCCAGGTGTCCCCCATGACCCCAACCCCTTATTTTTCCACAGTGACCACAAAAGAATCAAGGGAAAGAACACCAAACTCTGTCGTTCTTTGTTTCTAGTCCATCCCTTCACTATCTCCAGACAAAGGGAGGAGATTTAAGACATCCTCAGACTTCCAGCCCAGTCGCCTTCCTGATGTGCCTAACAGCAGCTCAGATAACGTGTCTGCGACAGGTTGCGGAATTAATGCAACGTATTAGCACCCCAGAATCAGGCCGGGGTACCGAGTGGGGGAACCGAGGCAAATTTATGCGATGGAAGACTGAAGAGCTGCAAAGAAGAAACAAAGAACTTTGACAAGATGGCAAGTGCTGGAGAAGCCAAGCAAAAACGGGGTGTGCAGACTGACAAAGAAGAGGACTTGAAATTCTCAACTCATTCTTAGTAATGTGGGACTACAAAAAAAAAAAAAAAAAAAAAAAAAAAAACCAAACAAAAAACGTGCAAGAGGTTTTCAATGTAACCCATGTGATGATGCTGATGCCGCCACATTGTCTGGACTGGTTCGTGTCTGTGTCAGCATGGAAACGGGGTGCTTCTCCTTACCTCCAGATGCTCTAAAATATAGGGGGGATTCGTCATGCCAAGCCTCAGCATTGCTCCCCGAGGGATCACTTCGACCAGTTTCCACAGCAGTGCGGGGAGATTGGTGCCAATGTCTCTGCCATAAGCCCCCGTGTCTTCACTGGTCAACCATATCTCACAGACGCCCTCTGTGAATCAAAGGAGATAATTAACAAATCTGTTTCCTTCATCATACAGCTGCTCACTCTTTTTAATGCAGTATTACTCAACACCATTATGCAGGCAGTCTGGGTATTCAACTGCAGAGAAAAAGCAGCTTACCCCGTGGTGGCACTGGGTTATTAAGTTCATTTTCTGAACACCAGAGAGTTACAACAAGGCTGTAAATTATCAGTGCGTCCTATGGAGTGATTAACATTCACAGCCAATCAGTTCAACCGCGCTTCCTCCAAAGCACTTTGATCAGGACGAGAGCTACAATCCCATCACAATGGACACTTATTTTATGGAGCACCGTAAGCCTTGGAACTGAAACAGTCACTCCACAGAATGGGCACTAGCAGGACTGAACTCACTAATCAGTCTGTGACCAGCCCAAAGAAAAACGTCAAGTGTGGTTCAGGTTTAACTCACAAATTATTAATTATGAGATAACCCATTTCTCCTGCAGTAACTATTCTAATTCATTTTCTTTATTCAATTAAGAATAGAGTGCACTGCATTGCTGCGTTCAAAGAAGTTGGTTGCTGTATAAACTAAGTATTTGGGTCGAAAAACCTGTTTACTGACAGCTGGCATCCTATTTTCCATCAATCAGACTTGAGGAGAATGTGGACAATGTATATATGCTTTGTTGTCATTGTTACTATAAAGAATCCCGACTTCAAACATTATGGCCTGCAATAACATCCTCCCAAAAATCAAAAAGAAATACATCTGGATAACCTAGTATTATTTAAAATGAATAAAACAGAGTTAGCAGGAGCCACCCAGGTTTTCAGAACCTTTCTGAAAGCATATTCGATTAAAGGATTAGCCTATTTTAAAAGGCCAAGTGCTTCTCACAAAGCTAAGACCAACAGTCAAATAGCCCTGTGAAATTTGCTCATGCTAAAGTGATTTGTTGCTTCAGAACATACCTCAGCACATACACAAGGCCCAGAAATACTACAGCCTGACCCGAAAATATAAATGTCTAGAAAGAGCCTTCAAATTATCACTTAAATCATCTCTAGCTGATGGAAGAGAAGAATTTCAAAAATACATTTAAATACTCCGAGCCAAGAGCAACAACAAATAAGACACACGGCTTTTAGGTAAATGTGAACTTACACACTTACAGGAAAGAGTAAAGATCTTCCCTCTCTTTAATGCATTCCACAGAAATGGACAGATAGACATGAAGTTGAGATCTCCAATAACTATTCTTTCCTTAAGGTAAGAGATAGATTTACTTTGTAAAAAAAACAAAACAAAACAAAACGCTAGCCAAACCATATAAAAACATGTTCACTTTTCTCTATTTGTCTATCTTTCTGAGACAGGCACATCCTCATTCACACCCACACAACACAGAAAATACAAGAAAAGAAATAAAATTTTACTTTCCTGAAATTAAAGAATCAATAACTTAGCATAGAGAACAGGAGGTATCAAAAACAAAAAACAAACAAAAAAAACCCCACCAAAAACCAAAAAGCCCAACTCTATTTTAAAAGTTGGAGATGTTTTCAGTATTTGCAAATCAGTAGTGCTAGGAATATATGGGTTTTCTTTACTTAAATGTAAATGTGCAGTTCCAGAAATCAATAAACATTTGCTTAGTTTTAATCATTTAATAAAAGGTTTTCTCTTCAAAAGAAACAGTCTGCCGTGTTCACAGGCTACCTTTGTGTAGTCTGACAGTTGTATAAATATTCTCTGCACATGGGAGTCAATTTTCCCTTTTATTTTTAAAAGAATAAGGGGTTGCAATTAGTGGAGTCATCTTTATTTTAATATCACATATGCCATCAGCCACTGGACTCCTACAACCTTTTTTTTTTTGCTTGTTTGTTTTTAATCTTATCACAAAATCCACTCCAGGGAAAGACATGGCTAAGTAACAACATAAACGGATTTTAAAACACTCTGAAAGAGGTTATAAAAACAGGACATTATCCATGATTTTCCAGTTACTGGCACTTGAGCAACACAATATGAATATTTTAAAATGAACAGAATAATTTTAATTTATAATTTTTCCATCCAAATGGCTCCGTGTTACGCCTTATGTAGAGAGAGCGAGTTCCTGGAACAGTGCCTTGCTGTTGCTAGATGAATATAGAAGGGGGAAAATCACTATGAATAGGAATGGAAATAACATCCATGCAGAAAACAGCAGCCAGCTCTTAAAGCCGCATAGGTGGGGACCAATAGCCCCCTGGTGGGCTGAAACTTCAAATTAAATCACATAAAGAGGAAGCAGCTGTAACACTAAATCAGCAACAACAGGAATAATGGTCTTGATGTCTCCAAGATCAAGGCTGCTAAAATGCTCTCTGTAATAGCAACCTGGTTCCACACACAATGAGAGAACGTGTGCAAAACGGGAGATGCCTGGACTTTGGGAGGGCTGGGCCTTGCCAGTTCGATCCAGACCTTTGTCAAAGATGATTCTGCTCTTAATCGAAGTGGGAAAGTCCGATTTCACAAGGTTACATTTCAAGAATTCTAACGAGTTCTGATCCTTCAAGACGTGAGGATTCAGAACGTCATTTCCCACTAAAGGTGAAGCAGGATCCCCGGCCTGACATCCTTGTCTCTGGGCAGTCACGTGGACTGCTCCCTGTGCAAGCGGTTCCTGCCAGGCCAGCTTGCACAGGAATTCACGAGGGAGAATGAAGGCTGCAGTCTGCGATCACTAATGGATACGGGGACACATGCACGCTTCTGTCTGCACACTTAATTGGCTACACTTATGGACAGCAGGGCTCGCCTAAACAGCTTCATTCCGTAAGGACTTCAGTTACGAGCTATACTCCTTTCCACATTCATTTCTTTATTGGTCTATCAAACATTTATTAGGCCCTTACCCACTATGTGCCCAGCATCCATTCAGGCTCAGGGCAGATAAGGGTTCATCATCAAACTTCTGCGATCTAACGCTGGCTATTATCCAGGAGCTGGCAAGGGGACATGAACAGACACCCTGGGAACTTCACATACGTGCCTATCGGTGGGGGTGGAGGCAGAGGGGTGGGGCGCCAAAGAACACAGCCTCAGAAACCAGAATGAGAGGCATACTGGGCTGGCTGATGTGAGGATGATGTCAGCCCCAATGAGATAGGCCCAGTCTGCACTGTAGCAGGGACTTTGATGAATACATGTCAGAAAAACAAACATGTGAAAATAAAAAAGAGATGCAAGCAGGAAGAACAGAGATAAGAAAAGTAAAGGCCCAGTAAAAACTCCCAGGCCTGTAAAAATAAATACACACAAAAAAAGAAAGTGGTAGGTGGAAAAGTGGGAGACAGAAATTAGCTTTTTATAAGCATCGAGGAGAAATTTTACTTTTTCCTAAAACTGTTCATCTATCTTGATTTTTGTTTGTTTTCCTTAAATTATTCCTCTGCCTTTTCTAATGAACATTAGGTTCTTCAGACCATCCACCATCCTTCTGTGGTTGTTACTTCTGGGGAAAAAAGAGCAAATACTAGGAAGAAATGAAATGCGTCTCACCAGGGAAAATCCTTTAAAAAGCTCAGTTATTAGAATCCATTATCGTTCTACCCAAGTAATTCCTGATGAGTCTATAGTTGAAACACATAGGGTTGTTCTGTTTCTCCCCCCTCGAATGGAGAGACACCACCACAGCTGGATTTTGATCTCTGCTCCACAGTAATCTGAGATGGCAGAGGACCGAAAATGGAGAAGACATAAAAGGTTAACAATAAGAGAAAGATAAGATGCTCAATAAAAGAGTCTCACAACAAAGAAAACCCTTTTTGAAAAATCAAACTTCGCCAAAACTCAATTTCAAAACATTATGACTCATTATAACTGGTCCAGTGTATGAGCTCCATTGTAAGAAATGAAAATACGGGTGAAGACTGACTTCATCTGATCGGAGAAGTGATTTTTGTTCTCCAGTGGCTCCTGTTTTATGGTCGGCGAAAATCTCTACCATACAAGTAAATCTCACTTATTCCACTGGGAGGAGAGTCTCCAAAAGTAAGGACTACAGAAACAGGAAAACTGTAAACAGTGATTAACAGGGTCGAAAGTTAAATAAAAAAACAAAAACAAGTCACCTCAAAGTCTGCTCCGTGTTTCTTCCTCAGAAACGCGTGCTCTCTCCCCTTCTGCCCTGTTCCCTACATTACGAGCTTGGCCTTTTCCCTCCTTTCAATTCCTCCCCTACTTCATCTCCATCTTCAAAGGCTAACGTGGACAATGAATTAAACATACATTATGTTGTATTTATTTCATATGTACTCAATTCTCTGCTCTTAACTGCTGATGCTCTCTTTTAAGGGTGACAAGGCACATTAATTAGATTGTTATGGGTTCTTTCTTCTTAAAGCAAATCTTACAAAATTCAGAAATAAATAGGACCCTCTGTTTAAGCATTTGAAGGGTCATGGAAATGTCCTCAAAGGTGATGTTTCGAAATAAAAATATACATAGGCAGCCTCATACCTAGTTAACCTATTCATTTCATAGCCAATTAGACACTATAATTTGTTTGGTCCCTTCGATGCTCAAGGACTTTGGGTTTCCTTTTCAGTAAAAAAATACATAAATAAAAATGAAAAACAAGATTATTAAAGACAACACCATAACATGTCTATCTTTTATATATAACAATGATGTATCACCATTAAAGATCCACTGAATAGGCCACCATAAAAAACAAGTATTAATTACCTAATTCTTCAACTATATCACTGTGTATACTACTTTTGCAAACTTAAAAAGTTACCAGTGACACGAAGGTGTTTTCTGCTACTTTTTTATTTTGAACAACGTTACATTTACGGAAAAGTTTTAAGAGCAGTAGTACATCGAATTAATATATCTACTACCTGCACCTCCTTCACTCAGACTCAGGAACACTTTGCCACATTTGTGAGCTCCCCACCCTTCCCGCTCTCCTCATGGACAAACCCCATGGTTTTTGTTTTCTCCCTGAGAACTAGGTGCAGACACTGTGACACTTTACATCTAAATATGTCACCATGTATCTTCTAAGACCAAGAACATTCTCCTCCATAATCACGACACAATCACACTGCTCTTGGCCAACCGAACGCTGGACAGCTCCCACTGTAACAGAACTGAGTCACCTGTATTTCTTTGTGCGAGCCCTGCAGCTCAGGCCTCTGTGCTTCAGCACGTGCTGTTCCCTCTGTCTAAAATGTCTTCCAGTCTTCTTTGCATAATGAATACAGTCTTACGGGAAATTTTCTTGATCACCCAGGCTAATTTAGAAGCTCCTCTCCTGTGCTCCCAAGCATCTGGTGCAAAATTTTGTATCACAATGCATTATAAGGACTGATTTGTTTGTTTCCTTGAGAGGATGTAGGCATCTCCAGGAAGAGGTGCCTAGATGCCTAGAACCTACTAGAGTGCATGGCACATAGGAAGCACTCAATAAATTTTGGTTCCATATACATACATAAACATATATATATATATGTATATATATATATATATATATATGAATATTCATGTATATACACACATAGACACACAAAGTCTATGCATTTCAGAAATGCAGCTTGAATGTGGTGAAGTTCGTTGCACGGTCTCTTAACTTCACATAAGATTAGTAGTCTTGATTAAAGAGCCCTATTATCAGGGTGCCTGGATGGCTCACTGGGTTAAGCTTCCGACTCTTGATTTAGGCTCAGGTCGTGATCTTGCGGTTCATGGGATGGAGCCCCGTGTCTGGCTCTGCACTGACCATGCAGAGCCTGCTTGGGAATCTCGCTAACCCTCTCTTTCCGCCCTCCCCCACTCACGCACACATGCACAAGAGCTCTCTTTCTCTCTCTCAAAATAAATAAACATTTTTTTTAAAAAAGTTCCCTATAATCCTATCATGATAGCTGGACAGCACTGCACGTAAATATAAACTATTTTTTTACTTAGAAGTGAGACTTCCCACACAGGTAAGTTCAGATAGATCAGTTATCCATAAAACAATTAAACTTTAAAATTATCTTTTTTATTGCTTTAATAACAAGAGCTAACAGAGTATTTCCAGAGCATCATGACCTCTGTGATTACAGTGCTACACAGAAAAGAAGTTGTCAACACAAATTGATAATGTTGTCACTACACAAAAACACCTGTTTTCTTTCTTTTGAAAGGTCACAATCAGAGAGAACCCTGTTTATTTTCATACTTCTGTAAGAATCTGGAAATAATGGAAAGCTGAAAACAAACTGAACACCACAAAAGGATGACACGCTTTCTGAAAACAAGGCATCTGACTCCCCAGGCTCCAAAACTGGCAATAAGCCTCATAGAGGCAGATTAAGTTTATCCTGTTAATACCACAGTGTGTTTTGTTCCATATATGGGCTTTTCTAATACCCCTGGAGGGAATACAGACCACGGTGTCTATGGATGGGCCCTCTGATATTCTAGCAGGATATGCGGGGAGATATTATATTGCCTCTAAAAAAAAAAAAAAAATCACAACAGGCTCAACTCCCAACAGTACAAACATTACAGACATGGAAGGAAGTGGGAAGAAGAGAAAAAGAGAATAACTGGATGCCTACAACACAATATCTTGTTCTCAGAAAACATTAATATCAGGTGATCGGGGTGGTGGATAGAAATTTACCTAGACTCCAAGACTAAGTTAACGAATTACAGAATAGTTTAGACCATAAAGGAAACTAGAAGCAAAGCATTTTGCGTTTTTTGGGTCAGTGAACTCAATTACAGAATGAAAGGCAAACAGAACTTAAATTGTAAAAGGGCAGAATTTTTATGACTAATGTTTTAGGGTCCTAAAGGTCCTTCTCAGAAGGACCAAATCTACAAATAGGACCTGCATTTCTGTAGTGACAATAAAGGAAATTTGACTTTGAAGACACAACTCATGAATTAATAATTTCAAGTACTTAAACAGCATATGTAGGTTTCTATGTTCCAGCACATTCTTATATTCAGTTTGAAGGTGCATCAGGTGTATATCTAGGTCTTATACAAATAAAACACCATTCACTCATTCATTCATTCATTCTTGTAGCAAGTATTTGTTGAGTAGTATTATGTGCCAGACACTCTTCTAGATCTTAAGACAGGGTCTCTGACCTCACGACATATATTCAAGTGAGATACCACAAACTAAAAGATAAATAATACATTGTCAAGTACAAGTAAGTGCTATAACGTGTTGGAAAGCAGGATAAAGAATGAATGATAGACTGGTTGGGATAGGACATTACTATTTTTGACAAGGAACAGCTGAGGAAGACTCGAGAGGACATGCAACCTGAATGAACGAAGGTAGTTAAGTACGCCACGTGCATCAGCTTTCTGGAGGAAGAACATTTGAAGCAGAGAGAATATAAGATCCAGCCTCGGCATGTTTATAGTTCCCAATGAACCACAAGGAGGTCAGTGTGTTTGGGGTGACGTGGTGGCATAGTGAGGTGTTCGTGGTGAAAAAGAATTAAAAGATGGGAGCCAGTGGTGACATAAATTCTTGCAAGAGGTTCAAGCTCACAGAGCAGAGCTAAGGAGGCAAAAATTACATGTTGATAACCTATTCACTGTCATACGCAATGAATATGCAATATGTATATTATACTTGCTAGCGAGAGCTCTCAATAACTCTGTGTTTTAAGATATTCTCATGTTTAAGCGTATGAATATTCAGCGCCATTTCAG
This sequence comes from Panthera uncia, assembly GCF_023721935.1. NCBI lineage: Eukaryota > Metazoa > Chordata > Mammalia > Carnivora > Felidae > Panthera > Panthera uncia. Next base: position 7,797,587 of record NW_026057581.1, read on the forward strand.
AATTCTCAAATCACTATATTTGGTATATAAGAAGAAATAAGAAAAGGAATAACAGATAATGTCAATGTCCAGTCTGTCTAAAAGAAATTCCTTTCTTTCACTTTTTTTTTTTTTTTGGAGGGAGAATTACAATTGACCAAAATGCATGAAATCAGACTCACAAATTTAAATAGAAACAAGTAAAAGGAATCTGAGACCATAACACACTTTTGCTTTTTAGTTGGTAGCACCTGGATGGAAAGGAAGTGGTGTCAGTATCCTATCTCTTCTCCTGTTTCTTCTCCCTTCAACAGAGTTGAAGTATCACGAAGGAGCCCTCATTCTGCATCACTTACACTAATGTCCAACAAACCAACATGTGCCACAAACTCAGACAGTCTTCAGAGTTTGAATCATTGCTACAATTTCAGAAGGAAGGATAAACAAGAATAAGTAAGATAAAATCCTCTCTTACAAGGCAGGAAAAGGAAAGGAAGAATTCATTTCTCCTTAATTAAAGAAAAAAATAGGCTCACCCTCAAGAATCTACTAACCACACACCAAGTAACTATAATGATAAATAGCATAATTCAGATCAGTTTGGCTCTTTTCAGCTACTATAATTGGCAACTGGGTTAGTTAAAATATTCTTGTAAGTGTTTTAAGTGTGCCCTTTCCAGGTCTGATGTCATCGAGACCGGGTATTTTTTTTTTTTTTTTTTCTGGTGAAGAGAAAGTAAAAAAGGGTGGGTGGGGAGGTGGGGGTGGTGAGCACCGTTTCTACGTAATGAAAGAGTAAGGGGCAATTCTATGACAGAAAAGTATTTAAAAGTTTGAAAGTTTTGTGGAGAAGCTGGTAGTTGTGCCTTAAGGAGAAAAGAATAATCAGAGTAGGAAGAGCTGATACATACCCCATATAGCAAAGATGTAATGATCAGCTACCTCTTCGATTTAAAATTTCGAAAAAGAAAGCACTATAAACACCTGTGGTGCTATTAATAAAGCATGATTTTAATATTTATTACAATAAAATAACATGTACACCAATAACCACCTCTATAAGTTGACCAAGCTATGGTAATCAAAATTATATCTACCAATAGGTGTTTCACTGGAGGAATGTATAATATCCAGTATAAACTGTGGACCTGGTCGTACTGACAACAACACAAAATTTTAATGAAAAGGAAATACAGGGGCGCCTGGGTGGCTCTCTTGGTTAAGCGACCAACTTCGGCTCAGGTCATGATCTCATGGTTAGTGAGTTAGAGCCCCGCGTTGGGCTCTGTGCTGACAGCTCCGAGCCAGGAGTCTGCTTCTGATTCTGTGTCTCCTTCTCTCTCTCTGCCCTTCCCCCACTCATGCTCTTTCTCTCAAAAGTAAATAAATATATATTTTTTTTTACTTTTTAAAAAGAAAATACAGTGAAGCCTTCCATGTCTACACATGAAGGGTTAACTGTTAAAGGAACTGCTTCAGTGCTCTAAAGAACCAGAAAACCTGACCAAATGTATGGAACAACAATCATCAGACAAGTAATTACAGGCAGTTCATGACTGCGATTTTTGAGAGAAGCAAACAAGGTGAGTCCTGTGATTACCCATCTTACTTCCTGGAGGCATTTTCTAGGCCACAGCGCAGAAAGGGGGAAAGTGAAAAGAGCCCAGTGATCTTGCTGAGTGGAGAAGAGAGAGCTTGAAGCTCAGAAAACTACAGTACAGGTTAAATATTATGGAGGAGAGAGTTGCACAGACATGGATGGAGCTCCAAAGATCAGCAGAGAGCTCCCCTCAAGCTTCTGGCTGAGTACTACCTGGGTATGCAGGAGAGGAAACTAAACCCCAGGAAAGCTGTAGGCCAAACAAGTCCTAGAAATCATGTAGGACCAAGAATGATTTGTGTTCCTAGAAGCCAAGGAGGATTTTAGAACACATGAGTGATTGGACAGAGTCCTTAGGAGGCTATTTGCTTTCATGGTTGAGAAAAATTTGCATTAAACCAGAAGCTGCTCTAGACCTAAACCAGCAGACCTTAAAAGAAAGCCTCAAAAGATCAAAGTAATTTCAAATAACTTAACTCTATGAAAGAACAAGTCCAAACTCTTTAAAGGCAAATAATAAAATCCAGTGTTCAACAACATGAAATTCAAAATGCCTACCATCCAAACAAAAACCATCAGGCATGCAGACAGGAAGGAAAATACTATGTTTATAACCAGGAGAAACAACAATCAATAGGAACAGAGTCATAAAAGACAGAGATGATGAAATCTGCAGACAAGGACATTAAAACAGATATTGTAAATGTGGTCCATGTGCTCATAAATTGTGAATATGAGAAAATAAACTGAAGATATTAGAAAAACACCCTACCGAAACTTCTAAAGATGAAGCTGAAGACCTAGTGACATGAAATATTCAAAATGAAGCAAAGAGAGAAAGAGCTGAGGATGAGAATGGACAGAGCAGAATACTACCAAGCCAAGTAACACACGCATAATTAAATTCCCTGAAATAATGACTGAATTATTTCCAAATTTGAAGGTTGGTTGTGGTACGTTAAACGTGTATATTTGAACGCTTGAGCAACTTACAAGCAATCAATCAGAGGTATAGCTTACAAGGCATTCGTGGAGAGAAAACGGAATCATAATACTCAATCCAGAAGAAGACAGGAAAAGAAGGAAGAGAAAGAGATGGGGATGATAATGAACTATTGATGGGATTATCGGGAAGATACACAAAGGAGGGAGGCTTCAATATTCTCTTCAATTATTTATTTAAAAAAAGATCTGAATTGGGGCGCCTGGGTGGCGCAGTCGGTTAAGCGTCCGACTTCAGCCAGGTCACGATCTCACGGTCCGTGAGTTCGAGCCCCGCGTCAGGCTCTGGGCTGATGGCTCAGAGCCTGGAGCCTGTTTCCGATTCTGTGTCTCCCTCTCTCTCTGTCCCTCCCCCGTTCATGCTCTGTCTCTCTCTGTCCCAAAAATAAAAATTAAAAAAAAAAAAAAAAAAAAAAGATCTGAATTGAACATAAAATGTTAAAATTTGATACATCTAGTAATTTTTTTTTTAACTGTGTTAGTTTCTAACTGTGATAAGTTTTATACATTCTGGAAATGTTTTATAATTTAAAATGTGAATGACAAATAATAGTCCCTGAGATTAAATAAATATTAGTAAAGTCCATCTTTTTCTGTTTTGTAAAACACTTGAAAGAAGCTAAATCAACCAATGAAGAAGCTAAATCAACCAATGAAGTCAGTGTGTCTTAATTTAAGTGGTTCTATAAGCATAATCAAGTGCAATGACCTTTATTAAATTCTGCTATGTGAGGCTAATCTAGACAGCTAATGTTCAGTATTTAAAAAACTCTCCTCTAGCCTAAGGGGAAAATGTGACTGCCATTTAAAAATACTACCTCACAGTGGGTAAAAAAATGATAATTTCTTGCCACCAGTAATTCCACTTTTCAAAGAAAGATAAAATACAGTTGTTTGGTGACACTGGTGAAAACAGCAAACCAACGGCTAGCTCCCTTGACCTCATCCTTTTCCTGCCCCAATTATTCCAACTCAGGGCTCTCCAATTTGTACCCAGAAATGATGTAAGACTTTAATTATGCTATACTGGAGAGTAGATTAAGGTCACTTTTCTCCTTTGTCATGGTCTATCAACTGGCCACTCACTGAAAACAGATTCCATCACATCTTTTTTTGTTTGGGGTACTATGCCTAACACAATGCATATTAGCGTAATTAATCAATGCATTTGAATAACAAACACAAAAGATAACTGTAAAAATCACAATTGTCTAGTTAGAAAATGCAAGACTTTATCCACTTCGTTTTACAAACAAAGACTCTGAAGATCAGAAAGATTAAGAGGACTTGCCCAAAGTTATACAATAACCAGTAGGAGAGCACGGATAAGAATTAATCTCTTAACTTCCAAGGAAGGAACTCGAACATAATACTTTTTATGCCAATTCAGTGACTCAAAGACAACACCTATACAACTTTGACTATAATTATGGCAACATGACAAGTACCAACTAAAATCTCAAAGAAAGAAGGCTTTAGTAGCATTAAAAATAAGAAATGACTGAAGAAAACCAAAACAATGCATAAATAACATATGAGATGCACTAAGAGTCTAAGCCTGCACTATCCAATATGATAGCCGACAGCCATACATGGCTCTTGAACGCTTCAGATATAATTAGTCCAGACTGACATGCGCTGTAAGTGTACAAATTCTGAAAACTCAGCATGAAAAAAGGCAGTAAATACGAATAATTTTTATATTGATTATAAGTTGAAATGATTGCATTGGATACACTGGGTTAATTAAAATGTCTTCTGAAATAAATTTAACCTGTATCTCTTTACTTTTCTCAACATGGCTACTAGAAAGTTGTAAATTATATAGACGGCACACATTATATTCTGATTGGACAGCACTGTTATATAGACTATTAGAACAGTCTACAATGAAGAACTAAAAGAATATGAATTTATTAAATTTTACTTTCTCAAAAACATTATACTTTCTCCTAAATGACCAAGAAAAACTAAAAATTCTTCAGTTAAATAACCTAATAGAAAGAATGCTATACCTTATATATTTTATACTTCATTACTTATGCTTGTTTTTACTTACTTGATTGTGTTGCTGTGTTTAATGAAAACTGAAAAATAGTAAAGCTCATAAATAAAAAATACCATAAAGAAATCTCAATTATATAATAATTTTGTGTATTATGTTGAAGTCATCATTGACTTGCATGTTTTATACAGTTCACAATATTCAAAATTTACCAAGATCATTAGTCTATTTAAAACTATACTTCAAAGCTCCTTGAACACTTAACTTTCACCACTAAAATATATGTAGTAGGTATGTAGTAATATATATGTTAGTATAATGTGGTTTTTACTGAAAATAATATTCCCAAGCGTTATACATTCAAAGATCTACAAATTGCCTCCAATTGTAAACCAATATTTATCTCCTAACTTTAAAATGAGGAAACAAAGAAAATGGGTAAGATATGTGATTCGTCTATTGTTAACCAGCACATGAGTTGAATAGGAAACTTTTAAAAAGCTCCTAATTTCCAAGTCTGATTTACATAACTTTTCTTCTCTGAGAAAAAATGAAATATCATCACCAAAGGACTCACATTAATTTAATAAAAACTAACATTACGATCCCCTGGTAGTTCTCCATGAAACCATTACAAGGAAACTATCCACCTTTCCCTCCATTCCTGCAACCACATGGAGAAATGATTTAAAAGGAAAAGAGTACTTGTGGTAATTACACTGGCCCAAACTCAGCCCATTACAGCAAGATTATTATTATTCTTTTAAGTATACTGGTTATGTTCTTTAAATGCTTTAATTTACCCATACTAAGTCTGGCAATCTCTTCCAGGAAACACCATTTGGATACTTCCAACCTGAGTTCACTGAAATAAATATTCTACGAAACCTTCATGAAAAAATTATTTATCCTATAATCGGAAATTCCCTCATTCTTTCGTGTTATTTCACGTGACTTCAGCTGGTTATGGAAGAAAGGGAGGTCCCAGAGAGGGTCTCCTCATAGTTTGTTTCAAGGAGGTCTACCAGCATCCACCAGAGAAAATTGCTCAGGGAATGCAGCAGGAGGTTGGAACAGGCAAAATCAAAAACGGAGACAAGTATCTCTTTCTAACTTACTACATAAGTTATTTCTAATTAATGCTTATTCTATACTGTCTCTCCACCTCCCCTCCAACTGGGATGAAAGTTAAATAAAACTGAGATTTTCATCTGTTTTGTTCACTGACGTACCTCCTGCAGCAGAATGGTGTCTGAGACACTGCCCAATTGCCAATGTGGTACAATTTGAGCAATGATATTATGATAGTAAAGGAATTTGAAGCAAAGAATAAAATAAATATCCATGAGCCCATACTTACATAAATAAATAGATGAAACAGCAGACATCTTCCTGATAATATAATTGCAATTACTAAACGTAGGAGGAAAGATAGAAAAATCACCTTTTGGCGAACACCACAGTAATAACTGTTGGAGGTAAGAATCATCAATGCATGTTCAAGATCGTAGGTAAGAATGGAAGAGAAACAAGGTAATTGCGTAGTCTGGAAGTTTATCCCCGTTAGATGCTTACTGAGAAAAATAATAACTTCACAGGGGAGAAACTTGGCAGACACCATCTTAACTGAGTGATAAAAAGTAAAACCATCTGTAATGAGACATCTCAACATCATGTACCTCAAGGACCTGAAAACTGCCCAACATCACTTCAGAGGTATTCTTGCCAAAAATACATAATCTGAATTTAATCACGCAAAAGCATCACACAAAAGAAAATGAGAGAGGTTCTGTAAGATAAATGGCCAGCACATAACCTTCAAAAATGTTCTGAAAGATGAAGAAGGACAAGGAGATGTTCCAGATTGGAGTGTAAGAGACTGGGGAGACATGATAACCATATGTCAGTTGGCTGGATGCTAGACCAGAAAAGGGATTTTAGTGGGACAATGGGTAACACTTGAATAGTGTCTGCAGATTACACAGTAGTACTATATCAGTGTTAGTTTTCTGGTATTGATCATTGTAGGAGGTTCATGTAAGATATTAACATTTGGGCAAGGAGGATGAAGGGTACTCTGTACTACTTTCGCAACATTACTGTGAGTCTGTATTTCCAAGTAAGAGTTAATAAGGAGGAACATCGAAGCAGGATATTGGTTACCAGGGGAAGAGATTGCGTATGTGAAACCTTAGCTTACCAACTTTACTGCAGACTCCTCAGGTAAAGTTTAAGTAGGTCAAGCCCAAGCCAGTCTTCGTCAAATCCAAATCAAGAGTCTATTTCCCTCAGCATTGAGTAAAGCTTCTTCATTTAAAGTAGCTAATGTCAGAATGCTTTTTTGTTTTTTTATTAAAAAATATTTTTTTAACATTTATTCATTTTTGAAAGGCAGAGAGAAACAGAGCACGAGTGGGGGAGGGGCAGAGAGAGAGGGAGACAAAGAATCTGAAACAGGATCCAGGCTCCGAGCTGTCAGCACAGAGCCGGATGTGGGGCTCACACTCACGGACCACGAGATCACGACCTGAGCCGAAGTCAGACACTCAACTGACTGAGCCACCCAGGCACCCCTCAGAATGCTTTTTTAAAACGATCACTTTATTTAAAAATCCATCAAATAAACACTTTCTTCTTCAAATAAAAAGTTTCACACACTTCATTAAAAAAAGGTATATACTGTATTTGCAATTAGAAAAAACCACCTTCTGAGAAGGCTGTGGGGCTGCCGTGCCAGTACTTATTACTAAGTACTTACATGCCAGTACTTACATGCCAGTACTTACTAAGCACTCCCCACACATAGACAAAACCGATGCCACAGCTATGGAAGGCAATTAGAGGAAATAAATGTAAAGAAAAATTGTAAGTTAAATATTTACAAAATAGGCAAGTATAACCATAAGGAAGTGGTCGGGAAGATCTGAAAATGGTAATGTCAGCACACAGTGGCAAAGAATATTCTATACTTTTTTGAGGTATTAAACTTAGATGTAACAAAGATAAAATATGTTACATTTATATTTATTGTTATACATATGCACTAATACAAAAAAGAAACGATGGGATGGGATGAGATACAGCGTCTGAAGGAATCAACACACATTTATATCTGAAAAAGAATCAAATTGCTGGCAGGCTGCCAACACACCCTTCCACGTAAGGGGTCAGGAAGCAGGTCTCGTGTGCGGTTTGAAGAGTCCAGTTCCGCACACCATGAAGGACAGCCTTAGCGGCTGGAGGGAAAATATGCCAAGAAAGAGGGGGAAAAGTGTCTGGGTCCCTATCAAATATATTACAATTTAGCCTTAGAAAACTGTATTTCTCAGAATAGTTATCACGGAGAGAAGACCAAAATTAAAGAATATTCCTTACAAATTACAGGGCTATTAAAAGTCATTAGCAATAATAAAAAAAGACGTTACACAGTTAATCTAATAACAAGTATATACAGGGGAGCCTGGGTGGCTCAGTTGGTTAAGCGCCCGATGACTGATTACAGCTCAGGTCATGATCCCACGGTTTGTGGGACAGAGCCCTGCTGGGGATTCTGTCTCCCTCTCTCTCTGCTCTCCCCTGTGTGCACTCTCTCTCTCTGTCTCTCTCTCAAAATAAACATTTTTTTTAAGTATGCATAAAAAGTGAATTAAATGTTTTTTTTTAATTGCAATAACTTTATAATATGCCTTAAAGGTCTATCCAAGTAGAGAATGTGAAAGGGAAGTTCACAAATGAAAATAATCTGCAGAAAATGATCTTCGATTCCCTCTTGGTCAACATGTTGCGCACAGTAATTCCACAAATATTAACTGAGTAACATGTGCCGGGCACTCTGCCTTGAACACAAAGATGAATACGACACATAAACCCAAACTGAGAGAGGTTCTAGAAGATAAATGGCCAGTACCTACCCTTCAAAAAGATCAATGTTACTTGATTAATTAGCCTTGCATCCAAAAAGCATACTGTCTAGTGTCATGTAACAACAGAGGCAACTTACATTAAAAAAAAACAAACAAAAACAAAAAAAAAAAAAAACAAGCTTGGGGAGCCTGGGTGGATCAGTTGGTTAAGCATCAGACTTCGGCTCAGGTCATGATCTCGAGGTCTGTGGGTTTGAGCCACGTTGGGCTCTGTGCTGACAGCTCAGAGCCTGGAGTCTGCTTCTGATTCTGTGTCTCCCTCTCTCTCTCTGCTCCTCCCCCACTCATGCTCTGTCTCTGTCTCTGTCTCTCTCTCAGAAATAAACAAACATTAAAAACAAAGCAAAACAAGCTTTGACTGGGTGTCTACATCTGTAATTCTGCTCCCACCAAGAGATGAAATGCCCTCCAGGCCCAATTCCAGAAATGTCTTGTCATACCTGCTCTGATATGCCAAGCAGTTATAGCCATATCTTGGCCACACTGCTCTCCGATATACACACTCTCCCACCCCGAAAGCTAGCTAGCTGGCTATTTATTTATTTATTTATTTAACCAGAGTTACTTGAAATATTCTATTTTAAATCTACTTGTGATCCTTGGTCTTTTCAAACTACTGTGATTAGTACCATAGTCCATATAATGCTCTGAACATTACTGGCATTCAGTAAATAACACACCAGCCTTACTATTAAAGAAAAATAATAAAAATGGAACAATGAACCTAGATTGTAGAAATCGTTATTGACCACAGAATTGCTATGACACTAAAAGCTATTCTACTATAAAAGGCCCTCAAATTATAAAATATGCAAATTACCTTTATGCAAGAGATGTACCAAATATTCTAAGACTCAGAGTGCTTAAAAATATTCACCCAACTGGGATGATTTCAGATTAAAGAAAATAAGGACTGTGTAATTATATACACTTACCTTGACAAATAGAAAGCAATCTGTGATTAGAACATAGCAATTAGTTACAAAATGCTTCACATGGATTTAATTACCCATCAGTCTACATGTAGCTTAATTACTTTTATCTCATTGCATCAGTAAAAGATTTCTGCCTGAGGCAACTGCCAGTCATATATTTATAAGGCTTCTAGACTTTACAGTGAATACATTATAACATTCAGGCGAATGTGCTAAAGTTACAGTTACAGAGGCATTCTTAATTTTGAACCAGTTTTAGCTCATAAATATCTCGTCACTTTCTGAGAGTCGACAAGCATCAAGCATTGGTTCACACTGACAGTGTCACCTTTTGGCTAAATAACATTGTTGACATAAACATCACCTCTGTTTATTCTAATCCTGTAAGATTCAGAAGGAAAGACCAAACAATTATCTTACTGCCCCAAGGCAAATGGCACTATATTCTCTTGGGTAGACACTTAAATTCAGAAAGGAGATGACCCTCCTTCAGGACAGATGAAGAAAGTCCTTTCATTCAGTGCTACTCTGCTGATTTTATGTTGGAAAGATGGTGGTTTCATGGGATGGATTTTTTTGTGACCTAAAGTGGGAAGTGTGGTCTTCTATTTGTCTCTTTAGGAAGACGTATGTAGTTTTGAATTCGGCCAACCAAGGTTTGATTCCTAGTTCCTCTGACTCAAGTTGACCTGGGGATAAATAATAATCAGTTCACATAATTTCCCATAAGTATTAAATTCAATAATAATTTAAATTCAGTCACACAAAAAAATATCTCGTAGAGGGTCTGGCTCATAGGAAGTGAATAGTGCAAGTTAACACTGTTGGCTCGGTTCCCCCAAGAGGAGCTTGTGAAGAGTACAAGAATTCGTCAGAAGAAGGCGTCTCTTTGGAACTAGGTAGAAACACTCTCCCATCATTTTTAGGGGAATTTTTTTTTTTTTTTTTACTTTTTTTTTTTAACGTTTATTTATTTTTGGGACAGAGAGAGACAGAGCATGAATGGGGGAGGGGCAGAGAGAGAGGGAGACACAGAATCCGAAGCAGGCTCCAGGCTCTGAGCCGTCAGCACAGAGCCCAACGTGGGGCTCGAACTCACAGACCGCGAGATCGTGACCTGAGCTGAAGTCGGACGCTTAACCGACTGAGCCACCCAGGCTCCCCTCTAGGGGAACATTTTTAGTGTCGGTTGGGAAATTAGATTCTCTAAGGAGTGAGAGTTGTCAAGACTGGCACTTGGAGTGAGGGGGATCGAGCCTCAGCCTACTTACAGCCATTGAAGAAACTCCCTTTCTTAAGAGTAGAAGGTCTTTGGGCCAGACGGCATATTGTCGACTCAATTCACAGAGATCTATGGAAGCTTTCTTTAGAGACTACAAGGTACCAGGAATCCCTCTGTAATTTCTTTTTTTTTTTTTTTTTTTTGACCTCCAGTTAGAATTTCTTCTGCTTAAGTACAAATAAAATCAACAAGGAATTAGGTCTCAAGTGCTAATGTGTCAAGAATCACCCAAAGCATGTTAAAAAATCAAGGGAGAAGGGTGGGCAAGATTCCAATGAAGTAGGTCTGAGATGTCTGAGACCATGTACCTCGGTGGTCCTGATAACCACACTTAGAGAAATGCTAGGGTAGGGCTCTGAGAGTATACGGAACAACTTACATACATTTAGTTACAAAATCCTAAAAGAGATTTTGAAAAAGATTTCACACCTTTACAAGACTTTTAAAGCTCCCTCCTTGAATTAACACTCACACTACGATCTCATATTTCTTGATTATTAATCCCCAAGAGGAATATAGGCTCCAGAGCCAAATGGTCTGTATGTCACCGTGCTGTACAGAAAGAAACACGGAGCTGGGAGAGGGAGGTATGGGACACGATGGCAGAGATCTTACGGCTATGTGTGGGTTACTGCGGCACAAAGAACTCAACATGTGAGGTGCATAGTGAATGCATGCAGATAATCTACACCACAAAATCCACCCCCTGAAGATTTTGTGAATTTGTGCTCCTTTATCTGTGAACTTCAAAGCAAGCTGAACACGGCAGTTGTGCAAAAAACATTTGGAGGTCCTTTCGGGTGATGGCACGTGTTGTGTTCACGTAGGTGCCTCTCAGCTCTTCTCGCAGTGGCTATCGCAGGTGGTAAGCACTGAACTAGTAGTATTTGCTAAGGGAAGGCAAGCGATGATGGGTGAGAAAGGAGGGAAATACTTCAAACATGAACCTTCTAGGCAAGAGCAAATTTCAAAACAAAAATGTTCCCCTATTCCTGTGGGTAGGAAATCGTTTCCTAGCAAGTGTTCTAAAGGAGATCGGATGCCACTGAGAAAAATACAACCCCCACCTTTAAAAAAAAAAAAAAAGAACTTAATCGCACTTAACCCTCTTTAGGCAGCTGGCCCAAGGAGTTCTCACCCACCAATGGTAGAACAGCTTTGTTTGGAGACAGCCTGAACCAGGACCACCAGTCGGTGGCCACGAGCACGTTACTATCTCCCATGTCTTGTCCGTAAAATGGGCGTAGGGACTTGGGATTGTTACAATTCAACAACAGCAGATTTTCCAGGAAAACTTTCCAGGTTGCACAGGACCTGAGACCTGGGGCGAGGCCAATGATCATATACAGTTTCTCCTCTAGGCTGAAGTGACTCCAAACTGAGTTGTAACTAGAAAACATTACATTGATCTTAATGAATGTATATCCCTGCTTATCAGGATAGCACAGAGGATCATGTTAGAGTAAGGTCTGGAGGCAAGCTGTAGAAGAACTCTGGCTCTACCGTTTACTCGCTAGGTAACCTTGGGTAAGTTAACTACATGTCTCTGAGCTTAGATTTCCTCAGCTCTGAGATGGAAGAAAATTATACTCACACCTCACAGGGTTGAAGTCAAGGTTACATGAGATAACCCACACAAAACAATTCCCATTCACCAGGCGCAGAGTAAACAACAATGCTGGCAACTGTTATTATTATGCGAGATACTAAAGTAACAATGAGGGGATGTGGACCCATTCCAGGTCTTGACATGGGTTTTGTCTGCTGGACCAGGGGCCATTGCCTTTGGAAATTGGAAATGACAATATGTTTACTAAGGCATTTGAGTTACTCTGGAATTTCCATTTGGAGAAGAAAACTACTTCCCTGTCAGTAAAGTTACAATAAAAAGGATAATTGTGGCATAGCCTGTTCAGACCTATATGCAGAAATTGCCCCATTTGCAAATGGGAACTACCCAAGCACAGAAATAGAGCTTGATACAGGGCTTTAAAAACAATAAAGTTAATTAAAAGAAAAAAAATACTTTTTATAGAGTTCAAAAACAAGTTAATTTTTCTCAAATTCACATTTATAGTGTTAACAGTCAAGGAGTTAAAAAAGCAATGAAATAAATGCTTAAAACCACTTCAACTGACTCCTCCTAAATAGCTTTCATTAGTTTGGTTTGAGTCTACTTTTTAACTCATTAAGTGTTTTTAAAATTAGATTTGTTGTTTTAATGCGGCTTTTCTAGGCACTTTTTGTCAAAAGAAAAGTCCAGAAATCACTTACACTTTTGACTCAGAAGGTCCAAATCGACTTGATGCAGAAATTCTCTTCTAAACCAACTTTATGAAAATGAGTCAAAATTAAAAGGAAATAGAAACACAGTTTCAGAGTAGTTAGACAAGTACTAAACTCATACACCAGGAGCTGACACCCTAAAAAAAAAAAATGTGTCAAATCTGAGCCTTGTCTCCTTGTATTTTGGAGTTCTGAGGAGCAGACGTGGACACGAGTTGGTCCCTAGATGATGTGACACAAGGAGCCTTCAACAGCCTGAATACACCTGCCACTGACCTCTGAGGTGGACAGGGGCACGTCTTCAGGGCTGGTGTCCACAGGCAAAAAGTAAAAATGAAAACAATAAATCAGCCCATGCCATGCCTGCTATAAAAATAAGCAAACAAAAACAAACACAAAAAATACCCCCACAAAACCCCTACTTTGATGATTACAGAAATAAAAGAATAAGCCAAATAAAGGGCCAAAAAAAAAAAAACAAAAAAACCAAAAACCACTGTCACTAATACAAAATACAAAAAGATTATTAAAAAATTAAGTAGCATCTGGGTGGCTCAGCCAGTTAAGCAGCTGCCTCTTGATCTCCGCTCAGGTCATGATCTCACGGTTCACAAGATCGAGCCCTGTGTGGGGCTCTGGCTGACAGCCTGGAGCCCACATAGGACTCTCTCTCTCCCTCTCTCTCTCTGCGCCTCCCCCAGCTGCACATTTGTGGGCTCTCTTTCTCAAAATAAATAAATAAACTTAAAAAATAGATTAAACCAGATTAAGAGTAAAAGGAAACATCCAATCTGCCATCATTCCCTCCTCATGAATAACCACCCTTGTTAGAAAATTACTGCTTTCTTGACTAGATCTTACTTTTCCTACTTCTGCTCTTGCTGGGGACCATCTCTGCTCCTCTGGGTTCTTCCTTCCATTTCCCCCACATCGTACTGTACTGGAGACTATTATTCTTCCCTGAAGGCCAGCCTTTATTGCCAGAAGAACGGGGTGCTTTTATGTACCCCGTCCCCAAGGAAAACCCAGCAGACAAGTGGTTGCACACATTCGGGCCATCTGCTGTTACTTTCTGCTCACGAAAGTTATCCCATTAAGTTTGGACCTTAAGTGAACATTCTCTCAAAGTCTACTGGGAACCCTCCAAGTTGTCTGGGACTACCAGGATTTATTCGAACAAATGCCCAAGGAGGAGACGCTACATTTCGACCGCATCGGGTTAAAACGAGGCAGTGGGAGGCATCACTTTCACTTCTAAGACGGAGTGAATACTTGCTGGCTTCTACAAATACTATTCCTGAGCTAAGATGGAACTTGAGACAATATGCCCTAGTTACTGGGAATCCTGGACACTAGTTCATATGTATTTTGGGTTGACTAAATTTTCGTAAGGAAACGGTTCATAATTCTTCTTTCAATTCTAGGTTCAAAACATCTAAATTCTAAAAGAATATTGGAAACCTCGGAGACAGTCTACAGTAGGAGGAAGGATTTTAACGGCAGTCCCTCCAATATTGCCTCACTTTAAATGTCATGTGATTTTGCTGGCTCTCGGGTTCTTCATCTGGAAAATAAGGAGATTAGATCAGGCTACTTAGCTCAACTTTTCTGCATTAGAGATTCCCTGTGACACTGATAGAAGTTAAGGATCCCCTTCTAAATGCAAGCCACATACAACATATTTCTTGATATTTCAGGGATTTCACAGAATCTTAGAAGCACATCTGTGGAAAAATTCCTGAACTACATTTTCAAATGTGATGCTATAGTCAGTGCATATAACGAACCATTTTTGAAACTAAAGATGCATAATTTTTACTACTGGAAAATCAGTTTCTTCACTTCCCCACTTAACTGTTGAACAATTACCTGAAAAATAGAGAAGTTTAAAGGGACTCTGAAATTATCAGGCTGCTCAAGGCAGCCGCACAGACCCATACATTTCATAAAATTATAAAATAATCACTCTATCAGCCAAGGATGGTCACTATTGATTAGTAAGTAACTTAAGACATCTAACAGCCATAATTTCTCTGGCTTGAGGCTTTCAAAGCTCTTCCCAAACATGAATGAAATGGATGCTTAAAGCAACTGTCTCTGACAAATCAAGAAACAGACTCTTAACTGCAGAGAAGGAACTGATGACTGCCGAGGTGTGTGTATGTGTGTGTGTGTGTGTGTGTGTGTGTGTGTGTGTGGGGTGGGGGGGGAAACAGGTGACGAGGATTAGGGGTGCCCATGTCTTGATGAGCACAGGGCCAATTGCATGAAAGTGCTGAATCATTTTACTGTACACCCGAAACTAATATAATACTGTATGTTAACATTACTGGAATTATAATTAAAAACTTAAAAAATATGCTGGAAAAGCAGGAAAAAAAAGTAACCATCTCTGAAATAGAACTTTCAGAGATAATCATTTCCCTTTTACATCAAGTGTTCAATGAGAAAAACAGAATATGACTGGTTAGGAAGGAAGCATCTTAACTACCAACAGTCAAATGATACAAATGAAGATTAATAAATAATCTTCCAAGATTTTAATAAGCATTTCCAGATTCAATTTTTATATTCAGGAAAAGAGAGTAGCTATTAAAGAGAGTAGCTTTTCCGATGACTACCAAAGAAGGTCATGTAACTAAAGATGTACAGTTCTTCTAAAGTTTAATGAGAAGACACTACTCTGAGGGGGAAAAAAAAGTCACTACTGTTCCCGGATTCAGGCTTATTACTTACCAAGGCGAACAACAAACAGGAAAGCAAAAAAGCACATCCCTCCTTCAGGACACCTACGATACGACTCCCAATGTAATTGTCAAGTTCCAGAATACTAGAGTCTAGGACCTATCTTCCTGCCCAACGCAGGTCAAAACTTTGATTTTTCCCTTTATTTTTGCTACTGTGGCTACAAATCGATGAGAAGGTAATATTAATGCAAAAGTGGTGTACTCCTATTGAATTATTAATAGGCAATACAACTGTGAACGTTTTTGCTCACCATTCTCCAGTGCCCTTGCAAACAGTTTTAAAATGGGAGGTGCTGAAGCATGAAGACGGGTTGCGGCCACTGCTTTTTGAAATCTCAGTGCTGGGAATTGGTGGAATTCTTGCCTCCTTGGGTTATTATCAGACATTGTGAACTTTCTTTGAAAGCAGACTCTAAATTCACAAGGGGGTCCCTTTCCTTCAATCAAGGAAATGTTTAAAATGACCCCCATCTGCCATTTTAATGTATTCTTCGCAAAGACTGCCATAAATATTTAATACAAGAGAGGCACTGTTTAAACACAATGAATAGCTTATGAAATTAAAGTTGGCTGACGGATTACATTGTGTACATAATAAACGGTAAATAATGACAAGGAAAATATGAGCAGCATTGCTAACCCTCTCTTGCTTCTCCTGACATTTCTTAAGGAATATTCAAGATACTTAGATGTGAAGGTCAGCTTAATTGACATCAAAGGGTGACTAAGTCTATAGAGTCATTCTATTTTTGACTATATAACATCTTGGTACATTACCTCCTCAAAGAGTGCCATTTGGGTTTTCCATTTCTCAGAAGTTTCACTTAGCCTGCCAACTACTTTCATGAACGTCCCAGAAGCTGGAGGAAAACCTTGTATCTAGTCCCTGGTTTGGTCCAGTCTTGTACTCAAACAGGAATCAGCACCTAACACTAGCCTAGGTTACAGGAGACACGCAGTACGGATTTGTTGGCTGAGTTCACACCGAAGCTCCCTCTCATCTACGGTTTCGCTTTCTGTAGTTGCAGGTGCCCGCTGTCAACCGCGGTCTGGAAGCAGATGGCTCTTTTTCTGACACGCTGTCAGAGTCGCTAGTACCCTAAGGCTACATCACAGTGCCTACGCCGTCCACCTCCCTCTGTCCCGTCGCACAGGCATGTGATCTTCTCGCATCATCACAAGCAAAAGAGTGAATGAGAGTACAATCAGGCATTTTGAGAGAGAGAGACCTCATTCGCGTAACTTTTATTACAGCATACTGTTAAAATTGTCCTATTTTAGTACTGTTGTTGATCTCTTGCTATGCCTAATACATAAAGTAAACTTTATCATAGGAAAAACATGGTACACCTAGGGTCTGGTACTTTCCACGGTTTCAGGCAGCCACTGAAGACCTTGGAATGTACCCCCCATGGAAACTACTATACCATTATTATCAGATGCAATTATATACTGCATTCAAAATTCCTAAGAAAAGACGCTCCTTTTCTTTTTGCTACTTTCACAACAACCAACCTGCATATTTTCTGCTCTCGTTAATATCCACTTGTTCTTACAGAGATGCGGAACAGTTGGTACCTCTCCTCATCTCTAGATTCTTCTGTTTCAGTCAAACAATTTCAATTTCTTTTAATTTTTCTGAGAGGTGCTGCCCAGATGTTTTCCCCTGAAGGGTTAGTGCCAAGCTTCAATCCTCTACGTAAACAACTCTATATGGTTCAGCATACTATGCATCTATTGATATTTCTGACAAAACCACCCACAGTTAATTTAGAATCTTTTATGCTCTTGATGTTTATCCCATATTGATGTCATGCATCAGTATCCTTTGTATACTTTCCATTACATTTATTAAATAAAAATGCATTATTGTTCCAAGCTAATGATATTACCTATAGAAAACAATCCTCAGGCTATTAAAGGAGCTCTGTAGGGTATCTTTCAACATGTATGAACTCAATTTCCTAAAATTCTTACAGTAAAAACATACTGGAAACTGTTTAGACTTTCATTTATCTCTAGGTAGCTAATGTTAATTTCTTTCCCATTTTTATAGAGGCCATCACTCGAACATAAAAGAGAGAAACAAAACTGATTGGCGGTATTCTTCAAAGGATCATTGTACTTACTAACCAACAGCAATGACTTGGTGTTTTGACAAGTGGTTGGGGCGGGTTCTAGTATTTTCCCAATTCTTACATTATAAGATTTATAGATATGTTTACTTAAAAGATGATTACTGTATAGAAGGAAACCTTAGACATCAACATTATAAAATGCCTTTTTGTTACATATCAATTATATAACAATAAATCTGGAAAAATGTAAGTACATTATAAAACGTACTTTTAAGGGGGAAAAACACAAAATATTTCCAAATAATTATGAAATCCCCATGGTTATGACGTACATCCTCATTTGGATGTAAAATTATCCTCATTTAAGTATATATAAGTATGTAAGTATAAAAGTATATAAGTATAAAAGTATATAAGTATATATATATAAGTACATATATATACTATATACATATAAAAGTATATAAGTATAAAAGTATAAAAGTATATAAGTATAAAAATCAATGCACCCTAAAATTTATTAAACAAGATGTTATAATTTTTTGCTGTCATGACATTATATCTGATAGTAAGTACATTTCTGGACATCACTAATATAGTACTGATAATGTAACCTAGAGTGTTAACTATTTAACATAACAAGTAAGTATGTTGACCAATTTTCTTTATTAGAATTTTGAACATCTTAAATACTTAAGAGTTTCTAGGAACATGCTTTCCCCACCAAATACCTTTCAAAATCACTTTTTCTTTTTTTTTTTTATAACTTCTAATCTGCCTTAACAAAACATTTTTAAGTTAAATACTACTCTACCCAATACTCTTCATGCCTAGTGCTCAACTTAAGACATACGCCTTAAACATAAGTTAGGGTATTCATTCATTTTACTAGATAAACTCAAAATAATATACAGATGCGGGGCGCCTGGGTGGCTCAGTTGGTTAAGCAGCCAACTCCTGATTTCGGCATTCTTTCTCTTTCTCTCTCTCTCTCTCTCTCTCTCTCTCTCTCTGCCCCTCCCCCACTTGTGCATGCACTCTCTCTCAAAAATAAACATTTAAAAAATGATATACAGATGCAGTTTAAACTACAAACCATCTGGTAAATGCTGGAAATTTCCTTGCATTATTTCGACTAACTGAAACAACCCATTTTTGTAACGAACAAAGGCTGCCTACAGGAGAGTTATCGCTTCAATAAAGTGAAGCTCCGAGATCCAACCCGTACTTCTCTCTTCTCAGTCCAGTGTTAAGTCAAATCTGATCCGCAGACTGCTGTTCTGGGGGATAAAGCATGCAACTGTTTGACTCAAACACGGAAATCCACATGGAAACTGAGCCGTCCTCAGTTTACCCAAGCCGTTCTGTCTCTGCAGCAGCTCGCCTCTGCCGTTAGCCACAGACTAGTGTGCACACGTGCACACACGCTCCTGGATATATAAAGACTCAAAACCTTCAGATGCTGTCCCCTCTTGATGGCTCCTGTATTTCTCAGGCGAGATCACTGTTTTAAGTTCCTCCCTCGCTCCCACACCAACTTCCCAGCCCTCGGGGATCCTGAAAGAGGGTGAAGAAAGAAAAATTTCAAAACTGGGATTTCTTTGTAGCCTAAAATATAAAAAAAGTTTTTACGGTGCTTCCTTTTGTGTCTGCATTTTGAATATGTGATTAATTATGGCAACTACGGCAGACCCTTTGAATGTTCTTGGGGCAGTGATTTGCTCAAACACAAAGTCCTTTCCTCAAATAGCACCAGAGGATTTGCCTAAGTTGGATAGGATTCTTCTCTCTGGCACCGCCTCAGAATGTCTGCCTTTGTCACTACAAAACCAGTTTGAATTTTGTTCAAATATCCTGTTATGCTTTATTCAAAAATATTCTGTGCTTTTATGTACACAGCTCTGGAAAAATCTATCTGAGGCAATTCATTCACAGCTACAGCACACAAATATATTATTAGGGCCTCTGGTTGCAAATCGGGCCCAGCATCTCTCAATATGAAAGGAAAAGTTGAAAACTTTTGACTTATTTCTGCTGCCTGAAACAGGACAATCGTAGAGCTTTCTGCAATTATGGAGAAACTGGTCAAAGGGGGTTTAAATTCTCCACAGAGCATTCTCTTACTCATTTGCTGTTTTGGCCAAGTGTGAAGAATGGAAACCAGAGAAAGTAAAACTCAAATCTATGAAAAATTACTTCACCAAGAGGGAGTGAAATGAAGTGATTCTCAGTAGTCATTGCCAGCTGCTACAAGTTAAACAGCCTGTGAAATCAAGCCACAGAGTGGTCCAGGGGTTAAGAACAATTCTCTGAGGATGGGCCATGGGGCCATTCTGCTTAGACTCCATCAGGTTCAGGATAAGTAACAATTAATGATTCCTAAGAAGCACACCTCAGGCTCCTTTGGTTTCATTTAAAACTACTCTGAAACATCACCTTAAAATAGACCTGGAGAGCACAGTCACGTAACCTCCCCAAGCTCTCTTTTCTTCACGAGATACGGGTAAACTATTTGCTGGGTGTTGAATGGCTTAAAAATCACTTATGTAAAGCATCCAACACAATGACTGGAGTCAGCACTAAATAAGTGGAAGCTATTATTAAGATTATCTTTTTATATTTGAAAAAGAAACTGTGAGAAAGAAACTTGCAGTTCTACATGAGAGGGGCGTTAACTAAGACAGCCATCTGAATCTCAAGAAAAATGGGCATGTAGCAGTTTGGACTCTATTATTAAAGTAACACTGCCTCCTGATTGCCACACTCCTAAATCACTGAGTCAGTAATTCTCTACATAAAGGGTAAGTAAAATTCTCAATATGAGAATAAATCTGCTAAAATAAGAGTATCTGAATAACAATTTCATAGGTACGTAGTTTCTGGAAGAACATTTTCATCGTAAGTGCTTTCTTGGGGGACGCTGCTCACCAACTATTAGAAAATTAGTATCATTGTTTTAATACTAACCAAATGGAATTGTGGATGGGAGTACATAATCCTAATAACAATAATTTTGATTTATAGTCACTCCTGTATATAGTTGACAACCTGATTCTCTGAAACTTTTTAAGACTTACAATCTTAGAAATAGGACAAAGGGAACTCAGAATCAAAAAATGATACTGAAACCTAAAATTTTCTAAAACCATCTAATAATTACATACACTTTAACTTGTCAATCTGGCATGAGTCTAAGTAATTCTAATCACTTCAATGACTTTGATCCCTTACCCTCAGCCCATTGTAGGGTCAGCCTTTATCTCGAACTAAATCTCCCCTCCACAGTTATGGGCCTACATTTCTAGGGCTAGTCGAAAAACCGCTATCATTCACTCAAGTTTTGGAGCGTAGGTCTTGTCCTCTGCCCTGACCGGTCACTGAAACACAGCCAGACCAAATTTCGTCTGGGAGCCCCAACGAGATGCTCCATGGTGCCAGGTGAGAACGGAGAGCCTTCAACTTCTTAGTTGTAAGCAACAGCAGCTGATTCTGAGTAATCACACAGAACGCGAGTTTATTAAAAGGATATTAAGAATAAGGCTCAGGGCGCCTGGGTGGCTAAGTCAGTTAAGCATCTGACTTGGGCTCAGGTCATGATCTCGCGGTCCGTGAGATGAAGCCCCGCGTCGGGCTCTGTGCTGACAGCTCGGAGCCTGGAGCCTGCTTCGGATTCTGTGTCTCCCTCTCTCTGCCCCTCCCCCACTCACACTGCGTCTCTCTCTGTCTCTCAAAAATGAATAATCGTGAAAAAAATTAAAAAAAAAACGAGGCTCAACATTAAGCTTCTAGGAACAATCCAGGACACAAAGCGAAGAGGCCTACTGCGAAAGCAGTCCTGTTTCTGCTGCCCCAAGAACGACAGCCTGGGAGCCCTGGCACCTGTGAGGGAAGGCCGCCACGCTGCTACTCCCGCTGACACGAAAGGGGCCACGGTTGGGACACGCCATCCTCAAGTGGCTCACTCTGGAGCTTGGCAGTACTGGAATCCAGGTCACATTTCTGGCTCTCCGGCAAAGGAGGGTAGTTTTCTGAGTTCTGTCTCGAGGAGGTGGTTTTCCCAAGGTTGGGAACATGCTAGATTATGGCAAGACTGTTCAACAGGTGCTGGGCAGCCAGAAAATACAATGAATGCCAACCGTACAGGGTCATTAATTGCTAAAACCACCTAAACACCCACATAAAGAAAACGAATAGTCTTTATCCCTTCATCCGGGAAAAGAGACATTTGTTTTAAGGCAAATAACAAAACCGTAAACATTGCAGACAAATATGGTTTGGCTACAGCAATGTCTCTAATCATGATTCAAGTCCACCATGAGTAACGAAGACAAAAACTTTACAGGGTTCCTAACTGCCCAGTGCTGACATTTCCTGTTATCCTTAACCTACGCAAGTCGTACAGGCAAAAAAGAAGCTTTAGACCCTGCGATGACTTCGGTCACATCTTGGCTAATTCTGTCCCCCTCATTCCTCCCTTTCCTTTCCCCTTTAGCAACTCAAGGATTACTGACAATTTTGTTTTTACCCACTTCCCACAGAAAACCACTGCCATCGTTAAGCATTTGTGTAAGTAAAAGCACTTCTGTAATATGAACACTTTGCTCTGACTCAGAAAGTGCAGAATTCCAGGATCTGATATACACAATATTGCTACTGGCCGATACGAGAGTGTAAGAATGTTCATGAAAACTAAGCACCGGCATTCCTGCTTACCTCAGCCATCACATATGGACCAACACAATGAGGATGAGCTGATCACTGCTTCTTAATGCTCCATAACACAGCGTGACTCTATGTGGCCTTCCTTACATAAACCGCAGGCAGGCACAGGAATATGAGTAAGTAACAAGACCAAGAAGTGGGAGTAAGAGAATTATCACTTCCAATCTTAAGTCCAAAAACAAACAATATGCATTCCTATGCCTTAAAAATGATTAGGACACACGAAACATTTCACAGTGCCTTATATCTAGCTAAAATCATAATTTAAGCACATTTTATTCTCCTTTGTGCTTTTGTGTGTGTGTCCGTGCGCGCAAGAATGAGCCTGTTAGGGAAGAAAACGGGTAGGTGTGTTTCTGGAGTACAGTCCCCCAAATGTAACTTGTAATTATATCTTCCCCTCCCCAAATTAATTCAGTCAAGATTAGGACTCTCATTTCCTTTTAAAAATAACACTTTTGCAAGCATGTATCCCAGAGAAAGTTTTCAATCAGGTAAAAGCTTCTGATATTTGAAAGGCATAATCAACCCCTTTTAAAATACGTGTGAGCAGGGAGAAAGCAAACTCTCTCACCGTTCATTTTCAATACCATATTAAAACTACCGGTTAATGCAATAAGAAAAGGAATTAAAAGGCATATAGATTAGTAAAGAAAAAATAAAACTACCTTTGTTCACGTTTGTTCACAGACGACATGATCGTCTATGTAGAAAATTCAACAGTATCAACGACAAAAGAAAAACCTTCCCAGGGGCGCCTGGGTGGCGCAGTCGGTTAAGCCTCCGACTTCAGCCAGGTCACGATCTCGCGGTCCGTGAGTTCGAGCCCCGCGTCGGGCTCTGGGCCGATGGCTCGGAGCCTGGAGCCTGTTTCCGATTCTGTGTCTCCCTCTCTCTCTGCCCCTCCCCCGTTCATGCTCTGTCTCTCTCTGTCCCAAAAATAAATAAAAAAACGTTGAAAAAAAAAAAATTAAAAAAAAAAAAAAAAGAAAAACCTTCCTGAAACTAATATATGATCATAGCTATGCTACAGGACACAAGGTCAAATTTAAAAAACAAAACAAAACAAAACACAGCCATCAATGAACAAGCAGACTTTGAAAATAAAAATTTGTATTACTAACCAGCAAATCACCCACAAATTGTTTCCAAAGTTTATATGCAGAAACACAACATAAGGAATAGCCAACATGGTACTGAGATTTTGAGGCAAAAAGATAAAGAAGACCAGCATAATACTGAAGAAGAACAACAGCGCGGGAGGGTTTCAAGACCTCCTAAAGCTGCAGGAGTCAAGTTAGTGCAGTATTGGTAACAGAACAGATAAAAAGAGCAATAAAAAAAAAAAAAAATACAGAGCCCTAGGCCTACATTAATTAGCCAACTAATGTTTGACAAAGGAACAAAGGCAATACAATGGAGAAAAGATGGTCTTTTCAACAAATGGGGTGATGTCCACTGGACGTCCACCTGCAAAAAAATGAATCTAGACACAGTCATTACATTCTCTCCAAAACTTAAAACAGATCACAGACCTAAATGTAAAATGCAAAACTATACAACTCCAAAGAGATAAAAAGGAGAAAACCTAGATGACCTAGCATATGTGAATGTCTTTTTATTTTTTGACGTTTATTTTGAGACAGAGAGAGAGTGAGCAAGGGAGGGGCACAGAGAGAGGGGGAGAGACAATCCCAAGTAGGCTCTGCACTGTCATCACAGAGACCCATGTGGGTCTTGATCTCACCAACCACGAGATCAAGACCTGAGCTGAAATCAAAAGTCGGATGTTCAACTGAGCCACCCAGGCGCCCCTGGCAATGACTTTTTAGATACAACATTCAAGAAATCACTGATAGTTGGATGTCATTAAAACTAACAACTTCTGCTCTGTGAAAGACACTGTCAAGAGAATAAGAAGGCATAGATTGGGAGAAAATATTTGCAAAAGGCATATCTGGAAAAGGACTATGATCCACAATATACGAAGAACTCAACATTTGACAATAAGAAAATAACCCAAGTGGAAAATGGGCCAAATACCTTATCAAATTCTTCACCAGAGCAGACAGATGGGAAACAAGCACATGAAAAGATGTATCACATCCTATATCATCAGGGAAATGCAAATTAAAATAAATGAGATACCACTGCACGCCTATTAGTGTGGCAAAAATCTGGAACATGGACAACACCAAATGCTGGTGACAGTGTGGGGCAACAGCAACTCTCATACACTGCTGGTAGGACTGAAAAATAGTACAGCCACTTTGGAAGTATGTTTGGCAGTTTCTCATGTGACTAAATATACAATTACCAGCAGTTGTGCTCCTTGGCATATACCAAAGGAGTTGAAAATTCGTGTCCACACACAAACCTGCACACGTTTCCATAAGTTTTATTAATAAATGCCCGAACCAGAAAGCAACCAAGAGGGCCTTCAGTAGGTGAATGGATAAATAAACTGTGGTACACCCACACCATGGAATGTTATTTAGCCCAAAACAGAAATAAGCAATCAAGTCATGAAAAGACATGTGGGAAACTTAAACGCATATTACTAAGTGAAAGAAGCCAACCCTAAAAGGCTGCATACTACGTGATTCCAACCAGGTGACATTCTGCAAAAGGCAAAACTCTGCAGAGGCCAAAAGGATAAGTGGTTGCCAAGGGTAGGGGGAAATGGGGGAAGGGATGAATCGGAAGAGCAAAGAGGATTTCTAGAACAGTGAAAATACTCCTATGATACCAAAATGATGGATACATATCAGGATACATTTGTTCAAATCCACGAATGTACACCATCAGTGAACAACAATGTAAACTATCGATATGGGTGATAATGACATGTCAATGCAGGCTCATCAGTTGTAACAAATGTACCACTCTGGTGGGGACGTTGATACTGGGGGAGGTTGTGCATGTGTGGGGACAGTTCTAACGTCCTCTCAATTTTCTTGTAAACCTGAAACGTCTCCTTCAAGAAGAAATGAAGACTTTTAAAAAGATGGAAAAAGATATATAAACACTAATCAAATGAAAGCTGGAGTGGGTATAAAAATATCAGAAAAAGTAGATTTCAGAAAAAGTATATTACTAGAGATTGTGATACAGAAAAAGCCCATCCCCCATCCATGATCAAAACTCAGCAAACTAGGAATGGAAGTAAACTTTCTTAACCTGACTTACAGGGCTTACTTTCGGAATGACTTACAAAACAACTGCAGTGTACGTGATATTTAATGAGAGAAGCTGAATAATTTTCCACCTAAGAGACTATGAATAAGTCAAGGATATTTGATCCACTTCTATTTAACATTCTACTGGTAGCCCTACCTGGTACTGTAAGGCAGGAAAAAGAAACAAAATGAGAGAGGGAAGAAAAAGCATGTACGTGCAGAAAAAGCATGTACGGGGCTGAACTGTGCCCACCTCCCCCACTTCTCCATACACATGTTGAAGTCCTGACCCCAGCACCTCGGAATGTGACTATCTGGACACAGGGCATTTGAAAAGGTGACTGAGTCACTGTGAGGTCTTGAGGGTTCGACCGAATCCAACCTGACTGGTGTCCTTACAACAGGAAATCTAGACGAACAGGTGCCAAGGGTGAACACACACAGAAGAAAATGCCATCTGCAAGCCAAGGAGGAAGGATCTTGAACCTGTAGCTTCAGAACTGTGAAGAATAAGTATGTGCTGTTGAAGTCACAAAAATATTAAATTAAAATTCTAAAACATGTGGTAAAAATGTAACTCTGAGCAATTATACAGCAAATATACACGGTACTATAAACATTTACTTCCTGATCAGTTCAATGAACGTAAACCGAAGCCTGCTGTTTCTAAGACATTTGACTGTATTGTTTGTCCCATTGTATGAATTATTACCAGAAGCCCTCCCTTCAAAAAATTATGTTACCCTGTGTAAACCTACCTTAGGACGAAAGTATATAGAAAGTATATTTTTAAAAAGACACAAACGGACTGATGCTCTTAGAAGACTTCAGTGATACCCTTCTATAGAAGCACAGCATCACAGCTTCATGTTTTCCATTAATCAGACCTAAAAGACAAATGTCCTTCTAAATTCCGCTTGATTTGGACCTTGTGAAAAATCCCAGGGAAGCACCCTATTTCGTCCTTTGGAGATAAGGTGTCAAATGCCTGAAGCACATGATTTTCTACAACAGTCCCTACTTTCTGCATCTGATGGTTCCCTACAAAAAAACCCTTTCACTAGCCTTTCTCCTCACTGCCTTTCACCACCCACCGTGTTCACCACCACTTCAGGGTTTTACTCCACATTCCCTCTGCCTCTCTGCCCACCTGTCTGCCATTTTCAGTGACTAACATCTAAAGATCTTTCAGTCCTTCTTTCTTCCTTTTAAACAACTTGCAAATTTTCAAACGGTTTATGATTCACACAGAAGTTACAAAACTAGAAGAGTCCCCTTGAGCCCTTCACCCGAATTCCCTGAATGATACCATCTTATACAACCACCATATCAACGATCAAAACTAGGAAAACTGATGTTATTACAATCCTACTAACTCAACGATACGGCCTTATTTGGATTTCACCAGTTTTCAATGAACTTACTGTGGGTTGGTTTGTTTGTTTGCTTGTTTTTTGGTGGGGGAGGGTTCTATAAGTTTTACTGCATGTACAGATTCATGTAGCCACCAAAATAGCACACAGAACTGCTTCATCAAAAAACTCCCTCGGGGCGCCTGGGTGGCGCAGTCGGTTAAGCGTCCGACTTCAGCCAGGTCACGATCTCGCGGTCCGTGAGTTCGAGCCCCGCGTCAGGCTCTGGGCTGATGGCTCGGAGCCTGGAGCCTGTTTCCGATTCTGTGTCTCCCCCTCTCTCTGCCCCTCCCCCGTTCATGCTCTGTCTCTCTCTGTCCCAAAAATAAATAAAAAACGTTGAAAAAAAAAAACAAACAAAAAAACTCCCTCATGCTCTCCCTTTATAATCATGACTCCTCCCATGCTTAACTCTTGGCCACCCTGTTCTCCATTTCTGTAATTCTGTCATAGACTCTCATAGTATGTAATCATTTGATTTGTTTTTTAACTCAATGCTCAATAATGCTCTTGAGACCATTTCATATGTCAATACTTTACTCCTTTTTATTTCTGAGCAGTAATCCATTGTATGCATACACCTCACTTTGCGTATCCATTCACTTACGGAAAGACATTTTGGTCATTTCCAGTTTGGAGTTATTACAAAGAAAGTTGCTATGAACCTTACTTTACAGGTTTTTGTGTAAACTTAAATTTTCATTTCTCTAAGCTAAGTACCCAGGAGTGAGACTACAGGGTCATATATTACTTGTGGTGTTTAGGTGTCAACTTCGCTAGGCTGCAGTACACAGTTGTTTGGTCAAACACGAGTCTAGACGTTGCTGTGAAGGTATTTTTTAGATGTGGTTAACATTTAAATCAGTAGACTTTGAGTAAAGCAGGTTATCCTTCATAACGTGGGTGAGTCTCTTCTAATCAGTTGAAAGCCCTGAGACAAAAGCCTAAGGCTCCCAGGAGAGGAAGAAATTCTGCATCCAGACTGCCTTCAGACTCAAGACTGCAACACTGACTCCTGCTGGAATTTCCAGATTGCCCTGCAGATTTCTGACTTGCCAGCGTCCACAATCATGTGAGGCAATTCCTTAGAATCAATCAACCAACCAATCAATCAATCTGCATATGTGTGTATGCATGTGTATATAGATGTGTGTGTGCGCGTGTAACTAGTTTCACTTCCTGGGACAACTCTGATACAGTTCCCTAAGACTGGGAAGTAGGAAAGGCTGTCTGTCCTCATCACTTCCTTTTAATCTTTTCCCCATAGTTAATAATCTGTGATTTTCAAAAGAGAAATCAACTTGTAATAAATGAGTATATTTATCAGGTATCTGCATATTGGCTAGCCTAGGATTAAGAATTTAATGGAGATTTGGTAAATATGATGTGAGAACAACTTACTGTAAAGTCCATTACTATTTCAGCAACCTGTAAGAAGGGATAAAACAGACTATCCTATCTCCAATTTTACTCACTGTGGTAAACTAAGTAAAAAACATGTTCAGGCATATTATGTGAGTTTGGAGGTGAGCAATACCTTAGATATACAAACGACAGGCAAATTTTGTCAGAGTAGTACATGGGCTTTGAGAAAATCTACCCATTAAGGAGGTAAGGAAACACTACTAAAGACTTTTTAGGGGGCTCCATGAAACTACAGAAAAGCTTATACGTTCTACGCAGTAGAAGCAGAGTATTTTTCGAACCTGCTTTAAACAGTAGTGTTTTAGAAAATGATGCCGGACTAGATAGGTAATGTTAATATCTAGGGGCGCCTGAGGGGCTCAGTGGGTTGAGCGTCCGACTTTCGCTTGGGTCATGATCTCGCAGTTCGTGGGTTCGAGCCCCGCGTCGGGCTCTGTGCTGACAGCTCGGAGCCTGGAGCCTGCTTCAGATTCTGTGTCTCCCTCTCTCTCTGCCCCTCCCCTGCTCATGCTCTGTCTCTGTCTCTCTCTCTCTCTCTCTCTCTCTCTCTCTGTCAAAAATAAATAAACACTAAAAAAATTTAATATCTCTGACAAGAAGACAGTCATTAACAGTGTCTGTTAAGTTCTAGGCACTAAGAATATACCAATAAAGAAAATATTCACCCCAAATGCTCATGGAATCTATACTAGGCTGGGCTGGGGCAATGGGAGAAAATGAACAAACATATAATAAAGATATTGTGATAAATTCTTATGAAGAAAAGTAACAAGATAAGAAATGAAAAGATGGAAGCATGGGTGGTGGTAGGTGTTACTTTGGAGAGGATGGTCACGGAAGATGCTCCTAGAAGGTGACGTTTAGGCGAAACCCAGGAGTCACCCCCCACAAGAGAAGATGGACAGAGAGTCTTCAGAAACCTACTAGTAAGGTTGATCCTCTGTTCCCCTATTCAACCACTTGAGTCTCCAACTTATTTCCTGCTTACTGGGCTATCCAGGTTTCATAAGGTGCCTCTGGCTTAATTCTTGAACACCTGCCTCATTCAGCTGTCTCTGAAAGAGAACAGGATCCCCACTGCTCATGTATCTAGACTCCTGCATGTCTGACCTCGTTTAGGAACTGAAGGCCTGACCAACAGACCACTTCCCCAGTAAAACTACTCATCTGTTGGAACTAGGGGACCAACTTCACCCCAAAAGAAGCTTGACCCTTTACATAAGGACTCACTCCAAAAAAGCCTGCTGCTTCCCCACCCAGGCCAGGAAAGTCAAATAGGTTTAAATGAACTCCACTGTACATGAAGGAAAAAGAAATAAGCACTAGTGAATAGAAGGTGGGGGGCTAGGGGGAGAAGAACACTGGAAATTTTATGAATTTGAATAAAATAATAATAAAATTGCCTAACTGCCTCCTGGTAAAAACCAACAGCAGAAACAGGAGCTTCTTCATGCACTTCCAGAACAAGATGGCAGTGGATCATGGGGACATCAATCACCATGTGGTAGAAAAACACCAGAACTATCAGACTATTGGGTGGTCCTCCTCAAAGGAAAGTTGTCAGATCCATCAGACTTTGATCTCTCATTCACAGAAATAGCCTGGAGAAACTTCTCCACCCTGTAAAAATAATAAATCTCAGAAGCCACACACTCTGCAGGCCAGAAATCACCTCTGGTGAGAAATCTTCTTTTCCAATGTAGTAAGCAAACATTAACTGTTAAAATGCGGGATTAGAAACACTACAGTGAAAACCCAAAGGAATACAAGTCTGCGCCACAAATGTCAGGGGTCGGAAAAGATATAGGAAGTGGAGGAAGAGGGAGGCAGAACCTATTACTCCACACATCAGAAAGACTGTCTTGCCAGCAATCCTTCAGGGAAACGGGCAAGCACTAATAAAAATATAAAACCCAGAGATTACATTTGACTACGTCTATTTTGGTTCAAGGGTAAAACACAGAGAGCATAAACAAAAATGTCTGTAATAATATGAAAACCTTACTTGTATCAAATTCTTTCAATTCTTGATAAAGCTTATAAACTAAAGACATTCTGGGTGACCCTGTGTACATAAAAGATGACTGATTCACATGCACACAAGTGAAATTAGCATGTAAACCAGAATATATAATTCTAGGGCAAAAACAAAGTCCAACACAATAGCCTCCTTTCTCTCATCTAGTTTTTTGTCGAGTTTTATCACCAGCTACCATCTCTTGTCTGATAGTAAAGAACAGTGCTTGGAACCAGATGACTGGGGCTCGATTTTCACTTCCACCCCTTGGTAGATACTATTTGATTGTGCCAAGACAATTTCTCCTACGAAGCTTCAGTTTTCATTCGTCAAATGGAGGTGATCAATAGGACCTAACTCACTGGTTGTCTTGATGATCAAATTAGATAATACACACGGAGCATCTGGCAGATGATAGTCACCCTGCAAAGATTATCATTAAGAATATTTATACACATATACAGTCCATATTTATATGTTCCGCATATTCTATATTCCTATGTTCATACGTGTTGGTAAATGTTCACTTCTTAATCAAGGACATGCTGTGTCGGCTGGGGTAAGTCATTTAATCACCCTGAGCTTCTGCTTTTATATCTGTAAAACAGAGATTATGCAATTTGTCTAGCCTACATTCTACAGATTGTCCACACGAAGCACAGAGTTCACCAGCCCAGTTTCTGTATGGCTATGTTTATTAGTTTTCCAGAGTTAACGTAACAAAGTAGCACCTGGCATGAACAAAAGAAAGTCCTGTTCTCTAAGACCAAGATGTTGGGACGGTTGGTTCCTTCCAAGATCTCTGAGCAAGAACATGAGACCCCTTCTCCTCAGCCCTGGTGGGTTGCTGGCAATCTTTGGGGTTCCGTGGCTTGCAGAAGCATCACCCCAATAGCTGCCTCCATCTTTACGTGGCATTCTTGCCACGTGTCTGTCAACAAAAATTCCCCTTTTTATAAGGACAGCAGTCCTACTGTATTAAGGCCCATTACTTCTATGAAGACAGCATCACCAAATCTGTCAGACTCTGAGGGACTGGGGCGCAGGACTTCAACATATGAACCTCCGGAGGACACAACCTAACCCGTTACACCATGCTTCATCAAAAGGGCTTGGAAATCAGGAGACACATAAGGAGTTTGAGGCGGCTCCTACATTTTAGTCCAAGAGAATTCTAATTTATAGACACCTGTGCCAGTTCAAATGGTAGTTTCTGCAACACAAATCTATTTTCCCCACAGGGAGGACTGCCAGAGAGAACATCCAGTTAAGTGTGAGTTTCAGGCAACAATGAATAACTTCAGCATAAATATGTCCCATGATCCTCTGGTGTTTTCACTTACTAAAGCTGGCTCCCTACCCACAGTTGGGTTGCTGGTGCACGGCCGCACTGAGCTGGGCTCTCAAGGTCAGGCAGCACTGCCTAACCTTTCCTGACGAGAAGGACCCGTGGTACCTGTTATACACACAGAGTCCCAGGCTCCATCCCAGACCCACAGAATCAGACCCTCCATGAAGAGAGTCTGGGAGGCTACAGGTTTAACCCGCAGCCAAGCTGAGTCTTACCAAAGACATTTGGGAAACACTGGATGTGAGGAGGACAAAGGACTGTGGATGAGCTGTTAGAAGAGCTACAAGGAAGAATGATAAAACAGAAACAAAATCTAGAAATAAAGAGCTGAGAATAATAAACATTTTTCTCATTTAGAACATGAGGATGTAGTTAATAGGAGTAGGTAACCGCAAGTAATTAATGCTTACCTCCCGGGGAGCTGGGAGTGGGTATGATAATGGTATTAGTCAGACTGTTTTCTTCTGGGCGTTTCCTGCCAGGTATAAGCCTGCTAAACCCAGAGCGCCAGGGACCAAGTCCTCCACTTGGAGGAAACGAGGAGCTGCTGGTCTGCCTGCCTGGGACCTTGCCTTTGGCTCTGCCTGAGACCTGCCCAGGACTGTGTTCCCACTGCCTCCCGGGCACAGGGAGATCATCTTTCTCCCTAAAGTGGGGAATCTGCGGGCAGAACTCTACCTAGTTTGTGGGTGGTCTGGGTGCAGCTCAAAGTACTGAACCATGTTTCAAACACGGAGGAAAAATATAACAAGCATAAACCAGGGCAAATGCCACATTAAAATAAAATCTGTGTTTTAAGTTGATTTAATGAAGCACCTAAAGCATTTAAATATATCTCACTGACAGCACAGGAAATAATAGCTTAGATAAGACTACAGGCCTTTTTAAGAAAAGTGTCATTCGTTTACAAAACTTAATTGTAGTGAGTAAGATTTCTTTCATTCTAAAAGCTGCTGAACTGTGATATATCCTTTGGTCAATCTGACCCATTTTCGGTCCCTTCATCACTTCTGATTACCTAATCCCAATCTGTTCCCGTATTAGATATTTGGGGATGATTTCTGAGCTCTGCGTAATTTGAACTCTGTCCCACGGATGCTTAAATTCAACAAGAGCATTGTGTATATATCACATCATATACACAAATCACACACGAGATACAGACACGCACATTTTCATCACACTACGGCTAACTGTAGCTTTTGGACTTTCACTTACAGTGTCTGACTTATTATTTCATGTACTTTTATGGGAAAAGGATGCAGCAACAAGGGGGGAAACGACCAGAAAGTTTGAAAATTTATTAACACAGATCCAGCATCTAATACCCATTCAGATATACTGTAGCGAGACATCCAAGGGTATAATTTCTGTGAGAAAAGTGAATAATATTCTTAGGACTGCAGCACTATCACTGAAAATATAAGTGAAGACTCCTCGTAGAAAAATACCCGAGACCGAAGAGTATTTAAATTTTAATAAAAATATTCTGTCACATTACAATTGCATTGAGACAGACTTCGGTGGAATCAGACTTAATGTGTAAAGCAGGGACTCTAATTCATTAGAAGATTGTTGCTCAGAATAAAAATGTTTATTATATAAGTTAACTTCTTGCTAATTGGAGGAAACCTTTTTTTCCTGAAGGACATGGTAATATCTGAAGACGGTACAATGCTGCTTAGTGTTCACATACATTATTTCTTTTCATCTTCATAAATAAAGAATGTAAGGATGGGAAAATTAAATATTTATATCAAGTCACATAGCTGGTTCATGACACAGCCAGTATGAAAATCTACATACACTGATGTCTAGTCGAGCGTGCCTTTTCATTTGCTTACCAATGAAGATTCAAGAAGGGATCCATCGTAATCATTCAGTTAAATTTGTATTTATAATTCCTATGTATCTTATGACATTTTTAATCGATACTAAATATTTTCAAGCAATTATACTTAGACTCATCCAAATCTAATAAATACAGACAGTATTCAATTCTTATTTAGTTGATCTTACATAACCCAGTCTGTCGTTTGCCTTCTAGTGAAAAATACGTTAGCCTTTCTCTTGGCTCCATTCATTCAACAATTCCAGTACGTGAAGTGCTAACTTTTAGGAGCCCCTGCTGTTCAGATTCTGTACGTGATGGTTTGCTCTGTGTCCAATGGCCCCGCTAGAATCCTCAGATGGCTCTCCTCAGGGTGGGTCTGAGTTAAAGCCCAGGGAGGAAAGCACAGGAGATCTGGAAGCAGGAGAGAAGCGCTACACTACACCCTAAACGAAGGTCGTCCCGATCGGAAGTGGGGACCGAAGAGGCAGAGACGCCGGCCGGTTCCGGCTCACCCTCAGTCTCCCCCAGGCTGCTTCCAGCGACTCTGGACGAGCGGACCCTGTTGACCAACAGTAGCCCGAGGCCCACCACCGAATGTGTGCTCGCAAACCCACAGAGGCCCAGAGCCTCTAAGACCTTCCCCTTCACCGTCCACCATGCTTGGCATCTGACTCACTGCGCCTCGGACCCCCGCCTGGACCCCCACCACCAACACCCCCCGGCTCCCGCCACCCCACCCGGTGGAAGCCCCGATTCCCGTAATGAATCCCTTATCCCATAACACACAGTGGTCACGGTTCTCTGACTGACCCCTTGACTGATACACATACCTACGAGACCACTATTGTGAGAGGATTAGCCTAGGATTTCCGCCCCCCATTACTATTTTTGTCTTCATAGTCACTTCTAAGAATACATTTCCTAAGCTTAAAAGGATTTATGTTTTCATGACAAAATAAAGCAAGCCAAACTCAGCACTGTGATATGAATACACAGGGGCTTTAAAGTTTCATGTCTTCCTTGCGGGGGGTGGTGGTTATAAGCACTTTCAAACAAACCATTTTCTGTTCGGAAGCAGCACCTTTGTTACCAGAATTTTCTCTTCTCAGCTGCTGGTGCAAGTATATGGAAAATACAATCATGATTGAGCGATCAAACTAAAACATATAGGAGCAGGAAATCATTCATCTCTTCCAATAAATCTATGAGGGCACTATAAAAGCAGCACAGCTAAAAGAGGGAACATCAAGCCCAATCTCTGAAGACTTCTACGACAACGCATAGTACTAATGCTCAATTATAAAATCTCAAAGGAACTTGGGCTGAGTAAAGTAATGAGTGTGCATTTACCAATTCCAGCAGCACTTTATTCGAGAACACATCTCCAAATAATGATGCCTGGCAAGATTAAAGGAGATGGTGTTTCAAAGACTAATATCCTTAGAAAACCTTTGAAATAAAAATTAAGATATTCAGCATTAATGGGTGTGCGTCTCGAATCTGTGCATTTTTCTCCATCTTCATTGCTAAGGCACTAGGTCTAACAACCACATGATTTCGTCAATAAGCCTCTAACCTGGTCCCTCCACTCAAACTCTGGACCCCAGCAAAATGTTCTCCACACTGCCAGTCCTCATCTTTTAGAAATGCAAGTCAGATGATGTCATTTCACTGCCTCAAGCCTTTTGATAAAAATTCCCATTGTTCTTAGGATAAAGGTCAAAATCCTTAATCTGTAATCATTTATAAAGGTAAAACTAATCCAGAGTGTTACAGGTAAGGCCAGTGGTCACTCTGGGTGGGTGACTCAGGTAGAAGAAACTGGTTTCTGAGCTACCAGAAATGCTCAGTTTCTTAATCTCGGTGCTCGTTCTGTGTTTCACGTGTCTTGCTTTCAGACTGTGAAAATCAGGAAACTAGACCCTCAGGATTGGTGCATTTTTGTGGCACACATGTTCCACGAGTAGAAGTATCAGAACAAAAATCCCAGGGAGGGCAAGACTGCAAATAAAGGTTAACAGTCACCAATAAAAACCCCACCTTCCTATCTGTACAACACTACGAGTGCTTCTTAACATGCATATCTCTGAGAAAGCAGTCGGTTCACACACTATTCCGCCCTCCTTCCCTCAGACCCACCCACGCCGAGCAGGCACTAGTGAGCCTGTCACCTCTGCATTTCAAAGGCAAACTCAATGTTCATATTTCAATCCATGAGCCCAAATGGACATTCCCTCGCCAGGAATATGAAGGGGGACACACACACCCCACCGATTTTCAGGAGACGCCTGCAACCGACACTATTGTAAATTACACAAACCCTTCAGGATAATGACTTTTCATTTAATTTTAATATTTAACTTCCTGGAAAAAAAAACCCACTACAACCAATGATAAAATATTCTATCCCATGTGCGTGAGTGATTTCCTTAAGGAATGTTGTCCGTTTTCTTCCATTTTACAGCATGTGACTCAGGCAGAGACACAACAGCGAGATTATGAAAAAGAGAGTTTCTGTTTTCCTCTTTTACCAAGAAATCCATTAGCGAAAACAAGGGGATTCCATGAGGAGGAAGTTGGAAATGACTCTACCCTACAGGTGTTATTGAAAAGTGACAGTTCTGACAAGGGAGCAGATGTTTAGAGGGAAAGCTCTTTGAATAAGCATACAGTTAATGACACTCAGCCTCATCATTAAATTTAACAGCAGCCTTTTTCACTCAAGCACCCTATATATGATGTGCCACCAGCAAGATCTGCTCACCGTGCTGGTGCTTTAATTTGCATACGGCATCAGAGCGTGCGATATTTAAAGTGAAAACATGGGAGGCCATGTCACAGGGCTGATTAGGGGAGAAGCCTTGAGCTCCTCACAATTTACTAAAGAAGCGAGATCAGCACGGGAGTGTGTTACTTCAGCACTCGGGAGACTCTCTTAAATACAAGGTATAAAAAAACTGTTGTCATGGCACCATTTTACCTACTTGTCTTGGAAAACTGCTTCGGTGTGATTCTAGGTACGTGTTTACTTCCCACCTTCCATGAGTACTGGGCCAAACACTCGCTGTCTGAGCAGCATGCCAAATTCGATGTGGGTATAAACTGAAGGGGGAGGGGGCCGCTTACGCTTAAGCTTCTGTGAATGAAAATTACTGCAGGTAACATTTAAGGACCAGAATACTGAGAAGGTCAAGTCTAACTTACACTGTTCCCGGGGCACCTGGGTGGCTCAGTCAGTTAAGCGTCCGACTTCGGCTCAGGTCGTGATCTCACGGTTTGTGGGTTCGAGCCCCGAGTCGGGCTCTGTGCTGACAGCTCAGAGCCTGGAGCCTGCTTCGGATTCTGTGTCTCCCTCTCTCCCTGCCCCTCCCCCACTCATGCTCGCTCTCACTCTCTCTCTTTCAAAAAGAAATAAACATTAAAAAATCAGTGCTTAAAGCTAACACAGCATGGTCATAAGAGGTAAACATGTCACATTGGCCACATCTCCCAAGCCTTTGCTTCAGTTTCCTCATCAATGAAATGTTGACATTGTTAACAACCTCGAAGGGTTAT
Organism: Panthera uncia; assembly: GCF_023721935.1. Lineage (NCBI taxonomy): Eukaryota > Metazoa > Chordata > Mammalia > Carnivora > Felidae > Panthera > Panthera uncia. The sequence goes on from NW_026057581.1 coordinate 7,834,919, forward strand.
TGTGAGAATACAACTGAAATTAATGCAATGTAAAAGACTCATGGAACAACAGGTACCCGCAGTCACTGTATCCCTCGTAAATGGTTTTGAAAAGCAGCATCATCTGTTGACAAGATTCACTGTAACAGGAGCTGGATGCCCCCTGCCCTGAAAAGAACATGCCGCGAAGAGGGTGAAGCGTGATGTGGCGGCCAGAGAACTGGAAGAGGAAGGGATCCAGGAGACCGTGTCTCGCTTGCATCGAATGCGCCGGTTACAGAACGTGCCTCTCTTGCTCTCAATTTCCATACAAATAAAATGTGGAGTTGAGTAAGATCGTCTCCAAAGTACTCCTTGGCACTAGTATTTTGTATAAGGGGAATTCTGGGAGCCACATCTAATCTCACTCAGCATAAGTCACTCTAAGCCAACATCTATTAGGAGGAAATTGTTTAATAAAGAGTTTCATCATAGGATTATTCTAAATACAGAGTCTTATGTTTATGAGAATAAGAAAATATGTATGTACGATTGATTTTACAAAACATTATTTTATTCAACCATTTTCATGATGATATCATTCAAATACTGTTTAGTTTATCACTGCTCTCAGTAAGTATTCCTAATCCTACTGAATCCACAGTACTAAGAAAGAGACATTGGGTTTCCATGCCTTAGATTGCAAATGCCAAGGAAAACAGCCACTGATCAAGAGTAGGCCACTTTTGAACACTCACAGCATTTGTATAAAAATGAGTTCGCTCCTAAGCAGAACCTAGGAAACCCTAACTACGAGACCGCTCTCAGAATGACAGTCATACCTAAGTCAATCTGCTGTAGTCATTTCTGTCCAGTCTGCCTAAAATCTGCATTCGGAATATGCCGACTAGAAAGGAACAACAGGAGAGGCAGGAAAAAAGAGAGACAGAGACAGAGATATGCGCAGAGAGAATGCACCTGGAAAGACCAATACAGAGAAAGACAAGCAGGACAGGAAGACATATACGAATCAACAAGAGAAAATGACAGAGACACGCAGAAGCGAACGAAACAAAGCTCAGACTATGTGAAACAGTAAAATGAGCCCACCAAGTCCCCCGCTGCAGAACACAGGTGTCACATGCTAAAACATATCCAAGAGGAGCTGGGCTATTCTTTCCCATCTGGAAGTAAATGAGGAAAAATGTGTTGATTAACAAGGCTGTACCCTAAAGAGCGGCTGCATTTTTGTGGAATTCTCTATAGATTCGGAAACTTAATTTCATCAATTCAGCGGACCTTGACTGAGTCATATAATCCAATCTTCAACAGATTGATGTATTAGTTATGAAACCATTTAACTGAAAAATGAATAAATAAACCACAAAACAGTAACAGCCACCAACATAGCCTCCCACTGTGTAGCCTCAAAACCACCAAGTGCTTTAACTAAGTATTTTTAATTATTTTATAATGGGTGGGGGTGGTTGACTCATGTTAATCATAGGGGAAAAAACTATGGACACTCACCATTTAAAAATTCCATACACTATAAAATGAAAATAACTAAATCCCACTATTGAGAGATAACCACTTAGATATTTCAATCCAGTCTTTTTTTTTTTTTTTTTTTTTTTTAATGCATAGAGACACCATTTCTTTCTCTAAACAATTGGGATAAGATTGTCCCTCACTATAAAAGTTGACTTATCATCTGATTACAAAAGATTTGGTATGGAGGAGATATAAAATTAAGAGTTATTTTTTGGAACACTTTCCTAACAGGTATTTGTTTTCCTATAATGTGGTATCTGCTGTTTGAGGTACCTGCCTCTATCTGGCACCAGATTCCCAAGGTCAAAGAGGCGATGACATGTGGCCTCGTTCTCAGTCTGGTTTGGGGCAAGGTGGACAGCCGCCCCTTGGATCAATTCTCCCTAAGCCTGCATCTTCCCACCCTATGAGGACTCTTCATTTCAACTGGAGGTCAGGAAACACAGTGCCCTTCTTGTAGGGCCCTTTCTGACTCACCTCATTTGTGAACAAATCTCCACAGTTGAATCATCTTTTTTTTTTTTTTTTTAATGTTTATTCATTTTGAGAGAGAGAGAGAGAGAGAGATTGATTTAGAGTGCAAGCAGGGGAGGGGCAGGGAGAGAGAATCTCAAGCAGGTTTCATGCCCGAAGAGGGGCTCAGACTCATGAACCGCGAGATCATGACCTGAGCCCATATCAAGAGTTGGATGCTTAACCGACTAAGTCACCCAGGTCCCCCACAGTTGACTCGTCTTTAATTAAAGGGTATATAGACTATATACACTGGGGTCTTCTTGGAAACCAAGGCTCAAGCCAACAATATAAAGTAACCTACATTGTTTCCCCCTCTTTTCTCCAGACTCTGGGAGACTGAAAATACTGTACCCGCCTTTATCCTTGCTCACCCTTTATATCTCGGTTAGTTTTGGTCTAAGAAGGTCATCTTTTCCATAAAGAGAATCATGTCTCCCATGCAAAGCTGGGTGTCTGACACTTTAAATTAATCGTCCGGGACCATTTCAGATCAATGTAATTAGGGTAGGAATCCTGAAAACAATAGAACTTAAAAATTAGTTTCTGAATTATTAGATACATTTAGCCAAGACAGCCCCACTTCTCAGCACTCTACCTGGCAGGTCACATCACATACTCATCCATCCTTTAAACGTCAGTTTCAAACAGAATTTTTTTTTTTTTTTTAATTCACTTCTACCAACAGAAGTTCCAAGTCTAAAGTCCTTTTTATTTTCCTTTGGAGGTAGCAGGTCTGAGTAAAAAATAATTTCTGAGACCAGCCTCTGAGTTCAGGAATATTTGAACCTGACTGAGTTGCACATAATATAGACTCCCAAGACCACAGCTCTCTGAGAAGACAGGTTTATTCTGAGAAAGTTAGAGAATCATCATCCTGGTGATTCCTCCCTCCCCCACACTCTGTACCCAACTTGGTAACATCTAGTAGTCTCAATCTCCAACAGGGGTACAGGAGCCTAACTTAAATTGAGCTGTTAACTGAAAAATAAAAGAACCATGTTAATTTGATAAGTTCACAAATCAAACCAACTACTTGTCAGCCACAAAACCCAATCCATGGCTTTCGTTACTGACTTACGGTATTCTTGACTCTTTATTTTATTTAGCAGTGGAAAACACTCACCTAAGCAATTGTGAAAATATGCATTTTATACCAAATGGACATAATGTAAATATTTTACTTACTAACTGTTTTTGCCGAGACCGTGTTATCTATTCTCCCACATCCCATTCTTAAATTTCATAAAATGACTACAAAAAAAAAAGTTGCTTCTAAATCCCAATCTCTTAATTTTCATTTTTCAGTGCTCCCCTTCACTCACTGCCCAGAATGCTGATTTTCCCACGATACTGGAGTCCACACTTTAAGCGGCAGCCTCTCAGAAGCTGGATTGAAAGAGGGAAATAAGACTTTTAACTTCCTCAAAGGAGCCACTGGGTCAAGAAAGTAGAGGAACACGACACACATATTTTCACAAGGCAATCATGCACCCGAATGTGCATGTGGGCGCTGTAGTGCTTGCGTGAGGGTAGGTTATTATGGAAAGCCACTCCCTTTCTTTCCAGGAATGATTACAAACAGTGGCAATTAAAGCTAAAGTGACAGACCCCCCCACAACTGCCCACGTCAGACATTACTAGAAAATTCTGAAGTATCCTACAGGAAATGATCAACATAGTGATGCTAAATACATACTGAACAAATGCATCACTGTCTGTCTAGTCACCTATGTATGTATCACCTTTATTTTTAATTTTTTTAATGTTTATTTCAGAGAGAGAGAGAGACAGAACATGAGGGGGGTAGGGGTAGAGAGAGGGAGACACAGATTCTGAAGCAGGCTCCAGGCTCTGAGCTGTCAGCACAGAGCCCAATGTGGGGCTTGAACCCATGAACCGTGAGATCATGACCTGAGCTGAAGTCAGGCGCTTAACCAACTGAGCCACCCAGGTGCCCCACCCCCCCCAACTTAAAAAAAATTTTTTTTAATGTTTATTTATTTCAGAGAGACAGACAGACAGACAGTCCGTGAGCAGGGGGAGGGGGAGAGACAGAGAGAGACACAGAATCTGGAGAAGGCTCCAAGCTCTGAGATGTCAGCGTATGTATGTATGTATCATCTTACACGCATAAACACACATCCTTCTGATAGACATTTTGTAATTCTAAATTCTAAAAGCGAATAGCTGAGTAAGAATGTGGGAAAACGGATCTTATGCATGGCTGGAAGGACTGTATAAGATGATTTAGGTAATATCCAGCAAAGTTGAAAATAAACATATTCATTAACCCAAAATTTCACTTAGAGATAATATACCCTGAAGTAACTCGCACATGTGTGTGCAAGGCAGTAAGTGTAACTACCACGTTCACTGCAATTCCACTGTGTGTCACGGGAAATAACCCACACGCCCATCACCGGATGAATGAACAAAGTGTCCATGTGTTTAATGGAACACTACAGCTATTACAATGATACATGGACCAACATGGATAGTTCTAGAACACAAAACGTTGACTGGGAGGAAAAAAGTTAGGAAATATTTGAACATGAAACTATTTTCTAATGTTATAAACTTACAAAACACACACATACAGACACGAAAGATAAACACCCAATTCTTGACAGCAGTTACTTCTGGCAGAGAAACAGGAGAATAAACCCTGACAGGAGATGACAGGGACTTTCATCTAGAGAACGTGACGATACTAACATTTGATCATTCTCTGTGGAAGATTCACCAGTACTGCTCTATTGCATTATGTATTTTATGTGTTATTTTTGTCAAAACTAAAATTAGGAAGTACACAACTTGGTGTAAAAATAAAAAGAATGGTCATCTCTGTAAATCAATGGTTTACCTCTAAAAATGTGGGGTCAGTTACTACATGTGTTACACTCAAATATGAAATAAAATACCTTCTTCAAACTTTCCTAAATGAAAAATCTCTCAAAAGAGAGAGTAACCTTTACAAAGAAGGTCATCATGCACAATTCTTTAAAAAACAAACAGTTTAAATTTAAGACTTTTTAAAAACCTAAGGCATTAGTGTTTTTTCCCATGTAACTACTTGAAGAATTCTGTATGGCATGTTTGAAAGCATAGAAGAAAGAAAGAAAGAAAGAAAGAAAGAAAGAAAGAAAGAAAGAAAGAAGGAAGGAAGGAAGGAAAGAAAGGCAAAAAACGTATAAAATGCAAAATCAGAGATTAATTCTCCCAATTTCTTTTTTGTTGTTTGTTATTTAGTGTGTGTGTGTGTGTGTGTGTGTGGGAGAGAGAGAGAGAGAGAGACAGAGAGAACGAACAGGGGAAGGGCAGAGGGAGAGGGAGGAAGAGAATCCCAAGCAGGCTCCATGCTCAGCACAGAGCCCAACACAGGGACTGATCTCAAGACTGTGAGATCACGACCTGAGTCAGTATCAAGAGTTATCAGATGCTTAACCGTCTGAGCCACCCAGGTGCCCCTAATTCTCCCAATTTCTTTTTTTTTTTTAATTTTTTAATGTTTATTCATTTTTTCAGAGAGAGAGAGAGAGAAAGAGAATGATCAGGGGAGGGGTAGAGAAAGAGAGAGACACAGAATCCAAAGCAGGCTCCAGGCTCCAAGCTGTCAGCACAGAGCCCTACGCGGGGCTCGAACTCACAAACTGGGAGATCATGACCTGAGCCAATGTCAGACATGTAACCAACTGAGCCATCCAGGTGCCCCTCTAAATTTCTAATGCTAGCAATTTTATCACTGTTGATTTAGGAAGACCACCTGAATGGTATGGTAAGAACAAAAGAATTTTTGTTGAAAATCCATACTGATTTACAAAATAATACTTTACTGAAAAAGTTAGGCTGGTTTTTGTTAAAGAATCAAATAGTTGAGGTCAATAATACCCTGATCTGCAAATTTCTCATCAAATTGACTCCAAAATAGCATTTTCAATACTTAGTAGACAGCCAATAAGCAAATGAACTACCAATATCCTTGACAACAGTTGAATTCTCCCCTTGATTAAAATGTACTCAGTACACAATCACATGTCAGGGAGTTTGAAACATGTTCCTTTCATATTTACATTTCATTTCTGATCACATCACTTGAATGCTTTGACAAGGACTGTACTTGTTAGCAAGAAATTATGTTCATTTCTGCTCTAGTAAGAAATGTTCAAAGTTCTATACCCAATCTTTTTGCTCACATGCTACTATACCATTCCCCCTCCTCCTCCTCTTCCTCACGGTCAATGTCATCAGTTCTGTAGCATTTGGCCTGTCGCTAAGCCCTCTCCATACATTTTTCAGTTTGATTCCCACAACAGCTCCGTGAAGTTAGTTCAGTCATTATCCTCACTTTGCAGACAAGCAACTGAGAAGAGAGACGTTAAATAACTCATCCAAAGTCATACAGATTCAGCAAATAGGACAACAGCGATTCACCTGACTGCAGAAGTCAAGTACTTGGAACCATTACAGCATCTACCTACTACCGAAGAGAAAACCCTGGAAACAATAAAGATGAACGCAGCTACGTACATGGCACAAAATTAGGCGATCTGGCAAGTCCGCTTTAAAGGGGACATTAGTTTTCCCCCAGGGTCGGGCCCTCCCCACTCTAATAATCCAGCCTCAACATTACCTATATCCTTTACTCTCGATCGTAATTATTGAAAAACAATTGCTACAAGCATGAGGTCGAAATCGAATATGCCAAGAGCCACTGAGTCACCAGTGTCGAGGCAGGTGCATTGAACCCGATGGTTCTTTTGCTCTGAGGCAAGCCAAAGGCCGGCAAACGCCTCACTGGCAGCAACCTGAATGCTTCGTGATTATCTCACGGACTCCGGTCAGAATACCAAAGAATTTAGTACCTGATTAAGATGTCCTAACGTGCTCCTTTTGTGATGCCAAGTCCCAAATATCAGCTATTAAAACCGAGGCCGCACAAAGAGCTGCATATTTGGGATCATTCCAGACCCACCCACAGGGTAATGCTATTCTGCTTTCAACAGCTGCTTCTCCTCACCTGAGGTGAGGCAGGTGCAGGACAAAAGAAGCAAAGGACAGCACACCTGCTCCCTCACATTCAGCTCTGGTGAATCAGTACGGCTGACCTCTGTGAGCCTGTCGCCAGGAGCAGATGTTTAGCGGAACACCAGGAGAGTCTCATCCACTTGACTTTGCCTCAGCTGAATTTCACTCAAAGTGCCCGAAATGATGAGACTCTATTAACACAGATGCTTAAGGCAACTGCTTCCTGAAAGTCTGGTTTGTCTAGAGAGACCCTGTCAGAAAATATGGGGACAAATCTTAGGCCAAGGGAGACATGGCTAGTTCGTACGCGGGAAATAACATCTTAGACCAATTTTCAAGTAAGAACTGCTTTACTGATTGATTCTGGAGGTTTGTGCAGATGAAGAAGGGTTTATAAGCACATATGGTAACTTTTTATCTTAAAACTTTCAAATATATACACAAGTAGACAGTATAGTATAATGAATTGTCATGTACTCATCAACCAGCTTCAACAAACTATGATGCGGGGCCACCTGTCCACAGCCCCTCCCCCACACCCCACATCTAACCCTGCCACGGATTTGTTTTTATGTTTACTTATTTATTTTTGAGAGAGACAGAGGGAGAGGCAATGCCAAGCAGGCTCTGAACCGTCAGCAAAGAACCTGATGTGGGGACTGAACCCATGAACCATGAGATCACGATGTGAGCTGAAGGCAAGATTCAGACGCTTAACCGACTGAGCCACCAGGGGCCCCCGCAATTTTCTTTTAACTCTTATCATCTGTGAGGTTACCCATCCATCTCTTTCTCTTCCTGCCATCTCTCCCCCCACCCCCTTCCCCGGACCCACCCACCACTTCTTTATGAAGAAACTGTCTTTGATTTTGTCAAGTTTCACACATCTGGACTTGACTCAGTGCATCCCTGAAGGGGAGTTTAGCATGTCCCCGTGTCTTCTGCATTACTTTGTCAAACTTGAGTTCAACTTTTGGGTAAGGTTTCCTCATAGGTGGTGATGTGGGGACAATTTTTTTTTAACAGAGGTACACAAGAAACATAGGTCACAAAAATGCTAACGAAGAGGAAAGACACAAAGCAACAGAAATTCTAAGGATACAGTAAGTGAAAGTAAAACAGGGAAAGTAGGAAAAACCCCTCTGGGGGGTAAGAATAAATTTTAAAAAGGAAAACAGACAACCACCTCCAAGGAGGTGAGCCCCTAACCACGCGGGAAATAAGCAGGATGGGCAGCGAAGCAGTGGAGGATAGGATGCCTGACCCCACGCGGCATCGCCTTCCCTGTTCCGCACAGCACGGAAGCGTTACTGACGTGCCGAGAACAGGCCGCACCAGGCCCGTGGTCCTGCTAACAAGTGATCCCATCAGAGCTCAAGCCGAAGCCTTCCAACCCCTCTGCAGCTCAAGATCGCAAGTGCTAGACAGCGGGTAAGCAGGTAAGTCGAGGAAAGACTGAGGCACGGGACCACCACCGCACCTCATTACTATAGCAAACTCCTTCCCGCCCTTAACCCATATTGGAGCCAAGCAAATTACCAGGAAAGACAGGGGCTCTGTAGCCAGAATCTCTGGGTTTCAAGCCTGACCCTGTCACTGTCTTTCTTTGTGACTGGGGGCAAATCATTCTTCTTCTCTGAAACAGTTTCCTTACCTGTAACATGAGATAACAGCACCTCCCACTTTTGTGAGCAATGAACAGGGGAATTAATACAAACAGAATTGACAAGAGTGACCGGAACAGTCACTGATATTCAATAACATCGCATACTGTTTTTAGTTTTTTATTAATTTTTGAAATGTTTATTTATTGGCGGGGGGGGGGGGGGGGGGGAGGGGAAGAAGGCAGAGATAGAAGGAGACACAGAATCCCAAGCAGGCTTCAGACTCTGAGCTGTCGGCACAGAGCCCGACATGGGGCTGGAGCCCACTAACTGTGGGATCATGAACCGAGCCAAAGTCAGCAATTTGACTGAGCCACCGAGGCCCTCCTCGTACACTTTTATTATTGTCATACTGAATTAAGCGACTGCTGGTCACCACTAAGGCTTACAAGAGTACTTCTTGTCTAACACCTTTACCAACAACTGAAAGCAACGTTTCCCAATTTGATACGATTTACTTGAAGCGCTTGTCAAAAGGAAAAATTACATGATCTCCAACCCTCCCCACTGAGGCAGAAATCTCCACGAGGAGCATGTAGGAAATAAACTTTGAACCAACACTGCAGGTAATTCTTATTTTGAACAATGTAAAAGAAACACTGGAGAGCTCAGGGAAGAAAAATTTGGATGTCACCAGAAGGTTATGAATACAAGTATATTTTCTGTCAGACTGCTTTCAAAGTTGCAATGGACATTAATAGAAAACTGTGATTTTTCTAATTCCTGAAAATATATCAGATTATCTACTGCACACTATTTCGTCCATATCTATTGCTGAGCATTATTATTTTTTTTAAACAATTGCTTCCAGGGCGCCTGGGTGGCTCAGTCTGTTAAGCATCTGATCAAGTCATGATCTCACGGTTCATGAATTCGAGCCCTAAGTCAGGCTCTCTGCTCTCAGCGCAGAGCCCGTTTCGAATCCTCTGTGTCCCTCTCTCCCTGCCCCTCCTGTGATCTCTCTCTGTGTCAAAAATAAATAAACACCTAAGAATAAATAAACAACGGCTCACAATGTTCAAATCTGGGCACCAACAATTTTGTCATTAGAGAGGAAGTTCTGGAGAAAGGAAAGCTTCCATAAACACCATTTCTGCATCTTGCTTAGACTCTACAAATTGATAATTAAGCAATAAGAAACATCCAGCAAGATGTAGCTTCAAGTGCTACTTATTCACATACACAGTGAGTACATCGTACAACATCAGGCTGTAACTGCCCAAGGCCAGTGGTGACAGTGCCGTGACACATGTCATTGTTGTATGCCACTGCGTGACTATCGTCGAAGCTTATAAATTTTTTCTTTGTATCATTAACCAGAGTTTCTTTATTTGATGCAAATTTTACATAAAATGAAGGCACAGATTTTAATGGAGTTTCGGCAAATAGAACCCAAACACTCAGGATACAGACCATTAGCACTCCTCTGAAAAGTAAACCTATTACCTATCGATCTCCACTACTCCCTCTCCCTCCGCATCCCTGAGGCAACAAACATACTGAATACTTCTCCATCATAGATTAGTCTTGCCTGTTCTAGAGTTTCACAGAGATGGAATCACACCCAGTGTATTTTGTGTGTGATGCTTCTTTCACTTAGCATGTTTTCTGAGATAAATCCTGGTTATTCTTATTCATTCCTTTTAATTGCTAAATAATATTCCCTTGTGTGAGTAAATTACACTTTGTGTATCCGTTCTTCTGTGGAGGGACACACGCACTTCCTATTTCTCTGGCTACTATGGATCAAACGGCTGTAAACATTCTTAAGTCTTTTGTGGCCATTTGTTTTCATTTCTCTTCAGTCAAATGGGAAGAAACGCTGGATCATCAGGACAAGCAGACATTCTACTTTTATAAGAAACTGTCAGACTTCTTCCTAACTGGTTGGGAACCCCAATTCCCACTATGAAAATTCCAGTTTCTCCACATCCTTTCCAACGTTTAGTGTTGTCAATCCTTTAAATCCTGGCAATTATACTGAACGTACGGCAGTATCTTCTTGTCATTAGAATTTGACGACTCATGATACTGAACACTCTTTAAAGGACTTACTGGTCATTTGTAGGTCTTCTTTTGTGAAATACCTGTTTAAATCTTTGGCCTATTTTATTTTATTATTTTTTAATTAAATTTTGTTTTTAATGTTTATGGATTTTTGAAAGAGAGAGCACAAGCAGGGGAGGGGCGGACAGAGAGGGAGACACAGAATCCGAAGAAGGCTCCAGGCTTTGAGCTGCCAGCACAGAGCCCGACGTGGGGCTCGAAGCCACGAACTGCAGCTCGAAGCCACGAACCGCGAGACCATGACCTGAGCCAAGTTGGACTGAGCTACCTAGGCGCCCCTGGCCTATTTCCAAATTTACTTGTCTTGATACCATTGGATGCCAATCCTTTGTCAAATAAATGTACTGTAAATATTTTCTCCTAATCTATGGCTTGACTATTCATTTTAAGTGTTTTTAATTCTTATTTTACACTTCAGTGACATTTATTACATTTATTACATTTACACCATTGTGCAATTATTGCCACTGTGTATCCAAAGCAAAAACTCCTTATTTCTCCTCGCCCTCAGCCCCGGTAACTTCTAACCTACTTACTGCCTTAATGAGTATGTCTACCGTAGACACTGAATATAAGTGGGATCATACAGTATTTGTCCTTTTGAATTTAGCTCATTTCACACAGCATAATGCTTGCAGGGTTCATGCTGTACTCTCTATCAGAACTTCATTCCTTTTTATGGCTGAATAATATTAAGTTGTAGGTATACACTACACTTTCTTTGCCCATGCATATGCTGATGGACATTTAGGGTGTTTCCACCTTTTGGCTATTGTGAATAATGCTACGGTGAACATGGAAACAAGTACCTGAGTACCTGTTTCCAATTCCTTTAGGTATAGACCCAGAATTAAAACTGCTACATCATGTGGCAATTCTACATTTAACCTACTAAGGAAGACCCACATTTTACATTCCCACTAGCAATGTCTGAGTGTTAGAAGTTCTCCATGTCCCCACCAACACTGGTTATTTTCCATTTTTTTAAAACTACCGATCTTGGGGTGCCTGGGTGGCTCAGTCGGTTAAGCGTCCGACTTCGGCTCAGGTCATGATCTCGCGGTCCGTGAGTTCGAGCCCCGCGTCGGGCTCTGTGCTGACCGCTCAGAGCCTGGAGCCTGTTTCGGATTCTGTGTCTCCCTCTCTCTCTGACCCTCCCCCATTCATGCTCAGTCTCTCTCTGTCTCAAAAATAAATAAACGTTAAAACAAATAGAAATAAAAATAAAACTACTGATCTCAGCAGATGTGAGATGATATCTCAATGTGGTTTTAATTTGCATTTTTCTAATGACCAATGTTTTAAGCAGCTTTTCATGGGTTTACCTTCTTCAAAAAAAAAAAAAATGCCTATCCAAGTCTTTTGCCCATTTTCTAACTGGGTCAACTTTGTGTTGCTGAACTGTAGGAGCTCTTCATATATTCTGGATATTAAACTCATCAAATTTATGATTTGAAAATATTTTCTCCCATTCTGAGGATTGTTCTTTTCAGTTTCTTGATAACGTACTTTGATGCATGAAAGTTTTAAATTTTGATGAAGTCCAACTTCCAAATTATCCATATTTTCTTTTGCTGCTTGTATTTTGGTGACATATCTAAGTCTCCACTGATAAATCCAAGGTCAAGGAGATTTATCTTTATGTTTTCTGCTAAGTGCGTTATTGTTTTAACTCATGTTATATATATCATGAGGCAAGGGTCTAACTTCATTCTTTCCATGTGAAAATCAGTTGTCCCAGTACCATTTGGTGAAGAGACTATTCTTTCCTCATTGAATGGACTTGGTACCCTTGTTAAAAATTAGTTGGCCACAGGGGTGCCTGGATGGCTCAGTCAGTTAAGCATCCAACTTCGGCTCAGGTCATGATCTCACGGTTGTGAGACCGAGCCCTGCACCAGGCTCTGTGCTGACAGCTCAGAGGCTGGAGCCTGCTTCAGATTCTGCGTCTCCCTCTCTCTGCCCCTCCTCTGCTCATGCTCTGTCTCTCTCTCTCTCTCTCTTTCTCTATCAAAAATAAATAAACATTACAATTTTTTTTTTAAATTAGTTGGCCATAAAAGTATGAGTTTATTTCTGGAATGCCAATTATATTCCATTGATCTATATATCCATACCTATGGAGATACACACTGTTTTGATCACCGTGATTCTATAGCAGCTTTCAAAATTGGAAAGTGTTAGTCTCCCAACTCTATTCTTTTTAAAGACTGCTTCAGCTGTTTGAGTTTAGGGGGTTTTGTTTGTTTTTGCCATTCCACATGAACTTGAGAATCAGCTTTTCCATTTATGGAAAAGTAACTGTTAGAATACCAATAGGGATTGTTCTGAATCTGTAGACCGCTATGATAAAATTTATGGATAAACTGGCTATAAACAATCTTAAGTCTTTTGTGGCGATTTGTAATAAGGAATAAGATGTAATACTGACATCTTAATATTAAGTCTTACTATACATGAACACAAATATCCCCCATCATTTAGGTCTTCTTCAGTTTCAGTATTAATTTTTCAGTGTACAATTCCTTCACTTCCCTGATTAAATTTTTTCCCAAAAGTTTTGTTCTTTTAGATGCTATTGTAAATGAAATTCCTTTCTCAATTTCTTTTTTGGATTATTCACTGCTAGCTCATAGAAAACAACTGGTTTTTGGGTGTTGCCCTTGTCACCTACAACTGGTTTTTAGTGGTCCAGGTTCACTGTTTTGCATCGAGCTGCTCTCCAGATTTCCCAGCACCATTTGTTGAGGAGACTATCTTTTTCCTACTGTATACTCTTGTTGCCTTTGTAATAAATTAACTGACCATGTATGCGTGGGTTTATTGCTGGGCTCTCTACTCTGTTCCATTGATCTCTGCCAATTTTTGTGCCAGTACCATAATGCTTTCATTACTACAGCTTTATAGTACATCTTGAAATCTGGAATTGTGACACCTCCAGCCTTGTTTTTCTTCTCAAGATCGCTTCGGCTATTCGGGGTCTTTTGAGGATCCATACAAATTTTGGTATGATTTGTTCTAGTTCTGTGAAAAATGTTGATGGTAGTTTGATAGGGATTGCACTAAATTCGTAGATTGCCTTGGGTGGTAGGAACATTTTAACAATACTGGTCCTTCCAATCCATGAGCATGGGATATCTTTCCTTTTGCTTGGGTCATGCTCAGTTTCTTTCATTGATGTTTTATAGTTTTCAGAGTATAGGTCTTTCACCTCCTTGGTTATGTTTATTCCTATACCTAGGTGTATTACACTGATCGATTTTCTGTTTAACTTTGGTTAAACGGGGGTTTAACCATCCCTGTATTCCTGGCATAAGTCCCACTTGGTGATGGTGTATAATCCTTTCAATATACTATGGAATTTGATCTCCTAGTATTTTTGCTGAGGATTTTTGCCTCTATATTCCTAAAATTGGTGTGTAATTTCTTTTCTTCTAATGTCTTTATCTGGCTTTGATATCAGGGTAATGCTAGCCTCAGAGAATGAGTTAGGAAAAGTTATTTCCTCTACTCTTTTTAAAGAAAGTTTAAGAAGGATTGGTGTTAATTTTTCTGTAAACGTTTGGCAGAATTCATGGGGTGCCTGTGTGGCTCAGTCGGTTAAGTGTCCAACTCCTGATTTCAGCTCAGGTAAGACTGAGCCCCATGTCGGGCTCTGCACGGACGGCATGGAATCTGCTTGGGATTCTCTCCCCACTTCCCTCAGTCATGTTCTCTCCCTCTTAAAATAAATAAATTTTTTAAAAATTCTGGTATAATTCACCAGTGAAGCCATTGGTCTTGGACTTTTCTTCACAGGGTGTAATTGATTTTTCAGTAAAATCCTTCTAAGGATTTCTTCCCATCGTGTTATTATACAAATTTTCAAATATACAGTAAAAGTTGAAATAATTTTACAATGAACCGCATATAACCACCACCTAGATTCTGCAATAAACATTTCACTACACTTATTTGCCACATAACTGTCCATCTCATTTTTCATGCATTTCAAAGTAAGATGCAGACATCAGTACACTTCACTCCAAATATTTCAGTAAGTTTGTTATCAACTTCAGCTGTCTCTAGCTAGCTACATGTGGCTATTTATTTTTAAATTAGTTATAGTTAAGTAAATAAGCTGATTAATTAATTAAATAAAAGCATTCAGTTCTTCAGCTGCATTAGCCACACTTCAATGTTCAACAGCCACATGTGGCTAGTGGCTACACAAACACTGGAAGAATATGTCATCATATTCACAGATTCTGCCTACATTCAAGGGGAGGGAATTACATAAAGCATGTAGAACAGAGGGTGACAATCTTGGGGACCACATTTCAACTCTGCCTGCCACATGTGAGAAAGGGACAGATGCCTGGAATTGGTGACTTGTCTTGACTACAATCCAACAAATGGAAAAATACGTTCATAGAAATGTGAGAAGAGGCACATGCCTGTAGCTCCAATTCATTTCCTCACTGCTCCATTTCCCGTCCAGCCACCTACTGACCGTTGGGTTTTGTCGTTTCCTACAACATGGATTTGGGAAGGTTCTTTTGGAGGAGTCATAGGTGAAGCCCTACGCCAATCTGTGCCAGAACTCATGTAATATTTGAACTATCTCATTTTGTCTATACCTCACAAATGATTGTAGATTTTTCTCCTCCAAAGAATGAGCCAAAAGAACACACAGCATATAAAACTTTCATCAGCAAAAGAGAAAAATCAGAGTGTAACACAAGAGACTAATTCTCACAATATGGAATCTAAATTCAGAAATTTTTCTTTCAATTCTGAAACTTCTTCCTAATAACAACACAGAAACGGGCACTAACTCTAGAAATCAGAGGAAGCCATCATGAAAAGAAAATACAGGGGCGCCTGGGTGGCTCAGTCAGTTAAGCGTCCGACTTCGGCTCAGGTCATGATCTCACAGTCCGTGAGTTCGAGCCCCGCGTCGGGCTCTGTGCTGACAGCTCAGAGCCTGGAGCCTGTTTCAGATTCTGTGTCTCCCTCTCTCTCTGCCCCTCCCCCGTTCATGCTCTGTCTCCCTCTGTCTCAAAAATAAATGAACGTTAAAAAAAAAAATTGAAAAGAAAATACAGCACAATAAATAGAGACTACGTGAAAATTGAAAACCGGTAAAGAAAAGCAGAAACTACCTTGGAAGTATTCTCACAAAGATCTGCATGCAAATGTCTATAATGACTTTATTCATAATTACCAAAATCTGGAGACAATCCAAGGCCCTTCATCCACCTGGCGATCAGATAAACAAACTGTGGTACATTCATACCGTGGAATACTCTTTAGCAATAAAAAGGAATGAGAAGGCAACAGTAATGGATGAATCTCAAATACATTATGACGAGAGAAAGAAGTCAGACTCTTCAGTCAGGGCTACATACTGCATGATTCCACTCACAGGACATTCTGGAAAAGGCAAAAGTAAAGGAAAAGAACAGAAAGCAAACTTGTGGTTCCCAGGGCCTGCAGTGAGAAGAGGGTCTGACGACAAAGTCAGTCAAGGAGAACATTTCTGCAGAAGGTATAACAGTTTGGGACCTTGGCTGAAGTGGAAGTTACAATTTCCAAAAGGAATGACTTCTACAGTGCATACATTTTTTTAAAACATTTCATTTTAGAGGCAGAAACAGGAGATTTGAGATTACATAAAAATGAATTGAGGACAGACTTAAGAAATAAAACCGTAACAACAAAAACAAAAAAGTAACAGCAACACGCTAGCAGATAGGAAAAACATTTCATGGAGAGCCATTTTACAAGTGGATATCAAAATGAAGAACAGAAATGATATGGTTGTTTACCTAGAACGCCCAAACGAATCAGCTAAAAAGCTATAGGATTAATAATTAATAAGAAAGTTCAATCAAGTGTCTACATAAATACAGCAAAATCAATAGCCTGCCCATCTACATGTGATAAAATTAGAAAATAGAACAGAAAAGGAGAGTCCATTCACAAGAAGAGTATGCTAACAGTAAAGTCTTCGTAAGGAATTTACAGGATACAGAATCAAAAACGAAGGTTTATAAATTTACATGCCATATAGACAGAATATACGCTTATAAGTGAAGAAGGAAATCACATGCCAATGGAGAAAAGGTCTTTTTTCAGGTTTCTTGTAGTCCCGGGTCAGCAGCATCGTTATCAACTTGGAACTTGAAAGAAATGCAAATACTCAAGCTTTAGGCCACAGCTCTGGGGATGGGGCCCAGCGATCTGTGTTTTTAACCAGTCCTTCTGGTGATCATGATGTCCCTTAAAGTTTGAGAACCAAGATGCTGATGTTGTTGGATTAGGATCACACCTGGATGGGGGAGCACTGGTCTATTTAATGAATAATCAACTTTCAAATATGTTTTCAGACCCACATTACATATGAATTCAGGAGCTTAATGTATACACTGCATTAGTTATAGGCCACAGAGAAATGTATATATAACAGAAAGATCAATATTATTATGATATATTATGCCATCTTGGTTTTATAGTGAAATATTGTAAAAACTAGAAGAATTTAGTTTCTCTGATAGGGTTAAAAAAACATATGTAGAACTGCTTAGTATTACCTCACATTCCTACTCTAAGTATTCTAGAGCCCTTGGCAAGCTTCTTCACGTTGATGTAGAAGTGAATTACTTATAGAAATGCCAATATAATAAAATATGCCTGACTGCCTCTTTGGGTGATGTGTAAAACACAAAACTTATTTCTAAATACATATACATACATACGTATGTATGTGTGTGTGTATATATATACATACGTATATATTTTACATATAAAATAACCCAACTACTAAAGTCACAACCTCTGAAAAAACGTAAACTACTATCCGGGCACACAAAACAATGTCTTCTGACAGGAGGATAATGGTGAGAACATGGCGGACAATCCCACTCATAAACACCCTGAGAGGCCCGAAGCTGAGGAAGAGGCAGGCAGACTTAAGATTCGGTGAAACAAAATATTTTTTGCATGTTTTTTCTTTTTTTAAGTTTATTTATTTTGAGAAAGAGAGGAGAGAGTGCACACACGAGCAGGGGAGAAGCAGAGAGAGAGAGGGAGAGAGAGAGAATCCCAAGCCGGCTCCGCACTGTGAGTGCCTCACGCAGGGCTGGAACTCAGGAACCGTGAGATCACGACCCGAGCGGAAATCAAAAGTTGGATGCTTAATCGACGGAGCCACCCAGGCACCCTTGCAGTGAAACAAAATATTAAGAAAGGTCGGAAACAGAAAAAAGACGATCAGTATCAAATTTTCATAGTGAATTAAAAAACGAACAGTCAGGGTAAACCTTTTAGAGGTAAACCACCTCGACTGTGCGGAAAAGGCTCTCCATAAACTCTTGGTCATCCTCTTGGTTTTGGTAGGCTGGATGATCTTACCAAACACTACTCCGGGGTGCGGGCAGCAAAGAGCAGGGATCACCGAACAGAATAAGAACCAGAAGTTCAGGGAATCCGGGATGACTTTTACAACCAGAGAGGGAAGTAAAGTCAGAGGTGGTCAGAGGTGGAAAGTCTCAGAAATCCAGGAGGACAGGAAGGAAGTGCTGACGGAGAATGAAGTTTAAACTTCCAAACGCTCAGTAGAGACCACAGTAAATCTGCCCCCACGACACACATTTCTGCTTCCCACGTGACTCTCTGAATCTCAGGTTCTGCATCTATCAGAATAGGAATAAATGTTTACCCAAACAAGTTGTTCTGAAGGTTAAAGGTCCTAAAAACTGCTAAAGTGCTTTATATGTAACAGACAGGAAATATTACTGAGTTTTTTAAAATCATATATGAGCAGTTTTAAACCCAAGAGGTGTATTATTCTGCTCCTCCTGACCATGGAGCGCCAATACTCTAAAATACTCAGTCGGAGACTTGTACTCCACCTTCCTCCTACTACCAATCGTTTGCTGCTTTTAGGGAGCCTGGCTTCATCAGCGGTGCTAGCGGCTCTCTGGCTCCTCAGAAATGGGAAGAGAGTCCACTTGAACATGAATCTTAAAACCATGCAGGTACTTCCCTATCCCCTCAGTGGTGAAACCATCACTGATGGGAGAGATTTGTTTAAAAATAAATCAATACATAGGGTTGTTACAGTTGGCTTTAAAGACTTATTGATTTAACGGGGAAGGAGTCCAAAGACCACAGTGTAAAAGCTGTTGCACACAGGCACAGAGGCAGGGTGGGTCAGCACAGAGAGGGCTGCTGTCTGCTGTCTCTCAAGTCTGAGCCCCCACTGCATTCCACTAGCGAAACTTAACTCAGAATCTAAATGAATGAGATACGATATGGGATACCAGCAACATCATCTAATGGTCTAGTAGCGGTGACAAGACATAACACTACTAACTGTAAGGCAAAGTGGAATTGGGTCAGATAGGGAGACATTTCTAGCAGGAGAAATCACCGCAAGAGATCCAAACCCAATGTGGCAATTTTGAGCTTGGCCTGAAAAAAATGAAGGAAACCAGGGCAACAAAGATCCATCATCTTGGTAGAAAAGCCTGACACACACATGGGAAAAGTACACGTAGGTGAGTGGGACAGGAGCAGCAGGAAGGGACGTGGTTAGGACGAAGGCTGGAAATTGGGACCACAAATGGCCTAAATCTCCAGGCTGAGAAGCTAGGATTATAACCATACAGAAGCAAACACACAACTTCAAATAGTCCAGGCTGAGTCAAAACAACGTAAGAGTCAGCTTCTAAGAGAAGGATGCCTCAATTAAGAGTGACCCTAACGCACACACTGAAAATGAGAACTGAGCCATGAGTCATGGGTGGATGAGTAACACTAAGAAATGCACACAGAACCAATTTAGGGTCACAAACAGGTTCTCTGAGTTCACACTGATCTACAGTTAAGGAAGCAGAGTCAGGGCCAGCTGGAGTGATACATGGTGAGTCACTAGCAAATCAGTGACACAGGTCTTGGCCCTAGGGGAGTGAGCTCAGGCTGGCCCGGGTAATGGCCAGATAGGTACATCTTGGTCCCGGGTCAGCCTGTGACGACACCTGACAATTCTGTGATGGGGGAAGCAGGACAGCGATTTTAGACCGTGAGAGGTCTGAAAACTCCCAGGATACTTTCACCATAATTGACTAAAAATTCCTTAAGTTTGGTCGGGTCTTAAGATCGCAAAGGTTTGTATGTGACACACACGGGCTGTCAGAATCAAAAGCCGCTATGCCCATTTAACACCTGAGGCATTTTCCTATCCCTGAGTCATAACTGTTGCCACAAACACAGTTTTGGTAAAGCGTTCCGTATTTTGTGCCACTGCCTGCAGGGAAGCTTCCCTGGCCACACAAGTTTTCCCTGTCACAGCATGGACCACATCACAATGTGAGGCTTGCTTGTTCTGAACTGACAACAGTCCGCATCAACTCCCTTCCAACCCCATCGTTATAGCAGCTCCATGAGGCCAGAGTCATGCTCTCACCACTATGTCGTCCAACACCTACGACACGCTATACACGAAATCAATGTGTTGATTGAATACACGTATTGACTTTTAGCTGGCTTTGGCTAGAATGTAAATTTTTAACATCCGGAAGTCTAATTTGTAAGAAGAAGATTGACAATAAAGAGGTATGAGGGACACACACACACACACACACACACACCTTCCAGATCTCTTTCTTACTACCTGTAGAATCAGAATATATTGAGTTTACATGACACTGACAATGGAAGGATACCAAAATGTTTCAGTTCTGAAACAAAACTCTTTCCCTAAAACTTTGTCCTTTTGATAAGTCTACACCAAGGGAAAAAAATGGGAATAAAAGCATATTAAAAAGAAAAGTATTTTCCTATCTGTGAAATGAACATACTACCGTTTGGACACAGTGTGTAAGCCTTCACATCTATTTCTCAGTTACTACTCAAGGTATCACAGATCTTATCATCGTATGGGAAATCAATAGATCACCTGCTTAAGCCTTACTCCCTCAGCAATGTATAGTGACCAAAAATGGGCCACTGGTGTTTTGCTTTGTTTTGTTTTTGCCCCTCCCTTCATGTATGTATTTTCAGGGCTATAAGAACAGTATCAGACTGAGGTGGTTCTCCATGGAGTATGAATTGTCTTAACCATTCTAGCAGTAGGTATTATCCCTCCGTCACAGATGAGGAAAACTCACACAGATGAGGAAAACTAAGCAATCGGTTGGAGAAGATCACACACCTAACAAGTGAGAGAGCCTGAATTCCTGTCTAGGTATGTCTGACTTCAAAGTTCAAATTCCTTCCAGGGAGTCATTATCTCCTCTATGCTTAAAAATGAAAAAGGCCTTAGAAATGAAACACAGGAAGAACACATAGTAAGGAACTTCATCTAGAGTATAAAATTTCCCAGCAATGTACAAATATTACTACAGAGCCAAAAAATATGTCTGCTAGCTAAGAGACCATTGCCAGTTTTTTCCTTCGAGGATGACCCCACGCCCAACAGCAGCGGCATCCTGCATGTTCCGACATCTTAGCAGCAAACCCTCCTCATTTGTGCCGTCAACATCTGTACGCAAAATACATCCTTATTTCCTGCCCTCAGTGGAAGAATCCGTACTACTTAAACCTGCAAAGCCTGTTCTAACCACCAGTGCAGCCTTGTCAGTGGAAACCGCAGGCTCGTACATTTATCAGCAGCTACCCGCCAGTGTGTTTAGATCCTGAGTCAGCTTCAAAAACCCCAGCAGCAGCTGGTAAAAATGGAATGCTAATTCATTACAGATGGCAAAACACTGCCTGCATTTTAATTTATTTACATTTTCAGAAATTTTGAATCTGCAGTTAGATTGCCAAATTATTTTAACATGTAAGTTTAGCCTTTTCAATTCAGTCTGTGCTCAATAAAAATTAATGTTTATATGTTAAACATTCTTTCAACGAGCCCAATTAGTCCTATATTCCCACAGTTTATATTTTAAAAGCTATTTAAGCTGGTAAGCCTTTTTTTTTTTTTTCTTACTATACAAGCCACACACAGAGAAGGACAAAATTAGGCCAAATCAAATCAAAAATTTTCAAATATAACTATTATATATAAGGATAATTTTCAGTACCTTTGCATTTTCCACAATTGCGATGTTTAGTAATGTGAAACTAATAAATTAATAAATTGTAAGATTATTGAATAGATTTATAAAGCCTGTTGTATTTTTTCATTAGTTAGGGTAACAGAGACAGAAAACACATTATGACTTGATTTTTAAAAGCCAAGTCAACAGAGAAAGGAAATAACCCAAGTAAAATGCTTATAGCACTGCTGCCCCCCCCTGGAAACAGTCTTCCAGCCCCCCCCCCCCCCCAATCACAAACAATAGTGAAGATGAAATGTTTTAAATGTAAATACTGAAACCTATTCTAAGAGCTTCTATTATTTTTTTCTCTTATCAATTTCAAAGGTCTACAAAGGCATATAATTATCGAGTGATGTACAACCATTCTCCTCAAATCCCCATGGCTTCCTGGGCGATGACCTTGCTAGCTACTCATTAAGGGAGCTAGAGAACCATTCATTCTGAACGTCTTTAAACTTCCTCCCATCACTTCCAAATTTCTGGGGTTTTGTTTGGTTTTTTTTGTTTTTTTTTTTTTTTTACTTGAACTCTCCTTTCCCCTTTTTTGTGTGAGAGTAGGAAGCGTCCCTGCCTCTGGGCTCATCTAACCATCCCTTCCCACCTCCTCTGAAACCACTCTCCCATCATACGAGAACCATCTCTCCGGGGAAATTAAAATCTACTTCCTGGTCATCTAGAAACACGCATACGTAGCCCCTAAAGTGGAAGTATTATTCCCATCACAGGATTTCTTCATTTACCACACCATATCTGTTCTGTTCTTCTCTCCGTGGTTGGGGGCACCAAAGGGTAGCTTCTCCAGGGCTTTGGCAATCTCCCCCTGACACCACTCCAAACCCCAATTATTTCCTTCTGTATCTTGGGCCCAATGCCCTTCAAGGCAGTACAAATAAACATAACTCCCAGGGAAATCAGTGTGTTTGTTTTAAAACCACAGCTCCCCCACCTGGGACGGCCACCCTTAAGGGCTTTCTACATAGATTTCTGGACCAGCCACTCCTCCCTAACCTCCAAACCCCAGTCACCTCCCTCTAGCTACTCCTGTCACCACAATCCAGCTTCCTCTGCAATCACTCACCAACGGCCTCTTGGAAGTTAAGAGACTCCTGGTCACTTACATTTTTTAAGGCTCAAGCAATATTAAAAATTACACAAGGTCAAAACGGTGTTACAAGAATTGTAACATGAAACAAAGCAATGCCTTTTAAAACATGTACGGAAATAAATACAATGACTAAGGGCCTTGGTATATGGAGTGGGGGAGGGAGGCTGGACCAACAGCCCTCTTGTGCCTACCTCCGACCAGCCCTGCTCTAAGGTGCTAATTCTTGGCACCCACTGGGAGTAACACAGAGGTCAAGATCATGGGCTGCACAGTAACAATTTCCGGGCTACATAAACATGGGCAAGTTATTTATCATCTCTTTGATTCCGTTTTCTCATTTCTGAAATAGAAAAATTAGAGTATGTACTTCATAGGGTTCTTATGCGGTTATAACCATAATGGACATACAACTGTAACTGGCATATATATTTCAGTTCTCGTTCTCTCTCCCTCTGATACACATCTCAGTCACTATTATTACCACTGCCACCATCATCACCTTGGTGCTTACAGAAGCAGACTTCTAGGCCCTGCCCTTGTCCTAGATACCTGTGATAAAGAGTTCCCACATCTACATTTTTGATAGGCTTCCCAAGTCATTGATACGTACACTGAAGTCTGGAAATGATGACTCGGATGAAATTGTTCAAGATGACCAATGAGTTCCTAATTGTCACATCGATGATACTTTCTTAATCCTACTCAGCCCCGACGGAACAGCTGGCACCTTTTCAGCTGTCTGCTCCAATGTCTGACTCCCAAATTTTCATGTAAACTTGAACTTTTAATTTTTATTTCTAAGTGATCTCTACACCCAACGTGGAGCTTGAACTTACACCCCGAGATTAGGAGTTGCATGCTCTACTGAGCCAGCAGGTACCCGAAACTTAAACTTTTTAAGACAGACTCAGATGAGAATTAGGAATGGACAGCCATGAATTTCTACAAAGACTTCCGACGCTACACTAAGCCCAAGCCTAACAGTTTCCTTTCTTCTAAAGCAAGCTGCCCCTGTTTGGATCTCAGTTTCCATCACTGAGACAACCTTTTCCAGGCATTCAGGTTACAAGTCTCAGTCACTGGTGACTGTGTGTGTGCTTTCTCATCCTCGAATTTTTCAAAATACATACTCTAAAATATCCTTGATTTCTTTCCAGTAATTACAAAACGAGGGTAAAGCTCCTTAGCAGTGGACATAAGGCTTCCACAATTCGGCCTTTATAGAATTCAGCACATCCTGCCATGAACCCAGTGATCCCCGCGGCTTGGTGCTCCTGGCTAACACATGCACACCCACCTCTTTCAGTATTTGCTCGTGTTATTTCTCCAGCCACAATGGGGGTGCCCCTGCCACACTGCCATCTACCAAATCCTACCACATCCTTTCTTTTGGGGGCTTTTGTTTGTTTTTGGATTTTTGAGAGAGTGCACACGTACGCGTGCAAGCAGAGAGGCAGAGGTGCAGGAGTGGGGGGGGGCGTTGAGAGAGAGAGAGAGGGAGGGAGGGAGGGAGGGAAGGAGGGAAGGGGAGAGGGAGAGAGAGAGAGGGAGAGGGAGAGAATGAGTATGAATCTTAAGCAGGCTCCATGCTCTGCACAGAGCCAGACACAGGGCTTGATCCTACAACCCTGGGATCATGACCTGAGCCACAACCGAGAGGCAGATGCTCAAATGACTGAGTCACTCAGGTACCCCGAATCCTACACGTCCTTTGAAACTCAGCTTAAAGGTACTTCTCCTCTATAAACCAGCACCATTCTCTGCACTCTGATGATTCTTACTGTTATTTTTATGTAGTTCTGAGGACAATTTTGATAAACAAAGCTGTAGTAATGAATTAGCCTTTTGAAGAGATAATCAGGAAAGTGCATTTTAGGAAAAGTAAGCTTCTTAGAGTACTAAAAAATGTTCTAAAATATCATTTTAAAATATTTTTAATACAAGATGCTAAATATGTTTTTGAAAATACGATATATTTTTGTGATTATTCCCTTCTTTAATTAATGACATATAAAACTATGCAACCATAATCTGTAAGGAATATACTTGGGTCTTTCCTGTTGCCCCATGGTTTGGCAAAATAATTTCAACATTTTAATTTAGACATATACTGCAACTCAGGTCACTTTATTCACGAATTCCAAACCAGGGCACCTGGATGGCTCAGTCAGTTAAGTGTCCGACTTTGGCTCAGGTCATGATCTCATGGTTTGTGGGTTCAAGCCCCATGTCGGGCTCTGTGCTGACAGCTCAGAGCCTGGAGCCTGCTTGGGATTCTGTGTCTCCCTCTCTCTCTGGCCTCCCACGCTCACATTCTCTCTCTCTCTCTCAAAAATAAAACTATTTAAAAAACGTTTAAAAAAATAATTCCAAACCTACCATGTTCTTAAGCATTCTTCACTCACAGGTCAAGGGACAAATCCACTGTAAACTAACGGAATGTTACGGACCCGTGACACAACAGATAGACTTACTACTGACACAACAGAGAGACTTAAGAGGAAATGATATTTCATACAAAATTGATATTCTAACTGAAGTAAAACAGTAAGTATATTTTCAATCATAACCAAGTAACAAGGAACTACTTTGTATAAAACTTTAAGACATAGCTAATCTTACAGGAGGGGATCAACAGAGGTAGAATTGGAGGGCCCGCCAACCAGGGGTCTTGGCCAATGGCCAATACAACACAAACCTGCTGGTTTGTGCATTTATTAGCTTTTGTCCTTGTTGTGTATATCTTTGCCTTCATTAAGAAGGCGAGTTGAAAGTTATCTCTACTCCACCAGGAGTTTCTTATCTTGGCTCCAGAAACCTGAACATATTCTTGGACAGACATGAGGGTAGGAGGAAGAATGTCGGAATCTGGATGGGAAACACACACACACATCAGTTTTCACTAATCTCTTGCCAAAATTTGGCATTTCTACAATTATGAATGTATGCAAGAAGTTATAGGAATCTTCAGCACCTGTGATTTTGTCCACAAGAAATTCTAGTTTCACATCACATTAGTTAGTCCAGATATTTTGAAACTGTTTGAAATATCACCATGAAATGTTGACAATTATTAGAACACACAGCTGCATCTTATTTAATGTATTGATCAACACATATTATCGTATCACAAAACTGTGCTTTCTGTATACTGATAATGCTATTTCAGTGTAGTCTGTTTTCTTATAATCCTGTGTATCTTTTTATGCATTTAAAAACGTCATCATGAGAAGCACTACATAGGTATTTCTCCTAATTCATCAGTGCCCTTCGCTTGGCATCTCATGTCTAGTAACTATGTTGGCACTGTGTAGGTGTATGCCCGTCCTTGCCTTCGAGGAACAGGCAGTACTGGAGAATACAGGGTAATGACCTCCTCCTGTGTTTTCCTGTGTAATGGTTTCTGTCTACTAAATATTAAAGCATAGATTCTTGGGGCGCCTGGGTGGCGCAGTCGGTTAAGCGTCCGACTTCAGCCAGGTCACGATCTCGCGGTCCGTGAGTTCGAGCCCCGCGTCAGGCTCTGGGCTGATGGCTCGGAGCCTGGAGCCTGTTTCCGATTCTGTGTCTCCCTCTCTCTCTGCCCCCCCCCCCCCCCTTCCTCTCCCTTCCCTCGCTTTCCAAAAAAAAAAAAAAAAAATTAAAAAAAAAAAAAAAAATTAAAAAAAAAAAAAAAAAAAGCATAGATTCTTAATCATGGTTGTCGATAAAAATAACCCTAACAGCAGCAACCATTTGCTGAGTGCCCACACGCAGACCCTGTGATAGGAAGACATTATCATGAATTCTCACAATCTATGCAAGGCAGAGCATTAGCATTTTCAGGTTACAGAGGAGAAGGCTGAGACTCGGAGAGGTTAAATTGCTTGCTCAAAGTCACACACCTGGCTCGTGGCCAAGCCGGGACTCGAACAGTGTGACCTCACCGCCTAGGCCTTTACTGAGCTCACAGCCTGGGAAATAGGTAATCTCACTAATGTCTGTTGAATGCATGAGGAAAAGAAAAGAGACCCTGATATTTTAATGCTCCGAGCGCGAACGAGTCACCTCCGGGAGAGGAATCAAGCGCTGCTGGCATACTTCCTGTCCACCAGCACACTATGTAACAGATCATAATCAAGTGACCCTCTCGAGAAAGAAGTCCAGAGTTTTCACAACCTTCTGCCACTCACTGGCTGCCCTAAGTGAACTGACATTGACAGAAAGGAGGGGACAGCGAGAACCACCTTAGGGATCTTTTAGGAACCTTACTCGAGGGAAACGTGAGGAGAAACTACCCGGGCTTCCTGACGCGCTAAACTGCTTCTGACTCCTTCCCATCCCGGAGGTGGACGTGTGTGGACGCCAGGCTGCCACACGGCAGCACAGCCGCGGACAGAAAAGCCCTTCGGGCCTCTGGGCCACGACTCTGACGCTCCCGGGACATCCCTGGGGGCGTTCGCGTCGGTCGTGGAAGAAGCTAATGTGTTTTTTTCCCCTCTCAATTTCCATTTTAGGAAAATTCGTGGAAATAAAATAAGATGCACGGGGATTCTCTCGGTGGAAATTTTTAGTAGGGGTATTTTTACTGTTTATACAAAGCTCTTAAAGAAGCACTCAGACTGCACAAATACTATTTTGTGTTTATGAAAGAGATTGTGAAATCACTAATCTGATGGCAACTAAATGCAACCACAGGCTCCAGAAGATGGCCCAAATTATTCTGACACGCTGTATTCCGCTATAAAATACGGAGCATAAAAAAGGTGGCCATCAGATGTCACCTTACTGTTACTATTTGCATTATACAAATAATATACTATAGATTCCATTAAAAATTTCCATCATCTTAATATTCGTATTAATAAAGAAAGCAGCCATTTGTGAACTATAAACATCCTGATAGGTACCTTAACTACATTATTCTTAACATTATGTGAAAATATTCATAAAAATCAATTTAGCAGGCTTAAAGCATTTTACTTTCCTCCAAAATATACAACCTTGAATATCATTTTCTTATTCTTTTCTCTAGAAACTACCGTAACAGTCTTAGGTGCACGGCTCAGGGACGTTACGTATATTCATGATTTCTTGTTCTTGAGCTTGACTGAAAAATAAGTTTTTGTTATATTCGAGGCAAAAACGAAATCGGCCTAGAGACATAAAACATACTTTTTTTTTTTTTAAACAACCAAAGAAAATGCACTTTTGTCACTGTTTACTCTTTTGGGTATGTATCACACTGTTATTTACAAATTGTCTTGGAGGACAGGGTGCGTTTGGCTTTTCAAACTATTTTACTTAAAATAACAACATAAGTGGTGAAACATTTAGAATGAGATGGTCATGTGGACATTACTAAGCCAGTCAGTTTTACTAAGAAAAAAAAAAATCAACTGAATGGTTTAATATATTTCACACAGCTGAGATTGTGAGTTACATCATATCAATACCACCGTTGAAAGCAACTCCCCACCAAAATGAGATGAGATACTGAACAGATGAAGTGCCGTTCAAAGTCAATGTAGCCCAGACTTAGGGGACAGAAGAATTAATGAGAAAATGAGAATCTACCAGATGGTGCCGCAGGAGTCCTCGCTGCACACCCGCCACCTCAAGCAGCTTCTATACATGCAAAGCCCCAGGGCCCCACCTGGTGGCAGCGTAATTACCCTAAATGTGCACTTATGTTTCATTACACCTTGGCCATTACTATGTGCGCTGATTACAAGTATCAATCCCTTTCATTTTCACACACCTCTGCAGTTCCATAGCATTCAACTGTGAAAACTCAGCACTCTAGGAGCTTCTAACACGCAGCCCATGCTGATAAAACCACAGAGGGTAAATTATTTGTCACTCTGCAGGGTGCCAATTCAGTTTGATAAGGATGACATCATCCCCATTTTACCAATAACAATGGCACTAACAAGAACGTGTAATCAACAAACCTCAGTCCTCTGCTAGCCCTGGCAGGTGCAACTCTTTTTATGCTAAAAATAAGCCAACATTAGCTTCCAGCTCAAAACTATTTCTTTTATCACAATGCTAAGCACAAGTTGGCTTCCATAAGGCTCTGCAGCTGCCGCTGCGGCCGCCGCTTCTGCAGATGCCTGCATTAATTGTATCAAGGACAGACTGAAGTAAATGCTTATTCAGCACAATGGCTATTGGGGAGCAGCTGGAAGCACAAGACAAACTGTCTTGAAGAGAATGTACCAACCCAGTGTGTAAATTACAATGATGAACTACAAAGGGAGTCTAAGTTTAAGGGTCTAATGTAACTGTACAACAGCAAGAAAACTTAGCATTATCAATGGAGCCCGAACCAAACCATTTTCCAAATAAGAAACAGACCCTTCCAGGGCTCGCTAAAGCCACTTTTGGAACGGGGGGTGATATTCAGTGCCCTTTCAACACAGCAGAAATAGAAAGTCATCATTAAAAATATCAACAGTGTTGATGCGGCCCTTCCGGTAAGGATAAATCATAATGTAATTCCCCTTGTGTGTGTGTGTGTGTGTGTGTGTGTGTGTGTGTGTGTATTTCGAAGAATTAAACAGAAATGTAAGAACAACATTGTTTGCTACACAGAAGCCACAAGTGGCATACAAGACTAAATTGGCTAGCTTTCTTCCTTATCCCTTACGTACTCCTTACTCATTCATGCCCCTTCTATATATCAGTTTTGTTTTTTTAGTCATTTCCCTTCCACTTGCTAACCTCTCCATTAGTGGGCAGAAATGAATTAATGGTGATTAAAGCGTATTCCATGTGATAGGTAATTACGGAGTGCTCAATCTTGCCCATTTGCGTGGGGACAGAGGAAATGGATCAACGGAGACGCTGCTGAGGCTAAGTGTGCCCCTGGACAGGAATGGGATGTGAGGTGGCAGCAACGGGCTAGGGGTCCCAAGACTCTGCTGACCTTCACCTCGGTCTCCCTGACAATATGCATCCTCCCTAGAAGGGGCTCCAGACGGCCACACACCTGCTGAAACTAGCCTGAAACAGGGGGTGTAATAACACATCAGTCCACCCAATCGGCCTGACTTCTAGTTGACGTCATGACCGAATTGCTTAATATTTGCACCACTGACGTCCCTCTCTACACAGAACACACTTAAACTGATGAACATGCTTTCTGAACTTTCATGGAATGACCCACACTCCTGCTAAAGAATCCCACTGTTGCAAACGACGGGATTAGAAACAACCTCTAATCAAAATAACTAAGGATTTTTAAACGTTTCAAACATTCAATGATTAATACAGTAGATCCTTACCATCCACAAATCTCCAAATTCACAAAGGTTGTACATTATTAACTGGCTTTCCTTCAGGTGACGCTCGGACACAAAACAAAGATTTCGTAATTTACAACTAAAAAACCCACAAGAGGCTCACTCTACACTACCCTGAGATATGCATTCTAAGTGCTGGCTACACTCACTGAGCAGACAAATGACTTGATCTCCACTCCAGTCACAGAATACAGCTATTCAAATACAAATTCAAGCCTCAGAAATTTCAAATTGCTTCTTTCCACAGATTTTCAAGTTATCAAGAAACAGTTAACACAAATGGTAAGTCTTGAATGCTAAAGGTCCACTATACAAGTCACCAATACGTGGCAAATACAGTTTGCTTTAATTTTAGTTAAAGTGAGAAAAAAAAAAAAAAAGACTGTTTCCATGAAGAAGCTAGGATGGCCTGATACCAACCCTGCAGGCAATAGTGACTGTGCCTGTAATCAGCTTTGGGAGCCAACACCTCACTGCCTCGGTAATAATTTCCATTTTTATGTAGCATTTCCTAGCACACTTGCCATGATGCTAAAATGTTATTACTATCATATTCAAACCATTATATCATCTGCAATCCCATAAAATAACAATTAACAGTATGTCTTCATTCAAATGATATATAGATGAATTTTCAAGTTTCTAACCAATTTAATCACAACAGACACAACTCTAATGATTCCATTCACTTACCCATGACCTACAATCTATAAAATACTATCTGTATGAATATTCCATGATTAGAAGAGACAAATTTAAAAGAGTAAGAAAAAAATTCTGGTGTCAACCACAAAGCAAGAGAGCTTGCCCAACAGGGTCTTTGGTTTTTGTTGTTGTTTTTTTTTTTTTTTTTTCCTGAAACGGTTTTTTTTTTCTTTGAGTGTATTTGATATTTGACAGATATATTAGCTCTCAAGCATCATTTATCATGTTTATTTTTAATAGGTTTCCCTTAGAACAGCTGCCTAAGATGCTAATCTTTTCTTTTTCCTTGAGCCTTTTGTAAATATTTGAAATAGCTATTCATTAACAGTTGCACATTTATTCAGTCCTGTTGTATGCTTGTGAACTGGAATTAGCTTTTATTTTATTTTTTCTATCTGTTGGCCAGACTAGAGAAACCCTGCTGTTTGGGTTCAATCTGTCAAGGTTCAAATTATCCTCCAACTGAGAGCTAATCAAGGGCGTCTGACCTGGTTTGCAAATAAACTAGGAACAAAAGTGGGTTTATTTTTTCTTTCTTTGAGCACGGGTTCTCAGAAAGTAAAGCAAAACAAGAGTCAGTCACAAATGCAATTTGCTTAAAATTAAAACCAGGCACAACTGGCAACGGAAGAACTGGATTTACTCAGCGTTTCTGAGGTACCCGGTCTGGCTATAAATCCATTTTTTTAAAGCCACATTTAAAAAAAAAAAAATAGGAATTGGCTTGCAATTTCAAATTTCAAATGCGAACATTTCAAATTCGCATTCACAGCACACCCAATGACGGTCTGTGGCATGAAGGGAACACAGATTTTAGGCAATCAAGCTACTCTGATGGGTACATTGGAGCTTCAAGTGTCTTCACGGATCCCAAACCTCAGGTTCAAAGGTACACGGAGCAGAATTGATCTTTCTGTACCATTAACATCATTACTAGACTCATGTATATTTCTGAAATATGAAATGCAGCATTTTCTTTTATTTTTTTAATTATTATGTTTTTAATCAGGTAAACTCTACCCCCAACACGGGGCTCTAACTCATGACTCCGAGATCAAGAATCACGCACTCCACCAACTGAGCCAGCCAGGCGTCCCATAATGTTCTTTTAAACATTTTTAATCTCCAAACTTGAAAAGAAGAAGTATTTTTACAAATTAAGCAGAGTTAGTTTTAAATGTACCTTACTGAACTACTTAATGAAAGTACTTAAATACAGTCTTATTTACTAACAAACATTAAAACCCTTTCTCTTAGTATCTTAAGGTTCCCAGAGCCCAAAATTATTGCTTGGATCTGACTTTCCACATTCTGTTGTTCTTAACAGGTATCTAATCTTTTTGAAACAGTAATGGCCAATGAAACTGAAGACCTGCGAACTGTGTCGGTACCACCATCCAAGAACGTGATGACTGCAGTACCACTAAGGGCTTCCTTCAAAATGATCACAACTGATGAAATGACCCCAGTTATCATAATAAACTAAACTGCACTATAGCAAGCAATGCATTTGCAATATCAAGTATCTGAGTACAACATTCTCCCTGAGGGGCAGCATGCTATCATGTGAAGTGCACTGGCCCATCAATCAGAAAGTTGCCATTTTAGTACTCTTGCTCAGATGTGCACTGTAACCTCTCTGTGCTTCAGTAAAACAGGGACGAGAGCACCAGCACCTAGAATTCACCAGGTGAAAGTAACGAGGAAAGGCCAGATGTAAAAGCACAAAGAAAATTATTTGATGCCCATTTCGTAGACAATTTTATGAATACAGGGGCCCACAAAACGGCATAACATCTGAATTATATTTAGAATCACACTTGCATTCACTGAAAAAAAAAATCACTGTCACAAGAATGAAAACAAAACTGGGAATAAAACCACTGATGTGCAAAGAGTCCATTTTATGTTCTGGTGGTAGAATAGAATAAATATTTTGCAGCACACAAAATGAATTTCTATTTACATGATGATAGCCATTTTGCTTCCTGGAGTCCATGTTTAAGAATGAAAAGCAATATGGCGGCTGAATACGTGATTAGATGTCAACAATTAGCTGACACCCAACTTGAAAACTCACCTTGTCTTACCTAAAATACATTGGTCCGAGTTTCTACTTAGTTTTCCTTTTACTTAAATTATTCTGAACAAGCCATTCATCTTTAAGGAGCACCTTACAATTCAGCAAGTTGTGTTTTAGTGAAGAAAAACACATGTTTGTTTTTTAACTTGTTATCAAGCCATACTTACAAATTACCTTCTAACATCCACTATAGAATATGTGAAATGTATACAGCATTTCATCATCACAAATCCTCCACTTAATAGGTACTTGACAAACGTCTGTTAAATAAATAATAACAAAAACAATTAAGATTAAATTGCACACTAACCTTGGCTAATGTGCTGGGGAAAAATCTCAACCAATCTCTTGTATTTACTCAAAGTAAGCTACTTTAAATGTCATTATTGTAAGCCAAGACATATACAGTAAAATGCAAAACATTAATCAATCTGAGCAAAAACATTACAAAATTTCCAAATTCATGGGTGGTATAATTTTCATTTAATTGCAATATTTATGAATTTACAAAGAGCACCTATTACTTGAGAACTTAGCTACAGAAATCATATTGCTTGGAAACATTTCAATGGTAGGCTAATATACTTACAGACATTATTTTTAAAATCGATTCAATTTATTCTCTACCTAACAGTGCCAAGTTTCTCCCACCCCACCATCCCCCCTCCTTTCTTTTTACTAAAACTAATTACACAGTACATTATATCTTCAAGTCAGTACAACTGTAAATGAAGGTCAGTCTGTTACATGGAAATTATTTCAGGTC
The DNA here is from genome assembly GCF_023721935.1 of Panthera uncia. Lineage (NCBI taxonomy): Eukaryota > Metazoa > Chordata > Mammalia > Carnivora > Felidae > Panthera > Panthera uncia. Next base: position 7,868,741 of record NW_026057581.1, read on the forward strand.
TGAAAAATAAAGCCTAGATGTAACCAGAGTAAGCACAGACGTAAAAAGACATGAATTTGCTCGTATACAATATGCAGCGACCCAAGTTTTTCAAAGAAAACCTTTCAAAGATAATACCTTTTCGTTCCAGTTTTCTTCCACATTTCCTATGTAAGGCATTCATTTTATCTAAAATGTTCTCTAGTTTGCCATTATTTGCTAATATAATATAGTGTGGGTATACGTTAATACTCACCAAAAAAAAAAAAAAAAAAAAAAAAAAGTCGTTTTAACTGCCCAATCCGCATTATCCTCTGTAAATTACCTCACATCCGTGAACAATCCATCTTTCTCCCTCATTACCAATCACGGGCACTGGCTGACTGTTTCTTCAAACTCCAGGATCCATAGCCTGACACCTGGAAGGTTCTGTGAGCGTTCACTGCTTGCGCTTGGTAAGGCAAAACACGAAGTTTCCAGTCTGCACTTACAAGAACCGTAGGGCATGCGTGCATGCATGCAAACCACATTAATTAAACATTAATTGTGATGTAAAGATAAGCGAGATTCATGCAGTCGCTATTTCAGAGGAGGTGAGGTGGAGGGTAAGAGATGGAAACAAACCACTTTAAGTAAACCTGGTACACACTATCGTGGATGTCTGAAGAAAAGGTTCTGTGATTGAAGAACAAATTATATGGTACATAATGCTGAGAGCCGGTGGCTGGAGAGGAGACTGAAGAGGATTGTGAGGGTCAGGAATACCATGTCATCCTACAGGCCCTTTTTACTTGCTGTGTTCCAAGCACCTGCAACACCAGCATCACCTGGGAGCTTAAAATACGGTCTCAGGCCCCACCCAAGACCTTCAGACACAAAACCTGCAGGTTAACGAAATGCACAAGTGACTCGCATGCACTTCAAGATGGGAGAAGCACATGTAGGGTCCGGTGTCGCTTCTGAAAAGCAGCCCAAGCACAGGCATGTGAATGCAGGCGGGTGTATGAACAAATACACATAGAATACAATCAGAAAGAAAAAACTAAAATGGCAAGATAGCTTTCTTAGGTATCGATTTATTTTCTCCTCCTCTTCCTCCTTCTTGCCCGCTTGCTTATTATATCATCAAAAACAATATGGTATTAGTGACCATTTATTAAGTATTCTCAAAGTATCAGACTTACCATTACAGTCTCTTGGTTAATATTCATGCTGATTATCTAATAAGTATGCTTTTCCCCTACTTATCAGATCAGAAAGCTGAGTCTGAGAGAGAATAAACCAAACAGCTTCCTCAAGGCCACAGAACTAACAAACTACACAAACAGCAGTTAACCTATTCTGTTCTTAACCAAAATGCCACAGAATCTTGTGATTATCTGAATCATTGGTCTTATCGTCCAGTGATGTAACGGCTAACATATTAGACGGTACATTATAAACGATGAGGCTGATTTTTAGTTCTCTCTATGCTTAACAGTTCCCAGCATAAACCAGTAATTGTTTAAACCATAATCCTATTATTACCATCATATTTAGCTTAATGAAAAGCAATCCTGGATATAGCTGGCTAATCTTAAAAGGTGTTGTAAATATAATAAAGGTATTATGAAATTTTTATATTAAAATACATTCTTAAAAGTATCTACCACAACGTACTTATGCCTGTACAACACACTGCATTATAAAAGTTAGTGGCTTAAGGGGCACCTGGGTGGCTCAGTCGGTTAAGCGTCCAACTTCAGCTCAGGTCATGATCTCATGGCTCGTGAGTTTAAGTCCTGCATCAGGCTCTGTGCTGAGCTCAGAGCCTGGAGCCTACTTTGGATTCTGTCTCTCTCTCTCTGCCCCTCCCCTTCTCACCTCTGTCTCTATCTCTCTCAAAAATAAACAGTAAAAAAAAAATTTTTTTTTAAGTTTGTGGCTTAAAATAATAATTTATTATTACTCACAATTCTGCAATCTGGGCTAGGCTTAGCTTTTGATCAATGTAGTAGCTGAAACCTTCAACATGGCTTCTTCATTCGCATGTCTGAGTCTCAGCTAGGAAGCTAGAAGATGGCTATCCATCTCTCTGTCCATAGGATACTGCCAGTTGAGTAGTCGGACCTCCTAACAAGGTGGCTCAGGGCTCCAAGCAACTTTCCACAAAAACAAGCCCCAGCGTACAGGACAAAGTCTACTTGCATTATGCTTTCTGGTTCCATTGGCCAAAGCCAGTCAACGGTGGCCAAGCTGACAGCCAACGTGGGAAGGGGTCTATCTACATGAAGTATGAATATTAAAGGTGTGATTCAGTGGGGGCCCCCCAAGTAACAGTCTACTAGAACGTTTCAATAGTTTATCCACACGGTATTAGGGAGAAGAAAATACAAACTGTTAAACACTTCAAATGGGTTTTATGACAAAAGTGGGCTTTGTCCACTGTATATGCAGTCTTTAAACCCCGAGTCAAGTCCAACACACTGCAAGTGGCAAGTCATACGACCCTTTCTAATTAACTACTTTGGACTTCCTCCCATTTACACTCCATGTGCTTGGGTTTGTTTTTCTCTCCGCTTTTCTGGTTTCATACTCTGGCTTTGATCTCCAACTCCCATCTTTTTGTTTTGATGACTTTACGGGCAACCCTTCTGAGTTTGAACATTGTGTTCCACATTTCTGGGCTGTGATAGTTCTGCATATCTGGTACACATGTGCCCACACACACAAATCCTTTATCAGACACGATTCATGAAATACTGCTACTGTCTCTACTCCTACCGTTGAATCCTGTCACTTCACACCCGCCTGGGAGGGTCTTTAGAAAAAGCAAATGTGTTTTTCCTAATAAGATGACAACACACCCATATATACAGTTTATGCCGTTTATACTTTGCTCTAAAAAGAAAATAGCAGGGGTGCCTGGGTGGCTCAGTCGGTTAAGCATCCGACTCTTGATTGCAGCTCAGGACATGATCTCATGGTTCGCGAGTTTGAGCTAGGCATCGGGCTACAAGCTGACAGTGCAGAGTCTGCTTGGGATTCTCTCTCCCCCTCTCTTCCTCTCTCTCTCTCTCTCTCTCTCTCTCTCTCTCTCTCTGGCCCTCCTCCACTCACATGCTCACGCTCTCTCTCTCTCTCTCAAAAATAAATAAAAAAAATTTTAAAGGAAGAAATAGCATGCCTCACTAAGAAAAATGTTTTTAAATAGTTCTAAATAGAATTCTATTAATGTATAATTTTTATTCATGCATCCATTCAACAAGTATTTACTATGTGCCTACGATAGGTCATACGTTATGCCAAACTCCGAGTCCAGGGATGAATAGAACAGGCAACCTCACTACTTTCTCAGAACAAACTATAAGTAAAGAAATGTGTAAACAATTGGGTATGAAGTGCAAAAGTTAAGTGCTTTGGAGGAAACGTGCGATATGACGGAGATGAAGAAGTAAGAGATTCCCTTAAACAGGGCTGTCAAAGAAGGACCCCATGAAGAGGTCACACTGAAGCTGATACTTTAACATGAAAGAGACAGCCGGGCAAGATCACAGGTAAACCCTTTCAAAGAGGAAGAGTGAGCGCTGTGTTAAGGAACTAAGGAAGAAGAGTTGGGTGACAGCACATTAGAGAGACAGCAGGATAAGAGGAGTGTGGAGTGGAGAATGCAGCCAGATCACATGGGGCCTTCTGGGCTTTGATCCCAAATTCAATCGGATTTCCTCCCAAATGCAAACTACCCTCCGTGGACCCAAGTCTCTCCTCTTTGAAGAAGCTACCACATAGTCTCCTGGCCGGCAACCTTCCTTTCCCTAAACTTCTCCTACTCACGTGTCTTTTCTCCCCCCCCATATTCTCTGAATTGTCTTTCAAAGAAGATGTTCTTAATGCTGTTCCACGGAACAGAAGAAGCCGAGCACAGTGGTTAAGAGAACTGCAGGAGTGAGCGGGAGCTTTAGGAGGTCCCCTGTCCTCCTTGTGCTCATCTGAAAGCGAAGGATGAAAGATCACTGCAGAGGTTTCCTCCCTAGCCTGTTCTTCTTCGATTTGTTCAGAGAATTGCAGTTTCAACCACAGAGCTGGGCAGGAAACAGAATAGGTTAAGCCACACGGCTTTCAGATTTCTCCTGAAGAAGTCTTCATTACACATAGTTTATTATTTGTGGAAAGTAAATCTTCAGGATATCAGGCTGTTCTATGGTCAAAGAGAACCCTTCAATTCCAAAGTTAGGTACAAATAAGTTTCAGTTTAACAACTGTTCCAAATAGTCACATTTCTGTTTCCCGTATCTTAGACAGGAAATAAAAAGTGACTCTATTTCAAATACGTGTGATTTAATTTTCTACACTGAAAAACTCTGATAATTTAAAATATGCAATTCCTTAAAAATGAAGTTGAGGTCTAGGTTTTGTTTTTGTAGTCTAAAGGGGTATGTACTTACAGAAAATATTAAGAGCAGAAAAAATTTTAATACATTCTTTGTCTCTCCAATGAAAGTAACATATTGGTTTAATTTCTCCTTTTTCTGTACTCAATTATTTTTGCTTGCTTGTTAAAAATAGTTGTGATTGTAAAGGACATCTACAGCATGTTTTTTTTAACATGATTATGAAACAACACTTTCCAGGTTACTGTCAACTTTGTAAACACTAACACTCACATCCGTGTAATACTCCATCATGCAAGTATATAAAAATGAAGCGCTTTCCAAACTTGAGAAATTGCAACTACCATATAGATTTAGCATTTCCTAAATTTATTCTTCTCAGATAAAGAAAGGCACATCTTATCTCAAGGAAATAAAGATAATTTACAAACTACACAAATGCACATACTCTTTGTGTACCTGTAAAAACAAATTAGCTAATTACTTCAGTCATGTCGATACACAGTAGATACACATATATTTGTTTTCTAAAATGAGAGTTAAATGCCCTTTTGTTCTTCTAATTATGACGGTGTGATACTCTGCTTTGAAAGGCTCAACTCGAACTACACCCAAAAAGCAATATTTGAAGAGTGAAAAATCAACACAAACTTACACATCAAAAAGAACTAGACCACAGACAAAATCTAGGTGGTGAATCCCAAACCCATGAAGCTTTTAAAATAAAGATTCCCCAGCTTTAGCCTAGCTCACAGAATCTGAATCTTTTGAAGTGGCACCTAGGAATCTGCATTTTTTAAGCTCCACACAATAATCTGATGAAAGGCCAGGCGTGGGAAGAATGGAACGGCTCCACACCCGGCATCTATTACGTGGGAAAAACAGCACAGATTTTTATTTATCTCCTCACATAAATGGTAAGTTTCTTCTCCACTTCCATTGAGTATTTTGATTCAATGACTCGGTAGAGTTATTTAATCAAGAAAGTTTTCTAGATAGAAGTTTCTCGAAGTGGTCCTTACCACATGCGTCTGAGGCATCTTGAGCGATTCATTTGAAAATGCAAATCCCTAGGCCAAGGGCAGACCTACTGAATTGGGAATCTGGCCACTTGTCTGAATTTAAATGTATACCCCCGAGGTCCAGGGTTATCCACAGAGACAGTAAAGCTGGAGATCCGCTTCTATACATGATCACTATCATCATACCAGCATTCGCCCTCCTAACTAAAACTGAAGAAATCAGAAAGCTCTATGTAGAGTGTATGGTCATCTTATTCATTCATCTTTCCCTTATTCACTCAATTCATTCTTCCACCAGATCGTGCCCATTCTTCCCCAATTATATTTTCACGGGTTAAACCCCACTACCCCCAGGTTCTCATCCTTCTTTTGTTGACAGAACCAGAAAAGATGAACTAAGGGGCTTATTTTTTAAAGACGGCGATCTAAATCAAACTTTTCTTTCTTACATTACAAATACCAAGAGATGTGCTGGAACTCCCCAAGAGAAATAAATATTACTGAGAGCAACAAATAAAAAGAAGTTCAGAAATTTATAACCTCTGCAGAACAGCCAAGGTCCCACTAACAAATATTTTTTTTTCATGCAGAAAATTATGCTTGCCATACCTGACGTTGTGCAAGTATGTTTACTGCAATTTAATATCCACACAAGCAGGAGAAGAAATTTAATAATTTTTCAGCTGGAATGAATTGACAGCCAGTGTCAGAAAACTGCAGACTCCGAAGAATCAATAAAAGCTCCTGGCATCACAAAGTGGTACTTTTGCCCAGAAAACATCTCACAAAGGTCAGGTTTACAAACCACCAGGTAGCAGTATCACTTTTCACATCTTTCCAAGGCTATTAAAATTCCATTAAACAACCTTCCAAAACTAACTTGCAGCCTTTCAAGTTCGCCAAAACGATCCCAGAGACAGATCAGCCTCAGTTCAAACGGGGAAAGCAAACCTTTGGTTAACTTTTGTCCCCCATCACCAAACATCTTTTGCAGAATTCTGTTTAGTACAAGAATAATAATAATAATAATAATAATAATAATAATAACAATAATAAACCCTCAATGCAAATATATAGTTATTTATAACGAAAATGTGCGCCTAAGTGGAAATACTCAGTGAAATGGTAGGTACCCGTTAACTATCAGGAAATAATTTCCAAAAGTAAATTATTTCTCTGTTGCAAATACTGGAAATTCACCCCCACTGAATAGCTGGTGGTACAAAACTAAGCCTGTGTTTAAGGACACAGTACTCAACTGTGCCTGCAGAGCTGCTGAAACTAAGCAGGATCTCCTGCTCACTGTAAAATTTAGTTTTTCCAGGCTACGTTTTCATTGTCGGTTCCAAGTCACATACGGAATTTCATCAGGCGTCAATTCAAGGATCAGACATTCATTCTGCATTTACTGAGCACCTGCTAAACCACTACGCGCTGCCACACGTGCCGACCCCGCGCTCTGTGGGCTCAGTCTTCCGGCCTCGACCTCAGATGGAAGGAGAGGGGAAAGGCGTTAAGGACGAGAAGGAGTCTGTCTCTGAGCAGAGGCGCAGGGCAAGAGTCCTCATCAGGTGCTTTAGTTTTCCTCCAAACGACATCGACTTCATCAGCTGCCTATTTGACCTCAACAGAAGGATGTGCACTCAAGCCAAACGGGGTACGGGCCCCTACGGACCATGACTGAGAGCAAAGAACTCGCTGCCCCACTCAGACCAAATGTCTGGCTGGAACAGCTACGTTTAACCTGCGAGATGGGCCGTGTCTAAATCCGTGGTCTCCACATTTTGAAAAGTCACTTTCTCCAATCGGAAAATTTAGGAATGCACCACCACAGGTGCAGATCATCAGCCACACTCATGCATTTTTGCACTGCTGGTCTATTCTGTACGATATGAAATGCAGGCAAAAGACAAATCCAAAGGGTGAGAACATACAAGTCAACACAAATTTTCGTAGCTTCTTCCGGCACTGCGATGCACCATCTTGCAGGACAACCGAGGGTACACAAACCCCTAAGCGGTTAGCCTCTCCTGTGGGATTCCTTTGTGGTGCACGGAGTCCCGAGCTTCGGGACTCACAAGTGGGACCAAGTCACTACAGAGTCACAGCTACTGGGGATGTATTGTCTTGGCCTCCCCAGAAAGCCTTTCAGAGTGTTAGGCTTTCCAGGGCTCGGCTCTACGTTTTAACAAGGAATGTCAAAATATGCAACTTTAAGAAACCAGTATGCGCATCTGAGTGTTAAGGGGACACTGTGGAGATGTACTACGTCTCTCAGTCGGCTCCACACAGACTCCCAGGGGGAAATCCCCAAATCCAAGGCCAAGCTGTCGTTCTTTTCCTTATGGACAATAGGATCTCAAGAAGTTCAGAGTCTCAACTACTTATGTGACCACGGCCTACCTTCAATGTTACAACTCCACATCGACACTGGACTTTTTTCTCAGGTTTTCCCAGGGTCTCGTTATTTTACATACATTTCTACACTTGTGTATTTGCAAGTTGTTTCGCAGAACACAACGGAGCAATAAAGTAAAACTCACCAATAACAGTGGGGGACCGATTACACTCTAGATTTCCTGAGGAGGGATATAAAAAGGCATTCCTGGAAGCTCCCAGTTTCCTGTACTTTGCACAGGATCGTACTCTGTATGTACTTTGTACTTTGTACTTTCGTACTTTGTACGATGCACCCTCAAGTATGAAAATTCAGCGAGTTATGAGCAAATGCCGTTCTGTTGAGCAGCCTCAAAGCGCATCCTTGTTTCCCAGCAAAATAAGCTGTTTGCTCAGTTATCAGCAAACCTTATCCAGGGGCCTCCTGGCAGAAGTCATCAAAGGCTGATGATAATAATGCATCGTTACGCCCATTTTTCTAAACCATGTGCCCACCAGCTAAAACATGAACTGTCTCTGACAAATGCTGGTAAATACTTGTTGGATGAATGGAAAAACAACAGCTATATAGTTCTAACAATGACTTCGGTCCAAGTGTCACTGCTCGTTTTCTCCCCTTCACGGACCTCTAGCATCACATGAACCTCAAGATTCAGAATGGCAAGTAGATTCGATTTTGGATACTAAGTGTATTCCAACGGCGGTGGCTGACAAGAGCCCTGTGCTGAGAAGGATTCTGAGGAGAAACGCCAGTTGGTCAGGGAAAGGGGCCCAGGGTCAGGGAAGGCGGGCAGGTAATGCAAGTGTGGTCCATCTGTGGACACAGCCCCAGACAGACGATGGGAGTTTTCAAAATCCAAAGGTGCTTATTTATGTTAAAAGGCTCGGTGATTTTTGTTATCTGAAGACCTGCTCCCTGGTCTGCGTACTTTAATTTTCATCAGCCCAACCTGCCACCCTGTCCTTCTAAACTAGGAGGAGCGCGATGGGGCGCCTGGGTGGTTCAGTCGGTTAAGCGCCCGACTTCGGCTCAGGTCATGATCTCACAGCTTGTGAGTTGGAGCCCCGCGTCAGGCTCTGTGCTGACAGCTCAGAGCCTGGAGCCTCTTCAGATTCTGTGTCTTTCCCTCTCTCTCTCTGTCCCTCCCCTGCTCACACTCTGTCTCTGTCTGTCTCTCAAAAATAAATAAACATTAAAAAAAATTTTTTTTAAATATAAACTAGGAGGAGCCCCTACAAGACAAGAACCTTGCCTTTTTTTTTTCTTTCCATCTTTTTAGTCTCTAATACAGCACAGTATATACTCAGTAAATGCCAGCTGACCCTTCTGTGATACTCTGGGGATAACAAAACCCAATGTACCCTTTAAACTTAAATAGGCACCTTAGGATTCTGACACCACTCCAGGATGTCAGCACATGCACAACGCTTGGGCCGTCCTTCCAACCTCCCAAACTCAGCTCATTTCCTTACTAACTGGCCAGGGTTTCCTCTTCAAGATCCCTCTCAACAGAGGTGGAAAGGGTCAGTTCATTTTACAGTTTCCACCAAACATTGCCTAAACTCATGGTTCCCAATCCTAGTTCTCAGCTCCGGGTATACATTAGAGGGACCTGTACCTTAGAAAATGCAGGGCCACCCGTCCACAGGAAGTGTGGTGCACTTGCCAGCAAGGGGACACAGACAGAAGTTTGGTTTTGGTTTTATAACTGCCGAGTGACTAAAACGAGCAGCCAGACGGAGAACACTGACCTGAGAGCAACCTCTGGCCCTAAAGACCACATCCTCCTCTCATAGGGATTTATGGCAAATATTAGCATATTGGAAACAACAGGAAGTTCTGCCATAGAGAGTTGTTCTCTCATTTGTTTGAGTTAGCTTTCCCCAAAGCTGACCAATGAATCCTCTCATCCATAATTCCAATCACAAATACAGCTTTAATGGAACACAGCCACACCCATTCATTTATGTATCGTCTGTGGTTGCTTTCATGCTACAAGGGCGGAAATGAACTTGCAACAGAGACCTTAGGGTCCACAAAGCCTAAAGAACTCACCACCCGGCCCTTTTAGGAAAACATCTGCCACACCTGGATTGGCACATTGAGGAACACAGGCATCTCCCATTGTTCTCAAGTTTACATTTAGGCCACTTTGCTTTTATGAAAGACTCATGTTGCTACCTGTTTTCCGCTAACTCAAAGGAATCCAAAGAGGGTTTTTGTTTTTATGAAAAAAGGCGAAAAGTGAATACAGCATCAGCATGTTTCGCGGCACGCCGCTGAAGGAGGAGGCAGAGCGCAGCCTGGGCAGCGAGGGTGGCCCCTCGGAGCTCCTCCCCTGGGGACCACGCTCAGCATCTCAGCACCACGCGGCCACAGCTCTGAACCGTGTCTGGGAGCCTCTGTGCTTTAGCTCCATTTATTTTGTGGACCTACTGGCAAGGTGTGTCCTAAGGTATCAGAAAAACCTAAGAGAGGTTATCTTTGGGGTCTGGGAAATACTCAAAGTTTTTTCCATACAAATGAATGGTAACTGCTCCTTTGCTCTACGCCCCTTGGGCTTTCAAAATATTTCACAGGGATGCTCTACTTTCGGAAGGCGGGGAAAACCTGTACACCAGACTATTCAGCTGGATTCTAAATGTTCTGGGGAAAGACTCTGAGGTTAGGGCTCACTAAGCAGGGCCTCACCTCTGCTTCAACCATGATACCTTGGCTCTTTTCAAATTTCATTTGAAGAAAAGATTCCCTTTATTGCTAAAAAAAGGTCTGAACCCCGCTGACTTAGAAACTCAGAGATCTGAAGAGGCAGAGGCCAGGTAAATTACACTCTGCTTTGCCATGGACAGCCTTAACTAGCTTTCTTCAAAATCAAAGTGATTAACCTCGCTTATTTAGATCAGATATCGGACAAATACCTGTTTAGGCATCGGGTCCCCTTACCAAGTTACATGTATTATGTACGTGGCATGTAGGTGTCTCGTTAAAATTTCTTTGAAAAGTTGCCATTTAATATTATACTTTGGGTTTCTTAAAGAAGCAACAGGAGAAAACACCATGTAGAGGCTATACCTGGCATTTCTATGTATTACCAGCTAAAGGATTTTTATTACATCATTCAATGTCTTTTAGGAAAGGAACATAATTCTTAGTGTCTACAGCCTCAAACATGTATATGTTTCATTATAAACTATATACTTCCTTTTTCACACTCATGTCAAAGTACATAAATCATATTTCCTTATTCTTCTGGAGAGCCAGGATTCACCAGTTAGTAGAATTACTTTCCCTTTTTGTAAACACAACACATTTTATGCAGCTTTTATTTTCAGGGTCCGTTACATGCTCCATCATTTAATGTAAGCTGCCTAAAATCCTCCAAATGGATAACATTCAAATTAATATTATTAATCCTATGGAAGAAAGAAATTTCTCTCTTTGAACATGGCACAAATGAAAAGATAAAGGAATAAAAGAGACACTCATAACTGCCACATAAATTAACAGGATGCAATTACTGATCTCTTTTTTGATCTCTGATCAAAATCAATATATAGTAGTCATTGCTAAAGGTGATGAGATAAATGTGGCTTGATATACACTGTAACTCAACAATCTAAGTTCATCCTTCCGAAAATCAAATATTGCTCATATCCTTTCCTATACAAAAGGTCAGGAAGTAATGTTTTCCAGTTGCATTTCATAATTAATCCTACACGCAGCAGACAGTATCTCTGCAAGTCTCAAATAAAACAGAATTCATTTTTTAAAAATTTCAACAGGAATATTAAAATCACTGAGCACCAAGAAATTTTCTCCCTGCTTTGAATATTTCATCTCAATTTATTTACCTTTCCATAACTGGTTTAGGCCACTTTCTTGCAAGGGTTTTTTTTTTTAAATTTATGAGGAAGAAAAAAACAGGACCGACACACAAATGAGATCTAGAAAAGCACGCGATAGCTATAAAAATAGCTCATCCATCATCTCCACATTTTGATTCCAGAGACGGCAGTGAAAGGTGTTGTTTCCACACCACTCACCCGGCACACTTAAAAAGGTTTGCTCCATCACTTATACAACTGAAACTGATTGATTACCTGCTAGAGAAAAATCAATACGAATATCCTAGAAAACACGAGCTTGTAAATTCATTCTGGCCCCAACAAAGTCCTGGTCATAGCTTGACATGTTTTTCTAGGTATCTAAAATGCAACCACGTCAAACCCCAGTCCCCCCAAACTGTGATGCCTAGGAATTTTTAAAACCTAAATCTCAGCACAGATGAGGAGGTGAGGGGGAAGGTGTCCCAAGTCTGTTAGAACAATGAGATAAGAAGCTGCCGTTACCTGATAAATCTTCTTTTCAGAACTGGCCACAAAAATGAGAAACATGTTGAGAAGGTGAAAATATCAAGGGGACCAGGATGAGAGAAAAAGAAAAACAAAACAAAACAAAAGCAAACAAACAAAAAAAAAACACAAAAAGCTAGGAAACCAACTAAATATAAACTAAATAATATATATGTGTTTTTTTTGGTAAAAGGTAAAGTTTCTATTTTAAAATATAAGTAATTCTGATTGTAAAGCTATCCATTCAAAATTTAACGAGCTCTCTTTCTCATTTTTTGGCAGCCGAAATGTATAGTCAGTATAATTTTAGCTCTTTGGGAAACCACTGTACATTCAGAATGATTTCATGATTATTTCAGAACCTCTTCTGAATGCTCCCTTGCCGTTGGGTCAACCCTTAGTCTCATTCATTAGACTACTAAGAAATAAACTTTTAAGAAATAAATTTGTATGAATATAAAATATTTCATAAATATGCTATTCAGAAAGAAATTGTGCTGTGCTGATTCTATCATCTGACAGGCAACCTGGGTTCTATCCCCATTCTACAATTTGTTCAGAGTTTTTATAAATCACTCTGTATTTCACATACACAGTCAGTCGTCAAAAAATTTAAGAAAAAGAAAGGACATGTACTTTTCCTTTAACTTCCACTGACTTTCCTCGTACTAAAATTTATTAAGAGCATACTTACGAGTTTTCATCTTAAAGTAGCTTTTCAAAGAACTGTACTGTTTATTATTAATTATAGGACCACTGAATAATGGTGTAGTGAAGAATTTCAGGGGTTCTAGCTCAAAAAATATTCCTAACACCTGGATTACTAAAGAACTAAATATGCAAGAGTCCTAGATATAAGAGGTTTTTCTTCTATTATATTTACCTTCATAATTATGCTTTACAATTCTAAAGCTCAAACACAGAAATTCTGTCAGATCAGTAAAATCCCAATGTCTTCTGCAGAAAGAAAGATAATGAACTAACTCAGTGTGTTTAAAATGTAAGTTAGCAACGGATAGTTCCTGGAGTGGAAAAAGAATGTAAGGCCATCCTCAGCATGAATCTGCTTTTCTCAAATTAAGAGAACGAGAGGTAACTGTCACACTAAGTAGTTTCTATTTATAGAGACGTTTTTCATAAAACATATTTTAACAGCAAAAGAAAACCTGTCATTTGACTCTAGTCATTAATGTCTGTTATAGATGTTCCAATATTCTCACTCAAAATTAGACTTCTTGGATTCACTTTAAATTCCTTCAGTTTAAGTAACATGTCTGCTTCAAAAAAAGAACACAGGCAATTACTTTGTAGAAGCTATATGGAATTCTAACTACCAGCAGCGCTAAGTGTCACAGTGATGAGAAAACCGTGGCTTGGAGGGGCCAAGTACCTTCCTCAGACCATAGCAGCTGGTAAGCAGCAGAACACTGTTTCCAGTTCCAACTCTCCTACGGCAAAGCACATCAAATAGCTAATGACTCAAAGTTTTCCTAACCACACTGGCTTGCCTAGGAAGTTATGATCTCAATATTCTAGTAAGAGTACCATACGTCAACCAAATGAGTTCACCAGTCCAAAAAGTAGCATTCCGTTTCGACTCTACTATACAGGTAGAAGACAATAGAAAAAGGTTACATTGCCAACATTCCACGGTCAGGAACCAAAAGGCACATACGCAGACACACACACATACTCGTGTGGATGAAAGCAATACTAACTAAATCTCTTCTAATACTTGGTCTATAAATAAACACTAAGTCACTGCTGACCTCTGATATATACTTTGAAACATTCACCATAACTGGCCAACCCACTTGGATGTGACGATGGTCAGTGACGACTCAAGTCTGCAGCAGTCACACACCGTACTTGTATTGCTCAGGGGGCATTTCTAAAGATGTGTCAGAGAGCTGAGCTGGCTATCTTTAGCAAAATTCTATAGTTTATAAAAACTAGGATTATTCCTTTCTGGTTTTTACCTCAAGTCAAATGTAATACATAAATGTGTCCATGCTAAGTCACGAAGCAATCACATCAAAATGTCAGTATAGGTTATAGGTGGGGGATAGATGCAAGGGAGCCAAGGGAATACATTCACTTTCTAGATGGTGACTGAACAGTTTCACATTTGTAAAATAAATTGTCAGAGTAAAATGAGAAGATTTTTTCCAGTTATATTTAGTTGCAGTTAGAAATGCATAATGTTGGAAAAGTCCTTTGAAAGAACTAAATCATACTCCTACCAATTTGCAGTGTTTGGTGGACAGACCATAGAGTTTTAATATCCCCATTATCTGACAGATATGGGGAAAAATAAACACCAACTCAGAATACCAGCAAAGGCATCATTTTTCAAGTAGATTAAGTTCCTGTGCAAATTTATGCCCTTTCTGAAAAAGCCTTAACATAGTCGTGTTGTACAGAAGACAATCACTCAGACTGTTCTTCAGATAAGATAATTACCTGGCTCTGAAACAGAATATTGGTAAGAGTCGATGTGTTGCCTTTTATTTCTTGTTCAATACAAGTTGAATGTGAATGAAGGAAAAAAAAATTGTTAGATGTTAATCGGTCAAGGGTACTTTTCTATTACAAAGAGCATTCCAAATTCATGTTGACAAAAGTTTTACATAGATTAAATAAAAAAACGCTCACTTTATTTAAAGTACTATTTAAATAAAGAACTCATACTATGACTTTGAGGGTGTACTAAAAGCAGCATTTGACTTACGTGTTAAAAGGGAAAGTACATCGCCAATAACTATTAACCCACAAGATTATGAGACAATAGATTATATCACGCTGGGCGTAAAGAAACACCAATGTTATACACACATACTATAAACAAAGACAAAAGAGGGAGTTTATGGTTTAATAAGCAGTTATGTATCAACACAGCCGTGACTCATGTTAAAGATAAGTCTTATTATATGCTGAGAGATACCTAAACAATCACATTTTCCAGCAACTGATGATTCAGAAGTAGCTGGCCACCCACACAAAGAATTATTCTCATTAGGACTCTCTACCAGTGCCACTCTGCACTGGTCCAACAGTCCTGCAGATAAAGAGGGCTAACTTTATTAGTTGATAGTAGAATCTACCTTTTCCAACACTCCTGGAAACACTTACTCACTCTATTTTCTAAATGGTCCAAAAATTACCAAAGAAAGAGGTAGAAATCTTGAAAAGTATTTCACCTCAGTCCACAAAAGTCTTAACACACTTCAGATGGTCAATCATTTTTTTTTTTTGTCTTTTCTATTAAGTGAAAATGGGTGATAAAGTTCAAGATACATCATATGGAGACAGAAGAGTGGTCAAAGAGCACATAATTCTAGAAACTCTTACCTTGAAAAGACTGTTTGGCTCTATCGACTAGTTCATCAATTGGATAACTCGCCAAATTCCCTCTGGCATGTTTAGTTTTGCAGTAGGTACAAGCATTGAGACACCTGTTCAAATGATAGCAATAAATGAAGCTCCAATTTTTAAAGTCAGTACATACTTAGCATGGGAAAAAAACACCCCAAACATACACCAAAATGGTAGCTTAGTGACATGTGCCACTTTATATGAGAAATGTTTAAAAAGCCAATATCCACCATACTTCATACTTATTTTATTTCCACCAGGCAAAGAAATTTCAATTTGCAATTCTTTTAAGTTTCAACTACTCAAAAATGGTTGTACAAATCACATAGTATTATCTTCAAATGAACATATCCATGAGGAACAAAGTTTATAAATACTTACAATGATTAATGAAAAGAAATTCAAGATTTTTTTAAACCACTGACATTGCTTGGCCATCATAAAAATAAAAATGTAGTATTGCTTATGTATACTGTATCATTTATAAATGATAATGCATATTCATGTAACTAATGATATAAGAATAAAGAGGTAACATAGCATTCTCACAAAAAAATACACCATAGCCTTAGAAATTTTAAGACAGTATTTTTCACTCCTGAAGTCAGAAAAAAAATGAATATTAAAACAAGTCCAATGAATACTCCCTAAGATTATATTAGAGAAAGTAAACAAGGAGAATAACACTATTAGTTTTGAAAAAAAAATATCCCAATATTCTGTAGACATGATAGAGAATTATCTTTGAAAAACTAAAATGTTGGCTCTACTCTCATAATTTTTTAATGTAATTTAAATAAATTTTGTTATTATAAAAGAAACAGCGGGACACCTGGGTGGCTCAGTCAGTTAAGCGTCTGACTTCAGCTCGGGTCATGATCTCACAGTCTGTGAGTTCAAGACCCGCATCGATGGAGCCTGGAGGCTGCTTTGGATTCTGTGTCTCCCTCTCTCTCTGCCCCTTCCCTGCTCATGCTCTGTCTCTGTCTCAAAAATAAATAAAAACATTTAAAAAATTAAAAAAAAAATAAAAGAAACAGCTACAACATAATAAAACAGTCCTACACCAAAAAGGCTTAACACCACCAAACAAAACCAAACGAAAAAAAAAAAATCTTCATTGATTCAACTGTTACAATGAGTAGCATGGTTTAAAACACCATCATCACATAAATGCTTTAAAATTTCAAAATGAGGAAAACTGAACTTTTAATAATTGAACCTGACCAATGTGTAATTTTGTTAATATTTGACTATAAATATATATGGAATCACTGTACTCAGCGGCCAAATATGTAATGCTTAATTTTTGGTAATTTTTGCATGGCACTTTTTTTTTTTATTGTTTTCTTATTTTTGAGAGAGAGTATGTGGGGAGTGGGGAGAGCAGAGAGAGAGAGGGGGAGACAAGGGATCTGAAGCAGGCTGTGAGCTGACAGCACAGAGCCTAATACGGGGCTCAAACTCAAGAACCATGAGATTATGACCTGAACCAAAGTCAGATGCCCAACCGACTGAGCCACCCACGTGCCCCTGCATGGCACTCTTAAGTAACACATACACTTGAAATGATTTTTACTGTTTATCCAACTATATAATCTTAAAAAACTAACCCTCTTTTCTTCTTAAGACATTGTCTTGTTTTGTTTTGTTTTTAGATAAAACACAGATCATGGCCTCTTTCTTATTAGCACAAATTCTAGTCTCCCAATTGCTATCGGTCTTCTCTTTTCAATTCCCATCTGTTCCATGAGAAGGGAAAAGAGAAAATTATTGTTGGCCTCTCCCTAGGAAAGTAACTCGCTTTAAAAAAAAAAATTTTTGTTTTAATGTTTATTTACTTTTGAGAGAGAGAGACAGAGACAGAGACAGAGTGTGAGCCAGGGAGGGACAGAGAGAGAGGGAGACACAGAATCTGAAGCAGGCTCCCAAGCTCTGAACTGTCAGGACAGAGTCTAATGCCAGGCACGAAATTGTGAACCGCCAGATCATGACTTGGGCTGAAGTCGGACACTTAACTGACTGAGCCACCCAGGCGCCCCAAGACTAACTCACTTTTGTTTAGCCTTGATTAACCATCAGATACTTTTCTAGATGTTTTATACACATTATCTCATTCATCATTCTAGAGTTGAATGTTACTATCTCCATCTTACAGATGAAGGATCTACTTCAAAACTGTCTGATAATACAGTTGATACCACAGAAATACAAGTCTTAAGATACTATGAACAACTACAGGCCAAAAATTGGCCAATCTTAGAAGAAACACACAAATTCCCAGAAATATACAACCCACAAAAGTTAAATCATGAGGAAACAGAAAATCTGAATAGATCAATAATAAGTAAAGAGATCATATCATATCCTACCATCAAAAGGCACGGGAGCACATGGTTTCACTGTTGCATTTTATCAAATACCTAAAAAAAATGAATACCAATTCTTTTCAAACTCTTCCAAAAAGCAGAAGAGGAGCGAACACTCTCAAACTCATTTTACAAGGTTGGTATTATCCTGATATCAAAGCCAGATAAGGACACTTTAAGAAAAGAAAACTATAGGTCAATATCCCTCATGAATACAGGATGCAAAAAAATCTCAACAGAATACTAGCAAACTAAATTCAATATACTACAAGGATCATACACCATCATCAAGTAGAATTCATCCCGTGGAAACAATGATGATTCAACAGACACAGATGAATAAATGTGATACAACACATTAATACAATTAAGGATAAAAATTATATGTCTATCTCAATAGATGCAGAAAAACTATCTGACAAAAGTCAACATCCATTCATAATAAGAACTGTCAACAAATTGGGTGTAGAATACTGTACCACAACACAATAAAGACCATATGTGAGAAGTCCACAGCTAACATCATACTCAATGGTGAAAGTTCAAAGTTTTTTCTCTAAGGTCAAAAACAAGACAAAGCTATCCACTCTAAATAGGAATGGTACTCCCATCAACACAGTGATTTAAGTCCTACCAGAGTAATTAGGCAAGAAAAAGAAATAAAAGGCATCTTAATTGGAGAGGAAGAGTACAATTACATTTGTAGATGACATGATCTTATACACATAAAAAAATCCCAAAAACTCCACCAAGAAAAGTGTTAGATCTAATCAATGAATTCAGTAAAGTTAGAGAATACCAAATCAACATACAAAAAAGGCTAGCATTTCTATACACTAGCAAAAATTTATCTGAAAAAGAAATAAAGAAAATATCATTTATGACAACACCAAAAACAACAAAATACTTAGAAATAAATTTAACCAAAGAGGTAAAAAAAACCCTATACGCTGAAAACAATAAGATACCGATGGAAAAAACTGAAGAAGATACAAATAATTGGAAACATATCCTATGCCGATGGATGGGAAGATTTAATATTGTTAAAATGTCCATATTACGCAAAAGCATCTACAGACGCCACGTAATCCCTATCAAGATCCAATGGCATTTTTTAAGGAAAAAGAAAACAATCCTATAATTTGTGTGGAACTACAAAAGACTCTTGATAGCCAACACAATCCCGAGAAAGAAGAACATTGTTGGAAGCATCACATTTACTGATTTCACACAAGATTACAATGGCACAGTGATCAAAAGAGCCTGGTATTGGCATAAAAACAGGCAAATAGACTAATGGAAATGAATGAAGAGCCCAGAAGTAAGCCTATGCGTATACACTCAACTAGTACTTGACTCATTGAATACTCAATGGAGAAAAGGTTAGTCTATTCAATAAATGTTGCCAGGAAAACTGGATGCTCCCACGCAGAAGAATGAAACAAGACCACGGTCTTATACCACTCACAAGGATTAATTTGAAATGGACTGAAGACTTAAGTGTAAGACTGTAGAAAACCATAAAAGTTCTAGAAGAAAACACAGGAAGAAACTTCCTTGACATGGGTCTTGGCAATTACTTTTCAGATGTGATACTTACGCACAGCAACAAAATCAAAAACAAACAAGTGGGACTACATCAAACTAAAAAGCTTCTGCACGGCAAAAGAAATAATCAACAAAATGAAAAGGCAACCTACAAGATGGGAGAAAGTATTTTCAAACCACATATCTAATTCCTAATAAGTCATTTAAATATTTGATTATCATTCCATAATAAGAGATCCATAATATCTGATGGGGGCTTTATACCCAAAATATATAAGGAACTCAACAGTGAAAACAAATAATCCAATTCAAAATGGCCAAAGAAGATATTCAAATGGCCAATAGGTACCTCAAAAGGTGCTCAACAGCACTGATCGTTAAGAAAACGTAAATCAAAGCCACAATGAGATATCACCTCACACCTTTTGAAAAGGCTATTATCAAAAAGACAAGAAATAACAAGTGTTGGCAAGGATGTAGACAAAAGAAAGGAAATATTTGGCCACTGTTGGTGGCCAGTGCTGGTCCAGCCACTATAAAAAAAACAGTACGGAGGTTCCTCAAAAAGTTAAAAATACAACAACCACGTGATCCAACAATTGCACTTCTGAGTATATATCCAAAAGAAAGGAAGTCACTATCTCAAAGAGGTATCTGCATGCTCATTTTCACTGTATTATTTACTAGAGCCAAGACATGGAAACAACTTAAGTTTCTCCGACAGATAACCCAACGAATAAAAAATACGGTGTGTGTGTGTGTGTGTGTGTGTGTGTGTGTGTGTATATATATACACACACACACACACACACGCACAATGGAACATTATTCGGCCATAAAAAAGAAGGAAATCTTGCCATTTGCAACAACATGGATGAACACTGACAGCATTATGCTACGTGAAGTAAGTCAGACAGAAACACAAATAGTGTATGACCTCACTTATAGGTGGAACCCAAAAACAAACTCCTAGCAACACAGAAGAGACTGGTGGTTGCCAGAAATGGGGAGTGTGGGTGGGAAACGGGTGAAGGTAATGTGAAGGTATAAGCTTCTAGTTCTAAGATACTTAAGTTCCACAGGGGTAATGGTGATTATAATTGCTACTATTGTATCATATATTTGAAAATTTCTGAGAGCTAGATCTTAAAAGCTCTTATCACAAGAAAAAAGAGTTATGTGAAGTGAAATAGGTTAACTAAAGGGACTGTAGTAAGCATTTCATATATGTACATATATCAAATCATTACATTGCATAATTTGAACTTAAATGTTATATGTCAACTATGTCTCAGTAAAACTGAGTGCGGGTAGGGGGGAAGTCTGCTTAAGTAGCTTGTTCAAGACATGTTATAGCTGAGATTCAAATCTAGGCCTGCCGAATGTCTTTTTTCTTTCTTTTTAAATTTTGTTAATGTTTGTTTATTTTTGAGAGACAGACAGAGACAGAGCATGAGCGGGGGAGGGGCTGAGAGAGAGGGAGACCCAGAATCCAAAGCAGGCTCCAGGCTCTGAGCTGTCAGCAGAGAACCTGATGTGGGGCTTGAACCCGTGAACCTGGAGATCATGACCCAAGCCAAAGTCGGACGCTTAACTGACCGAGCCACCCAGGCGCCTCAAGGCCTGCTGAATTTCGAACTTCATGCTGTTTCCATACCAATCTGACTCCCCAGAATAAATGTGTGTCAAACATCCTAGCTACGTATGGATGCAAGTAATAAAACCATCAACCAGCCGACATGGCATACAAGTAATGTGGCCAGTCCTTATGGTCCTGTACACGAAGTTATTTCTCTAAAACATGTGTGTCCCTCTTTTATCCTTTGGAAACCTAAGGCTAAGCTGCTTTTTCATCCACGAGCCCACACCAGTTATCTCCTGTCTGTTTACAAACTTTGTTTTTCATCCTCCTACTGGCTCAGGGGCAAAATGTGTCAACTCGTGTCATTTGCCACATCTTTTTATATTCTACTGCTCAGGTCCTCTCTGCCTTTCTCTTCAAGTGGCACCAAGACATGCTCAGGCCCTACCGTTCCATCCCCGGTTACACCCCCAACGATGCACGTTCCTCTGGGTCAGTCAGCGCTCTTGCCGGGGGTCTGCTCTCTGGACCTCCTGATACTACTTCGAGTCTCCTGACCTGACCCCTTTCCCTTATTTCTATCACCAATGGAGAGCTCCATAAATGAAGCTGACAAACTTTTTTTTTTTTTTAACGTTTGTTTTTGAGAGAGAGACAGAGAGCAGGGGGAAGGGCAGAGAGAGAGGGAGATGCAGAATCCGAAACGGGCTCCAGGCCCTGAGCTGTCAGCACAGAGCCTGACTCGGGGCTCAAACCCATGTACCATGAGATCATGACCTGAGCTGAAGTCAAAGGCGTAATCTTAATAAAGAGGCTAATGGTGAAACTTAATAAAGAGACTAATCTTAATAAAAGCTACTACTATTTCTGACTTGGGCTGTATCTTAAAAGTAACTCTCTTGAGGGACACCCACCTGAAGGAGAAGGAAGACAGAAAAGAAGGAAAGGGAAATGCGCATTTGAAACATTTATAACATAAATGAATTAACACATGTAAAGGACTTAGTGTCTGTACCTAGTAAGTGATCACTAAGTGCCGGCCACTGGTTGTCTAATGTGACTGCTCTAAACAATTCTGTGAGGAAATAATGATGCATTATCATGTTCCAGGTGTACCTAACTTTATGGACCAGATGTGCTACTGAGAGGTTGGCTTAAATCAACTGCGGAAACCAAGTCATATTTTCCTACTGGCTCACTTCAGAAAGGTGGAAATGTAACCCCCATGGAAAACTCACTCATGAAAATTCACTAAAACATTTTAATAAAACCAGGTGATATTCGGAAACATTTATAATAATCAAAATAAGCCAGTAAGTATAAATGTTACATTAAGAATTCAAAATATTCTTCACTAAACTGCTCCCCTGGGGTTAATTAGGATTGTTGATGTGATATGTGTTTGAAGTTCTAAACTCAATATTGTATAAGATAGGTTCGTCTTTATCTGCAGTTATCAAAACAATGCTCTGTATTATTTTGATAAAGTGAAAATTTCAATAAAGCATATTTCTCCAAGCACGTTATAATAGCACGATCTCAAGCATTAAATCTACTATGCCTTACAGTTAAAAAGGGAGATTTGTCCTAACACACAGGAAAAATACGCACAAAAAAAAAAAATCTGAAAAGAAAGAATGAGCTTTTGACGCTCTTTGGGTTAAAAACAATTCTATCACCAGGAATTATAATGACCAGTCATTTCGACATGACAAAGCTCCAACAAAATAAAGGGATTCATCATTAGAAACCTTTGGTAGATACTTTCAGTTATCTGTAAACAATTAAATAATTGTCTAAAGGTAAGAACGCCAACCAATTTCTTCAACTGTCAGAAAACAAAAGATCTTTGAAGGCCAACTGGTGCAAGCCAAAACCAGAAAGAAATGGCCGTGGCCGTCCAAGGAAGATGGAAAATCCTGGAGAGACCACAACTGTCATGACAGAATAACACAGCTGGGTCACCACACCTACTGATCTGTGCACAGGTGGTCATCTGGCCACAGGCCAGGAAGGAATGAAAACACCTCAAAAGCACAGACAGATTGGGCATTCAATTTAGCAGAACTCTTAACTCCTCAAAAGCATCTGTGGCAATTTTTAAAGTATGGAAACCGAAGAGATGAAATAACAATTTTCACAAATTAAAATATTTCAAAGGGCTCAAATGTATAACAAAATGTCAAATGTGATACCTAAACCACACAAAGCAAGTGAAAACTAAAAATTTTAACGTATTCACTTTTTTCTTTTAAAGAGCATCTTTAAATATCACAAGTTCTGAAATAATTTAAAAATCAGAGTTACACTTTTAAAAACCCATACTGATATCTGTTTTTGTGGGGGAAGAATAAAAGCCCATGTGACTCAGAATTCTGTTTCTCTCTGCTCTTTTGGGTCAAAAATAAATTTAAGTATGCTAAAATTATTGTAGACTCAGACATTACCACTTCAAACCAGCATATTCTGTTTCACTCACAGAACCTTATTTACTTTTAATCAATTGACAAAGTACAATATTCTTCAAAGCTTCGATTGTACAAAATAATAAGCCCTTTACAGAGCTACACCTTACAAAAGGCATACTGGGGGCCAGCCACATCCTTCCATACTCAAGTACCATAAAGCAAAGAAAAAAACCAAAAACTCAGGAAATGTTAAATATTGGGAGCCCTCATCTTGGTTTTAAAAATATTTCCAGAAGTATGACAAACTTTTTGATCCTTTAAAACAAATGTAAGAGATACTCCTCTATCAGCAGGATCTGATTAGATCTTCAAATGATAATATGATCCCTGTTTGCAAAGATCAAAATCCCGAACAAAGGAAAAATAACGTACTTAGAAACTAACAAAATATAGTTACAAAATCTTAAATTCTTTAAGCTTCCTATGGCCAGGAACTCTCCAACCTAAAATGAATCTCTCCACCAGGGTTACCGATTCTACCTTCCCCCGCCAGCTCCAAAAGCTTACTCTAATAATTACGGTCTCTTTCAACTGTTCCCTTTCTGAAGCTGCTTTTAGTTCTGAAAAAGCGGGGTCGGGGGGGGGGGGCAGGTGGCAGCAGTCCAACTTTCTCCTACTGATACCGAATTCAAAAAACACTTTCAGCTACGTTTTCTCTTATTCCACCTCCATTAACCACTATGCCACATCCTTTGCTTCAAAAAGTTGTTCCAACATATTTAAACTATACTCTTATTTCTCCATCACTTTACCTGAAAGAATTACCCTTATCACCATCAGCCATTGATCTGTGTAAAAATCGTCACAGCCTTTAAAATCATTTGGGGGAGGTTGGTGCTAATAACAGTAAAAGATGGTTTCTGAATGCTGGACACTCAAGCATGCATTTTACACTGTTTCGTTTATCCTCCCAGAAGTCTTGCTATTAGTATTACTATCCCTAACTTTCAGAGAGGAAACTGAGGCTGAAAAAGATCAAGAACCTTACGGGAAGTTACCCAGACTCGATGAAAGATGAACCTATCTTATCTGAAACTCCTTTGTCACCGATGGTACCTTACTTCTCTTAAGATGCAACTTACTCTGCGTAAGAAAACATGATGATGGATGGAGAGGATTCTAGGAAGATGCTGGATTGGGAAGCTCCAGGAAGGCTCCTCACCTTGATAAGAACCTGCACTGGCACAGTCTGCGTCATATAACAATTTCAGGACTCTGGTATCTGCGAAAGGCCTACAACTTTGGACGGCAACTTGCGGGTAAGGTCAGCCGGTAGCACAGTAGCAGCCCCCACCCTACCCACGCCTTACCCAGAGCCAGGTCGCACACAGCCTGTGGGTGCGGGGGAGGACCCTGCCCTCAAGCTATCGGGAATCTTGCTCCCATCGCCGCTTCCTATCACGGAGGCACAAGACACTGCTGCACCTCCCCACACCTTTCAAAGTCCCCGCCTCTCCAGCTGAACTGCAGTGACTGCTGGAAGATGTAAAGACTCCGTGTCCCTACTTCTCCCTTCATTTTTCACTTTTTCCCCTATGGGGAAGCAGATATGAAAGATTAGGACACTCAGAAACAAATCCACGTATGTGCAAATTAGAAAGTGACCACATACGACCAGAAGAAGGATCAGAAAAGAACTGAGAAGATCTTAGGTTCCCACCTCAGGCTGATTCTCAGCACAAACAGAGCCTACAACAATTAAAAAATAAACAATAACAAATGAACAACAAACCTGTGAAGGGGGAGAATCTGATTTCCATTTGAATTATTAGATTCAAACATTAGGTGCTGACAAAATTCACAAGGCATACGAAGAAACAGGAAAAATATATATAAATCAACAGAAACTGTCCCTAAAAGAGATCTATGGCGGATATGCTACACAAAGACTTGAAAACAACTGTCTCGGGGCGCCTGGGTGGCTCAGTCGGTTAAGTGTCCGACTTTGGCTCAAGTCACGGTCTTGCAGTTCATGAGCTCGAGCCCCGCATCAGGCTCTCTACTGACAGCTGGAGACTGAGTTCGGATTCTGTGTCTCCCTCTCTCTCTGTCCCTCTCCTGCTTACACTCTGTCTCTCTCTCTCAAGAATAAACAAATATTGAAGGGAAAAAAAAAGGAAAAAAATTTTTAAAAATAATAAACAAAGTAACTGTCTTAAAGGTGCCTGGGCAGCTCAGTTGGGTAAGCATCTGACTCTAGATTTTGGCTCAGGTCATCTCACCGTTGTGAGATAGAGCCCCGCATCGGGCTCCATGCTGAGCATGGAGATTGCTTGGGATTCTCTCCTTCTCCCTGCCCTTCCCCGCTCACACATGTGCACTTTCTCTCAAAATAAATAAATGAACATTTTTTTAAAAAAGCTGTTTTAAAGATGTTACAAAAAATAATAAAAATATGTAAAAATCAAGAAAACAATGGATGGGGGCCACCTGGGTGGCTCAGTCGGTTGGGCGTCCGACATCGGCTCAGGTCACGATCTCATGGTCCATGGGTTCAAGCCCCACATCTGGCTCAGTGTTGACAGTTCAGAGCCTGGAGCCTGTTTTGGATTCTGTGTCTCCCTCTCTCTGTCCCTCCGCCATGTGCACTCTCTCTCTCTGTCTCTCTCAAAAATAAACATTAAAAAAAACTTTTTTTAATTAAAAAAAAAAATGGATAAAAAAATAGTAATGTCAATAAAAGAACACA
The DNA here is from genome assembly GCF_023721935.1 of Panthera uncia. Lineage (NCBI taxonomy): Eukaryota > Metazoa > Chordata > Mammalia > Carnivora > Felidae > Panthera > Panthera uncia. Next base: position 7,894,893 of record NW_026057581.1, read on the forward strand.
AAGTTAAAAAAAAATTGTGAAGCTTAAAAGTACAGTTAAGAAAAATGAGAAATTCACTAGAGGGATTCAGCATCAACAACCAAATGACATGGGGCTGGAGTTGTGAAGGAGCACAGATTTTGTATGTTACTGATGTTAAGCTGGTATCTATTCAAATTAGTGTTATAATCTTAGGATGTTGAATGCAATCTCCATGGTAACCATAATGAAAACAGATAGAAAATATAAATAAAAGGAAATGAGGAAGTTACTTAAAATTTTCACTATAAAAAATCAACTAAAGACAAAGGAAAACAGTAATGCAAGAAATTAGGGGCAAAAGCTGTATAAGGCATGTAGAAAACAGCACAAAGACAGAAGTCAGTCCCTCCTTATCGGTAATTAACTTAAATGCAAATGGATTAAATTCTCCAATCAAAAGATGGAGGTTGGCCGAATTAATAAAAACACATGAACCAACTATATGCTGGCTACCAGAGACTTACTTCAGATCCAAAGAAACAAATAGTTTGAAAGTAAAAGGATGGAACAAAATATTCCAGGCAATTACAGAGAGCAAGGGTTGCTATACTAATATCAGATACAAGGGGCATTAAATAAAAAAAGTTATAAAAGACAAAGAAGCACATGATAAGCTGATAAAAGATTCAATACATCAAGAAGATAAAACAAGTATAAACATTTATACCCCAGTGACACACCATCAAAATATGAAGCAAAAATAGACAGAATTGAAACAAGTCACAGTTGTACAAAAGTAGGTGGAGACTTTAATACTGCACTCTCCATAAAAGCCATCAAACAGCACACTCTATCAGCAGCCACAGAACACACGTGGTACATGCTCCAGGACAGACCATATGTGAGGCCACAAATTAAGTCTCCATAGATTTTAAAGTATTTTCTTTGAACACGAAGAATGAAATCAGAAATCAACAACAAAACCGGAAAATTCACAGAACTGTGGAAGTTAAACGATACACTTTTAAACAACCAATGGAAAAGGAGAACATAGTGATGAAGGAAAACAAAATACTAAAACTTACAGGAGGCACAGAAAGCAACGTAAGGAGAGAATTCAGAGCTATAAACACGTACAAAAAAAATAAAGATCTCATATCAACACCTAACTTTAGAACTTAGGAAAAAAAAAAAGAAGAAACTAAAACCAAGGCTAGCAGAAGGAAATCATAAAGATGAGTGATGACATAAACGAAATAGAGAATGGAAAAACACCAGAGAAAATCAACAAAAAACCTGGTTCTATGAAAAGATCCACAAAACTGACAAACCTTTAGCTAGATGGACTAAGAAAAAAGACTTCAATTACTAAAATCAGAAATGAAAGTGGGACATTACTACCAATTCTAGGTTTTTTTTAGCTTTTTTTAAATTATTATTGTTTTAAGAGTTTATTTGCCTTTGAGAGAGATAGAGTGAGCAGTGGAAGGGCAGAGAGAGGGAGGCACAGAATCCGAAGCAGGCTCCAGGCTCTGACCTGTCAGCAGAGCGCCTGACGCAGGGCTCGAACCCACAGACTGTGAGATCATGACCTGAGCCGAAGTTGGACACTTAATGGACTGAGCCATCCAGGAACCCCAATTACTACCAATTCAAAAGAAATATATAGGATTATAAGAGAATATTATGAACAAGTGTGTATCAACCAACTGGATAGCCGGTTGAAATGGACAAATTCCTGAAAACACAAAACCTACCAAGAACAAGTCACGAAGTGATAGGGAGTCTAAATAGGTATGTGAGTACCAAAAACTTGAATCAGTAATCAAAAATCTCCTAACAAAACAAGCCTGAAACCTGATGGCTTCACTGATGAATTCTACCTAACACTTAAAGAATACCAATCCTTGTGATGCCTGGGTGGCTTAGTTAAGCACAGGACTCTTGATATGGGCTCAGGTCACGATCTCGTGATCGTGAGATAGAGCTTCAGTTTGGGCTCTGTACTGACAGCACAGAGCCTTCTTGGGATATTCTCTCCCTCTCTCTCCCTCTCTCCCTCTCTCCCTCTCTCCCTCCCCCCCCCCTCTCTCTGCCCCTCCCTTCTCACACGTGCATGCATGTGCTCACTCTCTCTCTCAAAATAAATGAATAATTAAATAAACTTAAAAAAAGAGAAAGAAAGAATACCAAATCCTTCTCAAGCTTTTCCAAAAAACTGAAGAGAAGGGAATGCACCCTAACTTATTCTATAATGGCAGCATTATGATTTAGACAATGACACCACAAGAAAAGAAAATTACAGACCAGTATCTCTTATGAACATTGATGCAAAAAGTCCTCAACAAAATACTAGCTACAGAATTCATTAGCACATTAAAAGAATTATACATTAAAACCAAGTGGGATTTATTACTGGAATGTAATAAGGATAGTTCAATATACAAAAATCAACCCATATAATATGCCACATCAACAGAATTAAGGAGAAAAAACAACACATGATTGTCTCAAATGATGCAGAAAAAGCACTTGACAAAATTTAACACCGTTTTGTGCTAAAAACAATCAACAAACTAGGAATAGAAGAAAACTTCCTTCCATGATAAAAGCCGTAAGTGGAAAAACTCACAGTGAACATCACACTCCAGGTAAACTGAAATCTTGTCCTTTGCAATTAGGAACAAGCCAAGGACATCCACTTTTACCACTTCTATTCTACATTGTTCTGGAAGTTCTAGCCTGAGCAAATGAAAGAAACAAAAGGCACCCAAATTGGAAAGGAGGAAGTAAAATTATCTGTTTACAGATGATATGATTTTCTAAGTAGAAAATCCTGAAATCCCCCCCCCCCACACACACACACACAAAACTTAGAACAAATTAATTCAGCAAAGTGTCAGGATACAGAATCAATATACAAAAAAGTTATATTTCATGAACAATGAAAAATCTGAAAAGTAAATTACAAAAATAATTCCATTTACAACCATATCAGAAAAAGCAAAATATTGGGGCACCTGGGTGGCTCAGTCGGTTGAGCGTCCAACTTCAGCTCAGGTCATGATCTCACTGTCCGTGAGTTCAAGCCCCACGTTGGGCTCTGTGCTGACAGCTGAGAGCCTGGAGCCTCTTTCAGATTCTGTGTCTCCCTCTCTCTCTGCCCCTCCCTGACTCATGCTCGCTCGCTCTCTCTCTCTCTCTCTCTCTCTGTCAAAAATAAACATTAAAAAAATTTAAAAAAAAAAAAGAAAAAGTAAAATATTTAGCAATTAACCAAGGTGAAAGACTTAAAAAAAATACAAAACACTGCTGAAAGAAATTGAAAGGGACATAATAGAAATACACTACATGGTCACAGATTGGATGATTGTTGTTAAAACGTCAATACTACCCAAAGTGATATATAAAGTCAATGCAATCCTTATCAAAATCCCAATGAGGTTTTTTGCACAAATAAAAAAAAAATCCTAAATTTCAAACGGAATCTCAAGGGACCCCAAACAGCCAAAACAAACTGAAAAAGAATAAAACTAAAGAGTTCACACTACTGATTTCACAACTGAGTTCAGAGCTATAGTTATCAAAACAGTATGACGTTGGTGTAACACAGACATACAGACCAATGGAATAAAATAGAGAACCCAGAAATAAACCCACATATAAACAGTCAAATGATTTTTCTCAAGGGTGCCTAGGCCATTCAATGAGATACAGACTATTGTTTCAACAAATCGTGCTAGGAAAACTGCATATACACATGCGAAATAATGAACTTGGGCCCTTTCCTAACACCATATAAAAAATTTAACTCAATATTGGATCAAAAGGTGCCAAATGTGAGACCAAAAACAATAAAACTTTTAGAAGAAAACATGCAACAAAAGCTTCATGACCTTGGATTTGGCAATGATTTCCTGGATATGACACCAAAGGCACAGGCAACAAAAGAAAACACAGATAAATTGGGACTTTAAGAAAAGTTAAAAAATTATTTTTTTCTCCAAAAGACACTTACTATCAATAGAGTAAAAACACAACCCACAGAATCAGAAAAAAGTAACTGCGAATCATATATTTGGTAAGAGATGGGTAGAATATACAGAGAAATTCTAAAACTCAACAAAACCAACAACCCAATTCAAAAATGGGCAGAGAACTGCAACACTTGTCCAAAGATAGACAAATGTCCAATAAGCACATGAAAAGATACCCAACATGACTAATCATGAGAGAAATGAAAATCAAACCTACAATAAAATAGCATGTCACACCCATTACAACGGCAACAATCCATTAGGACGGCCACTACTAATAGTAAATGTTGGCAAACATACAGAGAAACTGGGGCCCTGCGTACAGTTGGTGGGAATGGAAAATGGCGCAGCCACCGTGGAAAATAATATGGCAGTTCCTCAAAAAATTAAAAAAGAATTCCCCAGCAATTCTACTTTTAGGTATGTACCCCAAAGAACTGAAAGCAGGTCTCAGAGATATTTATACACCCATATTCATAGCAGCAACATTACCTACAATAGCTAAAATTTGGGATCAACCCAAGTGTCCGTGGAAAAATGGACAGATAAGGAAAACACACTGGCATATTATTCACCCGTAGAAAGAAAGAAAATTTTTGCAATATGCTACACTACTGATGAATTTTGACGACATTATATACTAAATGAAATAAGCCAGTCACAAAAAGACAAATGCTGTATGGAGTCCACTAATATGGCTGCCAGAGGTTGTGGGAAGGGAAGAATGTGGAGTTAGTGTTTAAGGGGTACAGAGTTTCAGTTTTACAAGATGGAAAGAGTTATGGGGATGGATGTTGGGATGGTTGCACAAAAATGTCAATGTGTTTAATTCCAGTCACCTGTACACTTAAAAGCTAGTTAAGATGGTGAAATTTACATTATGTGTATTTACCACAACATAAAAAAGGAAGAAAAACATATACATGATTATGTGCTTTAGAATTTACTTAAGGAAAAGGTATATACTTTACTCATTTTACTGAATGTCGTAACATCTCACACAGTGCGTTGTATACAATTAGAGTATCGACATTCAAAGCTATTGTGATTTCGTAATAAACCAGACCAGCTGTCAAGCCAATACCTGGTTACAGAGCCAAAAGCAGGGCTAAGCAAAAAGGTGAGCTGGCATTTACAACTGGATCTTCCGGGAAAGAAATCCAGCACAATATACAATGAGGCAGGGAAAGGGAAGTCAGGAATGGAGAAGTCCCAAGGAGATAATATGGATCTCACCAAGCCAAAGGATCAACCAGCTCATTCGTCTTCAAGGTCAGGCAGCTGGGAACAGGAAACAGAACCTCCGAGCCTAAGCACTCTAGGCCCAGGAACCACACACAGGATATAAACACAATACAATGTGTACACCATGCCAAATATTACTAGCCAGTAAAAGAAATCAAAGAGCCAGAATATTCATCAAACCATCCATTTTCAATGCACCTGTCTATACATTTTCCATCTGCAGTTCCCAGACCCTGAGGTGTCAAATTTAAAATGCACACACTTGGGAACACCATGGAAGTTTTTTGTGTGTCTCACGTCCATGAAATACAGCCAGACCAACACTAAACCATCCTGCACACCTAAAAAAATTATTAGAGGATTAACACAACAATCTGCACAACCTGAACCACAGAATTCAGCATGTACATGGTGCAAAGAGGTGAACTTGGGGACAGAGAAGCCACGGAGGGCAGAGAGGTGCTTTTGTGGGCAGAGAGAGGACAGAGACGGGGGAGGGGGGAGATATGGGAAAAGCACCCCTCCCCAAAAGCAGCTGGAGAGAAAGTGGAAAATTGGAAACAGCCACAGGGACTAAACTAAAAAGGGAGAAAGGAGAAAGGAGAGGGTTTAAATTCCATTAAGACTGTAAACAAGGGGAGCGTAGAGTCTGCAACTCCACAGCTTGATACCTGGTGGTGCTCTGGTGGGAAGGGCAAATCCCCAGGAACAGAGAGGGATCCGGACGTTCTCGGGCCACACGGGGAAAAGCAGTTCCACTGCTGGAAGGACATTTGGTAGAGACTGTTGAGGCCACCTGGCCCCAGCAGACCCCAGAAAAATGGCCACATCCGCTGGTATTGGAACAAGGTTGTGAAGGATGAAGCCTGGTGCCAGATGTGTGTTGTGATCTTCCATAATCCCTGAAAAGCTGCTGCTACACTGTCTCACAAACTTTTTCTAGGGTGGGCTGGCACCTGGCCGCAGTCTCGGGGCACCGGCAGCAGCAGGGTCCAGCAAGCGTTCCTGGGTGCAGTCGACATTCGACCATTGCTCAGTGAGACCCTCCTGCAGAGGGGCGGAACGGGTCAAAGCCACAGTCCCCCAGAAGTAAGGGGCCAGGGGAAAAAAGCCGCATCTGAGACAAAACTTGGGAGAGAGGTACTGCCTGGGGCCTGGTCACGGACAGTGAAAAAGCGGGGAGTGGAGGAAAGCTGAAGACAAAGGACGGGTGCACAATTGTTGATGGGGAGAACAGAGTTCCAATACTAGAGACTGGGTAGCTGGGTGGCGCCATTTTCACCGCTCCCGCGCATGTGCATATGCACCTACAAGCGCCACAACAATCCATCCCGGTAGGCTAGCAGTGCCATCTAGTGGAGAACAGAGCTGTTACACTGAGCCCTGCCCAACTGGGCCAGAGGACCCTATTAGATTGAACAAAAACCAACCATCAACAAGGCATATCATAGTCAAATTCACAAAATACTCAGGCAAGGAGAGAATCATGAAAGCAGCAAGGGAAAAAAGGTCCCTAAAATACAAGGGAAGACAGATCAGGTTTGTAGCAGACCTACCCACAGAAACTTGGCAGGCCAGAAAGGAGTGACAGGATATATTCAACGTGCTGAATCAGAAAAATATGCAGCCAAGAATTCTTTATCCAGCAAGGCTGTCATTCAAAATAGAAAGAGAGATAAAAAGTTTCCCAAACAAAAATTAAAGGAGTGTGTGACCACTAAACCAGCCCTGCAAGAAATTTTAAGGGGGACTCTCTGAAGGGAGAAAAGATGAAAATATATATATATATATAAATACCAAAAGCAACAAAGATTAGAAAGCACCAGAGAACATCCCAGAAACTCCAACTCTACAAGCATCATAATGGCAATAAACTCGTATCTTTCAGTACTCATGCTAAATGTCAAGGGACTCAACGCTCCAATCAAAAGACATAGGGTAACAGAATGGATATGAAAACAAGATCCATCTATATGCTGTTTATAAGAGACCCACTTTAGACCTAAAGACACCTTCAGATTGAAAATAAGGATGGAGAACCATCTATCATGCTAATGGTCAACAAAACAAAGCCGGAGTAGCCATACTTATATCAGACAATCTAGACTTTAAAATAAAGACTGTATCAAGAGATTCAGAAGGGCATTCTATCATAATTAAGGGGTCTATCCATCAAGAAGACCTAACAATTGTAAACATTTATGCACCAGATGTGGCAGCACCCAAATATATAAATCAATTAATCACAAACATAAAGAAACTCATCGATAGTAATACCATAATAGCAGGATACTTCAACACCCCACTCACAGCAATGGACAGATCATCTAATCAAAAAATCAACAAGGAAACAATGGCTTTGAATGACACACTGGACCAGATGGACTTAACAGATATATTCAGAACATTTCATCCAGAATATACATTCTTCGTCAGTGCACATGGAACATTCTTCAGAATAGATCACATACTGGGACACAAATCAGCCCTAAGTAAGCACAAAAGGAATGAGATCATACCATGCATATTTTCAGACCACAACACTATGAAACTCGAAATCAACCACAAGAAAAAGTTTGGATAGGTAACAAGTACTTGGAGACTGAAGAACATCCTACTATAAAGAATGAATGGGCTAACCAAGCAGTTAAAGAAGAAATTAAAAAGTGTATGGAAGTCAATGAAAATGATAGCACCACAATCCAAAACCTCTGGGACACAGCAAAGGCAGTCATAAGAGTAAAGTATATAGCAATCCAGGCCTTCCTAAAGAAGGAAGAACGATCTCAGATACACAACCTAACCTTACACCTTAAGGAACTGGAAAAATAATGGCAAATGAAACCCAAAACCAGCAGAAGACAGGAAATAAAAGATTACAGAAAAAATCAATGCTATCGAAACCAAAAAAAAAAACCAAAAAAAAACACAAAAAAACAAAAAAAACCAATAGAACAGATCAATGAAACCAGAAGCTGGTTCTTTGAAAGAATTAACAAAATTGATAACCCACCAGCCAGTTTGATCAAAAAGAAAAAGCAAATGACCCAGATAAATAAAATCAAGAATCAAAGAGGAGAGATCACAACCAACACAGCAGAAATAAAAACAACAATAGAATATTAGGAGCAATTATACACCAATAAAATGGGCAATCTGGAAGAAATGGAAAAATTCTTAGAAACATACACACTACCAAAACAAATAGGAAGAAACAGAAAATCTGAACAGACCCAGAAACAATAAAGAAATCGAATTAGTAATCAAAAATCTCCCAAAAAACAAGAGTCCAGAGCCAAGATGTCTTTCCAGGGGAATTCTACCAAACATTTAAGGAAGAGTTAACACCTATTCTCTTGAAGGTGTTCTAGAAAATAGAAATGGAAGGAAAACCTCTAAACTCTTTCTATGAAGCCAGCATTACCTTGATTCCAAAACCAGACAGAGACCCCACTAAAAAGGAGAAAAATAGACCAATTTCCCTGATGAACATGGATGCAAAAATCCTCATCCAACAAGATATTAGCCAACTGGACCCAACAATACATTAAAAAGATTATTCACCATGACCAAGTGGGATTTATACCTGGGATTCAGGGCTGGTTCAATATCTGCAAAACAATTAACGTGATTCATCACATCAATAAAAGAAAGAACCATATGATCCTCTCAAAAGATGCAGAGAAAGCATCTGACAAAATACAGCATCCTTTCTTGATAAAAACCCTCAAGGAAGTAGGGACAGAAGGAGCATACCTGGAGATCATAAAAGCCATATATGAATGACCCTATGCTAATATCATCCTCAATGGGGAAAAACTGAGAGCTTTCCCCCTAAGGTCAGGAACAAGACAGGCATGTCCACTCCTGCCACTGTTATTCAACACAATATTGAAGTCTTAGCCTCTGCAGTCAGACAACACAAAGAAATAAAAGGCATCCAAATCGGCCAGGAAGAGGTCAAACTTTCACTCTTCGCAGATGACACGATACTCTATATGGAAAACCCAGAAGATTCCACCAAAAAACTGCTAGCATTGATTCATGAATTCAGCAAAATTTCAGGATATAAAATCAACACACAGAAATCGGTTGCATTCCTATGCACCAACAATGAAGTGACAGAGAAATCAAGGAATCGATCCCATTTACAGTTGCACAAAAAAACATAAAATACCTAGGAATAAATCTCACCAAAGAGGTGAAAAATCTATACACTGAAAACTAAAGAAAGCTGATGAAAGAAACTGAAGAAGACACAAAAAAATGGAAAAAGATTCCATGCTCCTGGATAGGAAGAACAAATATTGTTAAAATGTCAATACTACCCAAAGCAATCTACATATTCAGTGCAATCCCTATCAAAATAATAGCAGCATTCTTCACAGAGCTAAAACAAATAATCCTAAAATTTGTATGGAACCAGAAAAAACCCCAAATAGCCAAAGCGATCTTGAAAAAGAAAACCAAAGCAGGAGGCATCACAATCCCAAACTTCAAGCTATACTACAAAGCTGTAATCATCAAGACAGTATGGTCCTGGCACAAAAACAGACACTCAAATCAATGGAAAAGAATAGAGAACCCAAAGATGGACCCACAAATGTATGGCCAACTAATCTAATTCAAGAATGAACCTGGACCACTTGCTTTCACCATACACAAAAATAAACTCAAAATGGATGAAAGACCTAAACATAAGACAGGAAGCCATCAAAATCCTCAAGGAGAAAGCAGGCAAAAACCTCTTTGATCTTGGCCGCAGCAACTGCTTACTCAACACGTCTCTGGAGGCAAGGGAAACAAAAGCGAAAATGAACTACTGGGACCTCATCACAATAAAAAGCTTCTGCACAGCGAAGCAAGCAATCAGCAAAACTAAAAGGCAACCAACAGAATGTGAGAAGATATTTGTAAGTGACATATCAGATAAAGGGTTAGTATCCAAAATCTGTAAAGAACTTATCAAACTCAACACCCAAAAAACAAATAAACCAGTAAAGAAATGGGCAGAAGACATGAATAGACACCTCTCCAAAGAAGACATCCAGATGGTCAAATGACATGTGAAAAAATGCTCAACATCACTCATCATCAGAGAAACACAAATCAAAACCACAGTGAGATACCACCTGACACCTGTCAGAATGGCTAACATTAACAACTCAGGCAACAACAGATGTTGGTGAGGATGGGGAGAAAGAGGATCTCTTTTGCATTGTTGGTGGGAATGCAAGCTGGTGCAGCCACTCTGGAAAACAGTATGGAGACAAGACATTAAAAAAAAAAGAGTTAAACCACTCTGTACTGTCATTATTTTAATTAAAAGTAGTCTATCTTAACACTAAAATAGTAGGAGTGTCATGATGAAGGATCACACATTTACCTTCAGGAAAAGTTCACTAGATTTTCCTCCTATCTCTCATTTCACCAACAACCAGCAAAAATCCAAGCTGGTCTACAAAAAACACTGCTGCAGATCATTCTATGTCATCTATCTAAGTTTCCTTACATTTCTATAATAATCTTTACAACTGAAGACGTACAGATAAAAAATAGCAAGGAAAAAAAAAGGCTTCACTGAATATTATCCTGAGTCAGATGACACACCAACTGATACATATAGAAATATAGTAACAGTAATAATTCCAGTTGGATTTTCAGCGTGTTCTATTTGTAGCTAGTGGTTTACTCCCTGGGAGACAAAGTCCCACACCCCTACTAGCAACAACTGTTTTCTTTTTTTTTTTTTTTTTTTTTCAACGTTTATTTACTTATTTTTGGGACAGAGAGAGACAGAGCATGAACGGGGGAGGGGCAGAGAGAGAGGGAGACACAGAATCGGAAACAGGCTCCAGGCTCCGAGCCATCAGCCCAGAGCCCGACGCGGGGCTCGAACTCACAGACCGCGAGATCGTGACCTGGCTGAAGTCGGACGCTCAACCGACTGTGCCACCCAGGCGCCCCAACAACTGTTTTCTTAATGAGTTTACCAAAATAGCATGGTGGAAGATGATGACATTCTGTCAACCATAAAGCACACACTTTCCCAAAATGTTTCCTCTATCCCACCTACAATGCTATTTTTAGTTTTATACAACAATGAAACCAGTACAAAAGATCAATGCTGAGCTAGTATCTGCACCATTCAAAGACAGCACCAAAGATACTTACAGTCACCAAATTATACTTGTTAGCAAAGCAAAAATAGCTGGCTGACCATTAAAGGTGGAAGACCAGTACAACGTGACTCTACTACAGACATGAATTAACTTATGAATAGCCAAACTAAAAACAAAATAGGGCCCCTGAAGGCAATTATGTATCTCCTACCACAGTAGACTTTATTTACCCACTGTGTGTATTAATCCTGAATAGCCATATGTGATCACATCAAGGCATGTGTATTTGTAAATAACAAATATATATGACTTATTCTTTCAGGGCACCTGAGTGGCTCAGTCGGCTAAGCATTCTAATCTAGATTTGGGCTCAGGTCTTGATCTCTTGGTCGTAAGTTCAAGCCCTGCATCGGGCTCTGAAGTTGACAGCATGGAGCCTGCTTGGGATTCTCCCTCCCTCCCCCACCCCTTCATCTCTCGCATGCACACTCTCTCTCCCAAAATAATGAAGTAAACTTAAATATATATATAGCCAAGTGGATGTATAAAAAACACAAACATACAAGCAAGCATGCGTGAGTGAGTGCACAGGCGCGTGCACACACACACACAGTTTCCCCATTTCCACCATTAAATGTTCTCAACATCTTGGAGGGTGTTTTTTTCCTTGGTTGTTTTTGGTTTTTAGTTTGGGTTTTTGACTTTTCGGTACAAATACCCGGCCTCCTTACCAAACATACTGAATCAGAACATGCAAGCACGGAACCAAGGAATCTGTACGTGTAGTATGATTATCATATAACAAAGCTGAAGGCAAATTTACATAATGATATCAGAAACAACATTTTATTTACTTCCTGTGGCTTAATAGTTAACATTTAACTGCTATTAAACTAAGGAACGCTAAAGCTTCACTTCCAAATAATTTTTTTTTAAGTTTATTATTTTTAAGTTTATTTAGAACACGAGCAGGGGAGGGGTTGAGACAGAGGATCCCAAGCAGGCTTCATGCTGTCGGCGTGGAGCCCAACCTGGGGCTCAGGTCCACGAACTGTGAAATCATGACCTGAGCCAAAGTCGAGAATCAGATGGCTAACCAACTGAGCCACCCAGGCACACCGTTCACTTCCAAATATTCTGAAGGACAATATGTGGGAAGTGATCTGTAGCCAAGACTTACCTCGGGATTAACCTCCTGAAGGCTTCGCAATGAATGCATCAACAACAACCACAACAAGCCCTGAATAACAGACCTCAGAATATATTAAAAAGTAAAGGAATATCAGCAAGCAGAGTTTATTGTTTTTGCTTCCTCAGTGGCTCTGGAGGCTGACGTCTGCCAGGGTGAAATCTCACAGGAAACACTAGCTGAAGTTAATTCTATAACTTATAACAGGTACCACATTTTGGCGCCTAGGATAAGAGGTATTGTTCTAACATGGGTCAAAACATCCTGGGAAAAGAAAAAAAAAAATCTTTTATTTCCACTGTGTTGAAACTAGAAAGCTAAATTCAGATAATTGTCTAATCTGTGTGGGAAAATAACTTAAAATTGTTTGGGTCAAATAATGGTGTAATTATATAATGAAGAGAGAGGAGGTGTTTTAAGCCAAAATGGAAAAGTAATGCCTAAGCATTTATGCAATTACCCACCAATTTCAACAAATTCTCCAAATTTGAATATTTCGATTCTAGTTAGCACTAAATTAAGTAAAATTCAATTGTCCATCTCTAGCTTTTAGAGAGTATAAACTAAGGCAGGATCACAACAAAAATCAGTTATTGGAGATAAAATGAGGGAACTAGCAGGTCCTAAAAGGACAGCTAACTGTCCCACCCAAACCTCCGTGGGAGGAAAGCGTCTCCCACTCAGGCCTCTTGCACAATATTTTGGTGCAATTCTCCTTCATACATATTACACCGTATTTCCTTGAAAGACTGGAGGATTCCCTCTCAATTCAGTGACAGCTCCTTTTTTTCTTTATTGGGGCAAGAAGAGGGAGAGATAAAAGCTACCCCTATTAAGTATAGAATTTAATCCTTTTTAAAGAACTATTACGCTGTTTCTCAGAAACATTAGGACACAAAAGGGATGTTACACCTCAGATGGAGGGAATAACGTAAATGTAAGAACTGGAACAGGAACAGTAAAGAATAATAGTTTCAAGATGAATAATATACCAGTTGAGAACTTTCTTCCCAAGAGGCGGGTCATAACCCTAAGGAAGCTGCCCTCCGAAGGAGGCCAAAGTAAGTCGTAGGACACCTCTGTCTCCCCAGTAAACCTCGATATACAGGCAAACACCAAGGTATGGAATGTTTCCTTTTTTAAAAAAGAATCAACTGATGCAATACGTACAACGGTTTATCCAAATATTATAGATCAAGCCAGGTGCGTGAATGCCCATAGCTCCCAAACAGTATGAAACAAGTTAACAGGAAAGCTGTTTATTGGTTTTCCCAGAGAAGATTCCTTGCCTACCCTTAAATGGTTTGGTTTTTTTTCCTGTTTTTCAGTAGATTGTATAGGATAATTCTTCCTTATATTCCCAAATACCTCCTATCCTATTTTACTTTTTCCCCCTAGGTTAAATCGGGAAAACGGGTTCATTTTAAGATTCTTTTTTAGAGAAAGACATTCTAATTTGGCTTAATAATACCACTTCTAGGGAGGCTTACTGATTGCTGATAGGAGTGAAAGTTGCTTTAACTCTTGTGAAGACAAACCTGCTAACAAGTGTTAAAAGCCTTACTGTATTTTCCCCAAAAACTCTATTTCCAATCTGACAAACATTCATGTTTAAATGCTCAATTTGTATACACCGTATAAAAAAAAAAAAAATCTTTCCAAGTATGGAGTTCTAAAAATAAAACACTCTTGCGGGCATAGTAATAAATAGTAAACCAATAGTTACACAATGCTTACTGCGTGGAAGGCACTATTTTAAGCACTTTACATATATTAGAGCCCTTTTAATCAACCTCATGAGGTCTGCGTTGTTACTGCCCTTCTTTTACAGATAAAGAAATTGAGACAGAATGTGACTAAGCAATTTATTAAAGGCTACTGAGTGGTGAGACTAGGATTTGAAACTAAGACGCCCCAGACCATGCTGCTTCAAGACAGACTCCAACTGCCAGACTAACGCACAGTGCTTCCACTGGTATCTCCTGACATCCATGACCAAAGGTGAATCCTAAGTCATCTAAATTTCATCATTACAAAAGAAAGATATCAGTAAAAGCAAGTAAAACATATATAACACGTGGTAAATTCTCAAATTCTATTGACATTTTTGGATCCTTTAATTGCTGGAAAAACTCAACCACTTTCTTTTTCTCTTATTTGTAAAAAAAAAAAAAAAAAAAGTCACTTGTCAGCTACAAAAATGTTAACATGAAACAGCCATAAACCCTGCGCAGTCACTAGTCACCAGATGCACACTCCAGCAGAGTATTTACGCCAGGAATAAGATTATCTCTTTCTTGTCTCATTCAACTTGCCACAGGATAGCTGTAGTGTAAAGGTGAGTTTCTAGATAGGATTACCTCTTGATGCTTTTATTTTTTTCCAAGTTTATTTATTTATTTTGAGAGAGAGACAGGAGAGAGAGCATGTGTGTGCAAGCAGGGGAGAGGCAGAGAGAGGGAGAGAGAATCCCAAGCAGGCGTCCCATTGTCAGTGTAGAATCCAACTCAGGGCTCAGTGCCATGAACCATGATATCATGACCTGAGCTGAAATCCAGACGCTTAACTGACTGAGCAACCCAGGCGCCCCGGCCTTTGTTTTTTTTTTTTTTGTTTTGTTTTTTTGTGGGGTTTTTTTGAGAAAATATTTTTATAATATACCAATCTACTACATTTGTGGTTACAGAATAACTGAAACTCAGAAAATCAAACAGCCTTTGTCACACATCATCAGCCTGATTTGCTTCAAGACATATCTTTTCCCACTGCCATTTCTTGAAGACAGCTTCAAATTAATGACACAGTTACCCAACTAACTCACTACCAAAAAATGCAGGTATAGCGTATCTGTGGGACATATACTCTCACTTTCTCCTTGCATCTATGAAGGAAAAGGAGGCCAAATCGAAGCTCCTGAAGGATCTTTTCAATGCTCAGGAGGAGGGATCTTGTGAGGAAGAATGGTGTTAACTCACATAACACACTCTCACCTCATTTTCAATGTGCACAGACTCCTTGGGAGGTATCCCTGAGACAGGTGGTAGGGGCTCTGGTTTTCAGAGAAGAAGACGGAAGTTGGAAGAATTTACAGGACACAGACTAATTAAGGGCCAGGAAGAGTGTAGGCACCCACCTCTTTTTTACTTACAGTAACGAAGATTCGAGGGGTTGTTTTGGTTTGTTTTATTTTGGAGGGGGAGGCTGTTTGCTTCATCTGCATTATTTTAATGGAGAAATGTATTAGTAATCTGACTAGCTTTACTGAGATAAAACTGACATACAGTACACTGCACGTATTTACAAGATGCACTTTGCAGCACCCGGGTGGCTCAGTCGGTTGAGCTTCCGACTTGGGCTCAGGTCATGATCTCACGGTTCCTGAGTTTGAGCCCTGCATCGGGTTCATTGCTGTCAGCACGGAGCCCGCTTTGGATCCTCTGTCTCTCTCTCTCTCTGCCCCTCCCCTGCACGTGCATGTGCTCTCTCTCCCTGAAAAATAAAATGTGCACCTTGATGACAGTTGATAAATGAATGTATCTGTGAAATTATCAACCCCGAAGGTTTCTTGTGTCCGTTTGTTTTTTTTCCATCCGGTCTGTCACCTCTCCAGCCCAGGAGCCGGAACCCCAACTTTCTCTCACCGTTAGTATTCATGATAAACTAGTTTTGTAGCATTTTATATAAATAGACTCATAAGGTGTACACTCCTTTATGTCTGACCGCTTTCATCCATACTGTAGAGTGTATCAACAGTGCATTGTTCTTTATTGCTGAGTTCTATTCCATGGATTCCATGTTTTGCCAGCTTGTCCCCATGAGGCCATGGGTCAAAAGTGGGAGATGGAAAGGCTAGACAGGAGAGAAAGGACTGGCTTTTCCTTATCTGCTTCCCATCTGTTGGTGGCACCAGTTTCTAACTCTGATAGAGTTTAACATCAGCACTCTTAACCGAAGAGCCAATACCTTAAATCTCATGGTCTGCTCCAAGTATTTATTATGGCTGCTTCAAGAAAAAGAAACGTAAATGGTACAAAAATTAAGACGGAAGAAATGTGTTGCCTGCTTCCTGTAGCCTAGATAAAGATAAGCTTAGGCTGAAAGCAAGGAGGGGAGAAACAGATCTTTGATATGAGAGGCCCTCTCCACCTCTATAACCCAAAAAAGCTCAAAGTTCAGTAATGTGGACTCCAGTACAGTTCAGACACAAACCAACCAATCAACCAACCAACCAACCAACCAACCAACCAACCAACCAAAAAGCCATGCTAGTGGAAACAGAGCTAAAGCTTGCGAAAACAGAGGCTGTGAAGTGAGAAATTTCCCAGGAGAGCAGAATGGAGCCTGGAAGACACCTGACCTACCCCCACAAGGGTCCTTTCCCAAGCACCTTCCTCTAACAGGCATACCCATGCCTAACAGAGATGACAATACACTTCCTTGTGAGAGTGCAATTAAGGTGCAGCACAAAGACAGGGAACAAGCAGAGGCCAAGACAGGGCAGGAGCAGGCTCTGACAGGCTCAGAGACAATGACCAGGCAGGGTCTCTGCTATACGATTACTGCAAATGGAACTGACCATAAACCAACTAGTAGCCCACTTAGTTTCGAGGGAGTTGATTTGCCAAAGAACCACAAAAAAAACGCTAAACGTCTAAGTCAATGGCTCTTAAACTAGAAAGCGCACTTGATGCTTTAGTGTTGAAGGACATACCACTGGAGCCCCTGTTCTGAGTCATTAGGTCTGGGGTGACAGCCCATTATTTGCTATGTGGCTGGTCCCGACCACACTGAGAACCACAGATCTGAGGCAACCTGAGGTCCCTCCCTCCCAATTCCCCACAAGAGGTGAGAGAATTAGTGCAGTTGCAGTTTCCAATGGTCGTTCAGTCCTTCTCAAAGGCCACCCCTGAGAGGCCATGGGAGACCAGGGAAAAGGAGACACTCTCAGAGATAAAAATCACTAAGAAATTAACCTTCTCCCAGTACAGGGGCACCCAACTCTCCTGGACTAGGAAAGAGTGATCACTGATCCTTGTGTGTACTTTTCCAGGATCCTCCTTTAAACATGGGAACGTCTACTGCAATCTCCCTGGTCTGGCTTGAGCACTACGGATAGCCATGTTATTCTTCAGCCACAGGGGGCAAGACCATGAGATGCTCCCTCAGATTTGAGAAAGAAGACAAGACATCACTAAAGATCCTGCTGTTGGAACTAGATGAGACCTGGAAAAGTCCTTTTTTGGGGAGGCAGTGAGAGCGTTTCATCTAAGGGCAAATTTTCATTAGGAACACGCGTAAGAGGAAAAATGTATATGGCTATTTGGGAGTGGAAAGGGTGAACGACAGGACACGCTGGTATACCCCGCCCTGGACTTGGTCCCATTCCATGTCCTAAAAGAATACTGGTTTTGTTCAAGAATGGACCCCTCCCTCCTGTCATCCTCCTTTCTCAGGTCAAGGTGAACTCACTGTGTCTTCAATTCTAGAGTATTCTAGGGCATGATTAATCAAAGGGAAGTAATTCCTTTCCTCCTCTCATAAACGGTTAGCCCAGGAACTCAGACCTAAGCCAATTGGTGCACGGCTTTCTCAAGGAACCAAGAATTAGTTCATACTTGTACAAGGATAAAATTCAACGAAATGCACTGAGAGTTTGGGGGAAATAGTCTCTTAAAATATTACCCCTTCCTTTTACAGATTATGAACTAAAGACCATTTGACCCCTAAGGCTAAAGCCAAAGGAAGACAGAGTCAAAGAAATCACAGAAAAATGCAGACAACACCACTGGATTAAGGTGTATCTCCTACTTTGAGTTCTACAAGTCACTGTATCTCATTATCATTAGGATTTCTATGATCTACAGTCGAAATGTATGGATCCACATAACGAATAGGGCCACCAAACCCATTAAGAGCTTCAAAGAACCAATTAAATAGTGTTTGTTGCCATGACAATTTGTATCTTCCTTAATCTGAATAATTTTCTATGCATTTGCATTCTCTCTAGGTGCTAACTGTGAGAAATGCCTTGTGCTGGGAGATTTTGAGGTTCACAAGATGGACAGTCCTTTCCTTCGAACTAGAAGAGAATTCTAGGGTTAGGACATTATAGAAACTCTATGAGACTGTTGGGGGAATTTCCTGGGTTTCTGAAGTTTGAGTGTTGCTAAGTAAGACTCCAGAATCATACACACACCCCACACCCCCTCAAAAAGTACATCCTTCTAGTTCAAGCCTAACATTTTACAAACAAGAAATGGAGGGGCACCTGGGTGGCTCAGTCAGCTAAGCATCCAACTCTTGATCTCAGCTCAGGTCATGATCTCCCAGTTTGTGGGATCAAACCCTGCATCGGACTCTGTGATGACAGTGCAGAGCCTGTTTTGGATTCTTTCTCCCTCCCCCTCTCTCTGGCCCCTCCCCTGCTCGCTCTCTCTTTTAAAACAAACTTTAAAAATTTTTTTAATTAAAAAAAAAAAAATGAGTAAAAAATGGAGACCGAATGATTCAGCTAATTGACTTGAAGAAGCAAAAACCAGGTTTTCTAAAATGTAATCTAATACTTCAGTACTGGTTGTTCTCAACCTCTTCTCCTGCCCAAAGACAGTGCTGAGATTTGCCCCAGTCATACCCACAAAGTGATCCTGAATGAAAGGAGATGAGAGAAGAGGTGGGGTGTCAGAGCATCACTCCATTTGGGAGGGGCAACTTCTTTTATTGCAGTCTTACTATGTTAGAGTTATATGCAATTTTCTTTGGTTTGTTTTGGATTTTTTAATGTTTATTTATTTATTTTGAAAGGGGGGAAGGGCAGAGAGAGAGAGAGAATGATTGATCGACTGAAAGAGACAGAATCCCAAGCAGGCTCTGCATTGTCAGAGCAGAGCCCGATGTGGGGGCCCAAACTCACAAACTATGAGACCATGACCTGAGCCAAAGTCAAGAGTCAGATACTTAACTGACTGAGCCATCCAGTTGCCCCAGTTTTGGATTTTTAAATTTGGTCCCAAAATACAGGACTCTAAAATTCATTTTTTAAAAAAAATCCTTGCACTCACTTCAGTAGCACATATACTAAAATTGGAACGATACAGAGAAGATTAACATGTCCCCTGCCCACAGATGACACACAAATTCGTGAAGTGTTCCATATTTTAAAAAGGAGGGAAGGAGGGAGGGAGGGAGGGAGGGAAGGAAGGAAGGAAGGAAGGAAGGAAGGAAGGAAGGAAGGAAACTCCTTTATGACACAAATCCTCTGCCTTAAGAAATAAAATAGAATGAAGAGAATCTTGAATAGTAGCTCATATTATCGTGCTCAACTTCATATAATTTTAAAGTGTTATGGGGATCTAGGACAAAACATAATATTGGACTTCTGTCACTGGGTTTATTTTATTTATTTGAAGGAAGTGAAAACGAGTCATATTTCTACTATATTTTTGCTAGTCATCATTCTAAAGTTAGATGAAAAAAATTCAAGTTATGATAATGTCGTTGATTGATAATAATCCATTTTAAAATAGACCAGAAACCTATTTTAAAAATCTATTTACATAAAGAAATCCATTATCATATTCACACTGAAAATAGTCTCTCCAAGTACTGAAAGGCACACAGTAGAGTCTGTTGGCCTACAAGCCAAATCTCTTCTGTACAGATAAGAAATCAAAATTATTAATGCCAATCTGCTACCATACTCAGTACAGAATTGAAGGCTACTTTTTGTGTTTTGACATCTCGATCTTCTGAGCCTGAGAACGAATACTGTTTATCAAGACACTTGAACACAAGACTCTACCTAATGATGGTTACCTATTTGGTGTTAACACATGTAACTAAACTTGAAGGATAACTCCTTGCGTTTCATCAACCCACAGAAGTTTCAGTGGAATGAGAAAACAAGTGGATAGACCTAATATAATTAATATCTATACTACACTACTCATTGTATTAAGTATGCAGGAATTGAAGTGAATCTGTTAAAGACTAAATACAAAGATTACAGTCTTGAGTTTTTGATGAAATCTTATGACTGACTCTTGTATACACACACATGCGCGCACACGTGCACACACACACACACACACACACCCACAAGATTCTACAGACAGTGGGAGTATAAACTGGTGTGGCTACCGTAGACAACGGTATGCCAGTTCCTCAAAATATTAAACACAGGATTACTATGTAATCCAACAATTCCAATTCCAATATACACATAAAAGAAATGAAAGCAGGGACATAAACAGATATTTACACACTAATGTTTATAGCAGTGTTATTCACAATAGCCAAAGGTAGAACAACCCAATTGCCCATCAACGGGAGAACACCTAAATAGAATGTGGTATACAGATACAAAGGACTGTTACTCAGCCTTAAAAAACGAAATCCTGGGGGTGCCTGGGTGACTCAGTCGGTTGAGCGTCCGACTTCGGCTCAAGTCATGATCTCGAGGTCTGTGAGTTCAAGTCCCACGTCGGGCTCTGTGCTGACAGCTCAGAATGTGGAGCCTGCTTCAGGTTCTGTGTCTCCCTCTCTCTCTGCCCTTCCCTCGCTTGTATTCTCTCTCTCTCTCTCTCTCTCTCTCTCTCTCTCTCTCTCAGAAATAAACATTTAAAAAAAGTGAAATTCTGATAAAACATGGATAAACCAGAAGGACACATGTTATATGATTCCACTTACATAAGGTGCTTAGAATAGTCAAGTTCATAAAGACAGACAGGTGAATAGTGGTTGCCACAGCAGGGGGGTCTGGGGGCTATTGTTTAATGGATACACTGTTTCAGAATGGCACCATAAAAAAGTTCTAGAGGTGGATGGCGGTGACCGCTGCACAAAAATAGGAATGTACTTAATGCCACTGAATGTGACACTTAAAAATAGTTAAAACGGTATATTTTATGTTATGTATATTTTACTACAATAAAAACCAAAACCAAAACAAAAGAGTAAAACACTGGTTAATGACAACAAGGCATCATAAAAGCTTCAAAAAAAAAAAAAAAAGCAAAGTTCTATAAATAATTTCAAGAGTTCACGGGAGCACTTAAAGATCAAAAATGAATCCCAAACTCCTGCTAAAGTTCAACATAAATAGAATGAAACAGGCACCATAGTACTTTTTATAGATCTCAGCTTTCTGTGATCCCTGTAATGCTTGCCAACAAAGTCCCATGCCTAAAATATAATAAAAGCATTAAAACAGCAGTTTTTCTCCTCCTCTGAAGTTGTCTTTCCCACACTGAAACAGAGCAACAGCAGTTCCACACTGGTTGTTTGTATTTCATCACTGTTTTCAGACAGAACAAGAGATCTGCTGCCTACACACCATTCCTCTGCATCAACACCCATTTTCTTATGCAATTTTAAGTTCTGTTGGCAGGTTAAAGACATTTTTTTCCAACCACAAACAAAAACTTCTTTTGATACTCTATGTGAATGTTCAAGGAAATGTTCCCAATTAAAAAAAAAAAAGACTATTTAAAACAATAATATGGAAGTATGTCCACAGTCAAAAAAAAACAAAAACAAAAACTTAAGTTCTAGATATAAGGCATATAAAGACGACATAGCTACTTTGTTGAAAATCACCTGTCTTTATTTTTTCAATCAGGAACTTAGGAAATGTTAAAAGGACACAATGCTGAAAAAAAAAAAGGCAGAACCACATCACTGAGTCTCCCATTCAACTCCATGGACAGACTTTTTTTATTTTTTAAGTTTGTTTTTGGTCTAAAACATTGCTTTGCAACAAACCCTATAATGGAGTGTTTCAATCCAACTGTTCTTTCTTAAGAGTTATAGATAAAAAGTAGCTTTCTGCTGGAAATTTTTAGTTTTAAAAACACTTAAATCTTAGTACATACTTTTAATATATGGTAAATACATTTCTGCTGTTATTAACAAACCTTTGTAAAACCAGACAATCAAAAAGGTGACCAATGATAGCTAAGACTTCTATGTACCTGTAGGCAATGCCAGGCACTGTTCACATATACACTTTATATATATTCATTAAATTAATCCTGAAAACAACCTTGTGAAGTAGGTGCTACTATTATTCCCTGTTTTACAAAGACATAACAAAGGCATGGAGAGACCCAGTTGTTTGACAAATATCTCAAACATCACAGAACCAGTTAAATGGTAGAGATAATACACGAATCCCGGACAGTCCGGCTCTGCCATCCATTCTAACTGTCACACATAGTACCTGTCATAATACGCTGAGAAAATAAAGATCATTTCGATAACACTGAGCAAGTTATTCAATAAAGTAATATAAAATATTTCAGTCTCTTTTTGATCATAGTATTGTTTGCTTTCTTAACAAAACACTAACGACTGCATTAGAGAGTGCCATTCACAGGATTAAACACACTAGTAAAATCTAGATTTTTGGTGCTATCCATGACCAAGAAGGAAGGAAGTCACAGAGACTGAGGCCTACATCTTCATTTTTAATCTTTTTCTAAGTTTACAATCAACGTTGCAAGCACAAAAACAAAGTTAGTGCCAACAGGGTTGGTAGTTCCCTCGATCAAGAAATAATTATATCGACGATAAAGTGTCGATGACTAACCAAACTTTTATAAATGGACACGCAGTTGGAATTTTTAATAAATTAGCTTCTAGATGATGAAGTGTAGGTAAGTTGTCCAAAACAATTAGAGGTTTGGAGGAAGGACTTGGTTCATGATACGTATGACTCACATGTGTCTCACGGCAAAACAAAAACCACCAGACATTTATCTCTTAAAAACAAAAGACACGGAGTCTGGCACCAGCCTGCCAAGCAAGAAATACCATGTGCAAGTCAGACACTCGTGTGCCGTTTAAAAATAAAAAAGAGAGATAGGCATGTGATGAGTGATGACTCCTAAGCCTGACCTTCTCTGAAATACACAATTCCATTTATAACTTTCCCCAAACATCAAAACACCTGAAAATAGCAAGTTTCACAAAAGAAGCAAGAGAGAAAAACAAAAAGGAAGTTTTATAAGTCAGAGGACAAAATATCTTACAGGAATAGCTCTTTGTCACATTGACCGGATTCATTCAGCAGGTTCCCCTCCTCCCTGTATTTTTATTTACACGAACTCAAGGAGGCCAGCGTCTCTCTCCTCAAGCTGACTAGGTTGAGTCCACTGGTCTAGGAGATCAACTTCCATTTGGAAAAATTCTTGCTCAAAACTCTGGTTTCTACATCGAAGGAGAAAGACTGCAGGTAAGACCGAAGGTTGCTACATCTATTTGTATATGGATTCTGTTGGAAGAGGACATTATCTAATTACACGTATCGAGAACACCTCTTCCAGGACCAAATTCAGGTTGATCTCTGGGTAGAAAACAAAGTCATCTCCCCAAAACGTAATGTGATGTGATGTACTAATCTTCCAAAAATGATCTAAACAAAATAGAGCGGAGAGGAGACACAAAGCCAACAAAGAAATCTCAGAGACTGCAGAGGAACAGGAGGGCTGTCTATAGCCTGCCTGCCCATATGTGCCATTTGGCAATAGTTTCATTAAGTCACAACTAATAATCAACTTGGGTTATCAATAAACTGGGACCATCCAAAAATTCATTAATTAGCCTTGAATTGTCAGCAACAGTTTTTCAAGTATTTACAGCAAATACAGCCTGTAAATACAGCCTGTCACTAAGGGATATGCGTTCATGTCACAGGTACTGCCAGCAAGAATCAAGCCATACTTTAAAAGTCCATGAGAGCTGTCATAAAGGCATAGAGTATGACACAAAGTAGTACTTCCAACTGAAGTACCAAAACCAGAAAAACAAACGTAAAACCCCATCAAAGGTGTCTCAGCACGGACTCTCTATTTCTGTATGCATCTGGCCTCAGACTAGTAACAGGTCCTTCGCCAAGCAGCAGCGAGTGACAGTTCTACATCTGCCTACCTACCTTGTCACCTACAGCCCCTGAGAACCCCGCAATCTCATCAGAACCCAGCTTGAAAACCTCTGCCTACTAAGTCAAATTCAAACCTGGCATCCTGCCTTTTAGGGGACATGGTCAGCACACACTTACTGAGCATGTAAAAGGGACGTGGAGAAGACAAAGAGGTTAAGCTGCAACAGCGAAACAGAAAATGTTCCAGAAGAGGAGAATGTCAAGGAACAAAGGTGAAGGAAGAAGACAAACCACAGGAGGGGCTGCCGGGAAGGTAAGGAAAAGAGGATTAAAGGTGGAAGAAGGAATCAACAATTTCAGATTCGATCAAGAGGTCAAGATTTGACCTGTGCTGTCTCCGCCCTACTCAGAAGAACAGCTGGTAGGAGACAAATAGAAAAATAAGTTCAGCGGGAATTCCTAATTAGTTACAACTTATCTCCTAGAGGAGCTAAAAACCTTGCTTCTTTTTACTAATTATCAAACACCCATAGCATTTTAACACTCAATAGTTTTTTGTGGGTGTTTTTAGCTTTTTAAAAAAGATCTTATTTTTAAGTAATCTCTACCCTGAACATGGGGCTCAAAGTTACAGCCCTGGGATCAAGACTCGCATGCTCTACTGAGCCAGCCAGGCGCCGAACAGCAAAGAGTTTTGTTAAATAGAGATAAGCACACTATATCAAGCATTCCCAATGGGTGGCTCCAGTTATTTGTATGGGCCTCTTGCTAACGGACTGTACAGTGGCCCCCAAAATCCCTGCCTCCCAGTATTCATGCCCTTGTAATCCTTTCCCCTTAAGGGTAAGCTGGATCTCTAACTTGCTTCTAACCAATAATATGGCAAAGATGTTAGGATGTCACTTGTGTTAATAACACCTGTCTTACAAGGAAACTCTCTCCTTTGATAACTCTGAAGAAGGAAGCTGCCATGTTGTAAATCAGTATTTGGAGGGGGCCACATGGCGAGGAACTGAGGGTGGCCTCCAACTGCCAGCCAGCAAGAAATTGAGGCCCTCAATCCAACAGCCTGTAAGGAACCAAATGCTCTCAACAACTATGAGAATTCAGGAGGGGGCCCTTCCCCGGTCAAGCCTTCTGAGAGAACTCAGCCCTCATAGACACTACTATGATCACAGCCTTTCAGATGACTCTAAACGAGGCCCTGACTCCTGCCTTTCTGACGCGGTGAGGTAATAACCAAATGCTGTTTTTAGTGGCTATGTTTGCAGGGATACGTTATACAGCAATAACTAATGCAGGGCCTTTAGAAGTGCCAAGCCATCTATTTACATGATCAATGAGGGTCAGAAGAACATGGTCTTTCTGACAGAGAACCAAGAGGCTTCACACACCTGCACCCACACTACAAACTATATAACTTATGCGTTAGCAAAAGCAATAGACCCACACACAGGCCTCCTCGAGGCTCATGCCATGCACCTTCCACCTAGGGCCTCCGCCTCTACCTGACACGCTCTTCCCCAGACACCCGCGTGGCTCACTCTCTGTCTTCATAGTTCAGATCAAAGAGCACCGCCTCACAGGCTGCCCCCAAAACGCCTCTGTCCAAAACAGCCCCCTCTGTAACCTCTACATCTCCACAGCCTGCTTTAGTTTCCCCATTACACTCACCACTCTCCTACGATTGTCATGGTATCTTCTGTTTACCCGTTTGTCTGTTTCTTTCACTAGAAACGAAACTCCATGAAGACAAGGATTTTGTCCCCAGTGTGACATCCCTCACACCTCAGTGTCTGGCACACAGTAGGCTGTCAGTGCACATTCTGGAATGGAGGCACGAATGTAGGGCTGCTGTGTCGAGCTTTCCCAAGCTCACAGTGAAAGGGCGACCACGCCACCAAGCCAGAACTTGAGTTTAAGACGGTTGGAGACTGGGGCCCACACTCCTCATCAGTAGCCTCCTAAGGTGTGTCCTCGTGGGACTGGAAAGACAGAAGTCAATAATAAATGTACGCATTATAGACGGGGCCAAGTCACCTCAGCAGCTGGCTGTCCTTGTGGTTGGGGACATCAGTCTGGTATTTTACTATCGTCGTGACTTTAAGCAAATAAATCCCTTATTCGTTCTTTGCCTCTTCTTTTTTTTTTTTTTTTAATTTTTTTTTTAACGTTTATTTTTGAGACAGAGAGAGACAGAGCATGAACGGGGGAAGGTCAGAGAGAGAGGGAGACACAGAATCTGAAACAGGCTCCAGGCTCTGAGCTGTCAGCACAGAGCCCGACGTGGGGCTCGAACTCACGGACCGCGAGACCATGACCTGAGCCAAAGTCGGACGCTTAACCAACTGAGCCACCCAGGCGCCCCTCTTTGCCTCTTCTTTAAATTCAGGATAACTGGAGTCCCAATGTCACAATGCTGCTAGCAAGAATAAACAAGTTAATACCTGTAACTTACTTAGAAAAGCCTTGGAACTGCATAGGTACACATTATTATTTATTTTATTGTAGAATAAATTTATACCCCATGCACCCATTTCTCCCACTCCTCTCCCTCTGGCAGTGACCAATCTGTTCTCTGCATTTATGAGCTTTTGTTGTTGTTGTTGTTGTTGTTGTTGTTCAAGATTCTACATATAAGAGAGATCATACACTATGGTCTCTCTCTCTGACTTAGTTCACTTAGCATGATGCCCTCGAGGTCCATCCACGTCTTCACAAATGGCAAGACTTTATCCTTTTGAATGCCCGAGTAATATTTCATGATGGATCTCTACCACAATTTCTTTATCCATCCATCACAAACACTCAGGTTATTTCCATATCTTGCCTTCTTCAGATAAACACCCAGAGTTAAAGTGCTGCATCATAGTGCCATTTTTAACCTACTCAGGAACCTCCATTCTATTTCCCTTAGTGGCTGCACCTAGTTACGGTCCCACCAACAGTGGGCAAAGGTCCCTCATCCTCTATCACCATCACCACCACCTCTGCCACCATCACCATCGCCACTAAGAGCAGCACGGCTTCCAGGCCCGAAAACCTAACTTCAACCAGACTGAATGTACTGAAGTAACCGCTGCCAGCGAAAGGAGGTGTGATCAGACTCAGAAGCCTACACCCTCTTCTGCCAGCACCACTGCAACCCCGGCTTGTGAGGAGCCATGAGAGAGGAGAGTGTTGTCCACATGGGTTTAGGGCTGTGACACGCTCCTGGGGAGCACCGAGAGAAAGCAAGCACAAACAAAAGGAATCCACTGGCCCCCACCAAAGGCTACAAGCTAGACTGGGCCCTGTGCAGTGGTGTCCCCCAGGTAGAGAAGGCCTCTTCTAGATGGGGTGATTAGGGGTACTCGGCCGCTTCCATCCTGTGCCAGGCATCACCGAAAGGTGCAGGCGACGCCTCTACCCGAGGAAGGGGCCCATAAGACACCTTCTTAAATACTGAACAAAGAAGGAGAACTAAAATTTTTCGACATCGTAGCTACTACCTTCCTGTTTCCATAATAGAAATCCATTTGTAAAGCAGAACATGAAGGAAAATGCTCACATGCATTTAAAACATCTTCACACTTTGTATTTTCAAATATAGAAGAGTCTCATTTGTTTAGTGATCAAAACGTTCACTATGGCCTAAGATGAATGTCATGTCATGGTTTTTACACCACTTCGTGCCTGCCTACCTGGTCACCTTAGCATGGCATCTAGCTAGGTGGGTGTTTTCTGTCAACTAAAGGCATGAAGCAAAGTTTAGGTATCAGTTTGACCACTAGGAATACAGGAGACAGAGTGAGTCCTAAATTAATAAAACCAAAAATAAATTTGCTAATGTCAATTGATGCACTGCCACTTCTGCAAAAAATGTAAACATCATTATATTCACAGAGACTCAGAGTCTGAAGAAACCTACAAGGCACACCTATCAGACACTCGAGAAATGCACTCGAATTCTACTGTCTACCCAATTAAAAGAGATGCCTGCCCGTAGCTTTCCGCAACCTTCACAGTACGGCCCAATAGGCCATCTGCCACCTCCTCCAAACTACCCATTCACATAGGTAAGAGATACGTACCCCAAACATCTTAGGCACACAAAACATGGCAAAACCAGACAGCACACCTATAAATCAAAGGTTGCCACGATGTACGCCAGCTACACAGAAGGGGGAAAATGGAAAACACCATTTGAAAACAGCACCATCAGAAACCATTCCAAATAACAAGATTAAGTAACTCATTCAACCAAATGGCTCTTTTCATATAAAGCATAAATCAACCAAGCCTGTGCATCATTCACGAACTGAAAAAAACAAATACACCTATGTCAGTTACTAACAGATAATGAAGAGATTTTTTTTAAAAACATTCTATAAAACCAAAATCTTAAACACATGCAATAATCAAAATATGTCACAAGAGGGTGAACAAAAGAGCTCTCTCACTACTCCCTATCGTACTGCATCATTTCGCTGTGATTTCACAGCAACAGCACACTTGCACATTTATATATATATATATATATATATATATATATATATATATAATATTTACATATGTATGTAATATATATAATATACAATATTTACATATATACATAATATATAATATACATACATAATATATTCTATATTCTGTATTATATTATATATTAATTACATAAATTATATATTGATTATATTATATATTATATAACATTATAATTATATATTATATAATATACATTACATATTATATATATTATGTTTGTTATAGGTATAGATTACATATAAATATATATTATATATAACATATATGTATTATATATTATACATGTATTATGTTGAACATATATGTTACATATAATACATATGTAACATATGTTATATGTAATATTTATATATAATATATATTCTATACACACAAACACACACACACACTGGTACAGCGTAACATATTTTTAAAAATTTTACTATGAATTCTTCAATGTTTACGTAAGTGTCCCACAGCTGTTCCAATAAAGCCTACCCTTTCATTCTGAATGAAACCTTATAAAGCTGATGCCCTGAATGGGGAATTAGGTACTCGCTCTTACTTTCAGTGCGCATAAGACAGATCTATAATTGTCTTTAAGTAATTGATTTCGCCTATAGGAGACAGAAAAGTAGCATTAGCTCAATTTTAATGAAGAGAACCTTACCACTCTTCTTAAATATAAAACACTCAGGCAAAAAAAGATAATTGGTTGATACTGGATTGCTATTTGTAATACTGACCATCTGATAATGTAAAAAAATTTTTTTGAGTTTATCGCTCCATCGTATGTGAGTAATGACGGAGGCACAAATGTAAGACACACGACATTACTATCATTAGAACAGTTTACAGGATTCAATTCAGAAACACTCCTCAGGTGAAGAAATTGTCAGCTGCAGTTAACAACTGTTAACTCTAGTTGATACATGTTATCAGAAACTATCATCTGACCCTTGATTGTGACAGCACGACATGTGGTCCCACAGGACCAAACAAGAGATTGTGAAAGATTCTGAAATAAGCCATCATCGTAGAAATGAGTCACTTGTTTGAGAGCATGTTTGGGAAAAACTGACACCACAACAGCAACAATAACGTAAATGGCCCTCGGTAAAGAGGATTTATGGGGATGGAGAGTAGGGCAGCAAGGCTCAGAAAAGAGTAAAAGACCTTTCTTCAGGAACAGGAAGCGTCTTTGAGAGGCAGGCACTTCAGGTTATAATCATGTTCATCTAATCTTCCATTATTTTCATAAAGCATTCCATAACACAAAGCAATTTTTTCACAAAAGCTCTATGGCTAAGACCCTTGATGTTGTAAAGCATAAAAACCCTTAACAGTCTTAATAATAATAAATAATAAATCTGTGCTTTCTTGGGTCACAAGCTGAATAGAAAAAGGGTGTGTTGGGGGCGCCTGGGTGCCACCATCAGTTAAGAGTCCAACACTTGATTTCAGCTCAGGTCATGATTTCATGGCTCATGGGTTTGAGCCCCACATTAGACTCTGCACTGGCAGTGCAAAGCCTGCTTGGGATTCTCTCTCTCCCTCTCGCCCTCACCCCCCTCTCAAAATAAATAAATAAACTCAAAAAATTAAAAAAAGAAAAAGGGTGGGTCTGTGTCCTTGCTGGAGATGAAGGGGAACTTTATTTCAGTATTACCCTTCAAACAACAATGACGAGTCAATTCTTCTTAGGTAGACCCCTATTATTTGATCCAATAACACAAGACAAATTAAGTAGCATTAAATAAAACTAGTTTAAGAAGGAGCATGACATCTACCTTCCCTGACCCTCTGACAAATAGAGAACCTTTCTAGACCTATAATCACTACAAATAGATCATGTAGGACTTGAGAATTTAAATTATTTTTTTTTAACGTTTATTTATTTTTGAGACAGAGAGAGACAGAGCATGAACGGGGGAGGGTCAGAGAGAGGGAGACACAGAATCTGAAACAGGCTCCAGGCTCTGAGCAGTCAGCACAGAGCCCGACGCGGGGCTTGAACTCACGGACCATGAGATCATGACCTGAGCAGAAGTCGGCGGCTTAACCGACTGAGCCACCCAGGCGCCCCGAGAATTTAAATTATTAAAAGGAAAAAACTAATTAAGAAAAATTCCACTTTGACTCTTAAAAATAGGTTGCCTTATACAAGGCTCCACAGAGGATGTTTATACATGTCTTTACAATGGAGTCTGTAAGTACATATGTTAATAAAAAGAGAGCTGTATGCAAAATTGTGGACACTAAGGCCTAAATTCTAGTTCCAAGCCTATCAACGTTTCTGGTATTTAAAGCCGGTATAATACTTACGTTTCAGACAGTTTGGCGGACTGAACAAAAATAACATACAAGGCACCACACAGTGCGTCACACATAGTATCTTCAAAGACTGTTGGGTCCTTGCCCACCCCCTGCTCCCCACTATCCCATATTTAGACCAATTAAAATGCAAAGTGTTAAAAAGCCATGGCCATAAGTACTTCTTAATTCAGCATCACAAGGAACAGCCACCGACTAGATACACAGGGACAGTGGCAGGGATGGCAGAAAGACACTTGCTAAAGAAGCATGGAACAGGACTAGAGAGTGTCACAAGCAATGTGAGAACCGGGGGGGGATGTCATGAAAAGGTTCCTGAATGGTTTGCTGATCAAACTGACCGCCACCACCAATAAAACGTTCACGCCGCCATTTTTTAAAAATTGTTTTTTAGTGTTCTGCTGATACAGTTTTATTAACGCCACCTGCTTTTTTATGATTCTTAATTTGGGTTGTAAAAATATCACTGTCATTCTATTCACTTATTTAGGATGCAATTAAATAATTCTGAAAAACGGTCTGAGAAAGAGCATCCTCCTCTAAAATTAACTGGGAAGTGAGCTCTAAAGAAATGTAATAAGCTCTGCTTCTCTTTTCAATGATGACGCTTTGTTAGGTAATGATGCTAATCTGTGTTTATGGCTAAACCACTAGCTGGCCACTAGCACTTCGGAGTGCGGACACACTCTAGCAATGCTCTTCTCTTGCTCAGCAGCAGACCCTAAAATTCCTGGAGAGAAATGAAAGTACAAAGAAGGCCTTGAACTAATCAGAAGGGAACATAACAGTACTGTACTGTGTACCCCCAAAATCCATGTCTAGTCAAATTCTGTGAAGGTTCTTATTGCAAAACAGGATATTTGCAGGTATAATCAAGTTAAGATGAGGTCAGACAGAGGGGGATGGGCCCTCATCTAGGGACTAGTGGCCTTTTTAAGAACAGGGAAATCTGGACATAGACACAGAGGAAAGAAGGCCACGTTAGGATGAATGCAGAGGTTAGAGTTACGTTCAGAAGGAGTATGGTCCTGTCCACAGCCTTGATTTTGGATTCCTGGCCTCTGGAACTATGAGAAAATAAATTTCTGTTATTTTTAGCCACCCAGTGTGTGGCCACTTGTTATAGGAGCCCTAAGAAACTAATGCAAGTACGTGTGTAGAAAACTGATCTCGATTGTGTTAAATTAACAAGCCATAATACGCATAGCAACATATGAAATGTCAGCAAATTGTTAACAATGCCTATCTCTGCGTGGTGGAGTCACTGATTTTCATCCTATTATTTGTGCTTCATCCAAATTTTCTAAGCCTTTTTTCTATAAACATTTTTACTTTTAAAATGAGAATAAAAGCCAATAAAGAGGTCTATAAAAAACTACACTAATCATGTACCAAGGCATAAAGAGAAAAACAAAATTAGAAAGGACACAGAAGAAGTAACCATCAAAACAGAGAACAATTTTAAAAATAAGAGACTACTTTGCACAAAATTATGTCAATGGTTTTGAAAATCTAGATGAAATGGGTAATTTTCTAGAAAAATACAAGTTAGCAAAACTGACCCCAGAAAAGACAGGAACACAAAAGAATCCATTACTAGAACAGACAGAGAATCTAAAGCACCCTCTCCTCTACTGAACCTTCAGGAAATCAAATGCTACAAGTTCTATATAAACTATTCCTAAAAACAGAGAAACAAGATAATTATCTGATATTTTTCTTACTAAACAAACATGACAATAATTCCAAAAGCTCACAAAGAATCCAAAAAAGAAAGCTATAACCATTTTCAGGAATATCAATGCAAAAAAAAATGCTAAATAAAACACTAGCAAAAAGACTTTTTGTTTCTGGACAAGATGGAGTGACAGGAAATTGTATGTATAATGCAGGCTACAGAAAAAAATAAAATGCAGGACGACAACTGAATCAAGAAGGGGGAATGTAACAGTATCCCGCTTATGAGGTTCTTAAATCTGAAGTGATAGAACTTGGAAGTAAATTGTAGTAACTCAAATATAAATATTGTAAACTATAGTGTAACTATCAAGAAAATGGGACCAAAATAAAGAGAATAATGAAAATTCACATTTCACACAAAAGAAGGCAGGAGACCAGGAAAAAAGAAACCAAAACACATGGCATGAATAGAAAACAGCAAAATGGGACAATAAATCCAACACACCAGTAACCACATTACATTTAAACCACTTAAACACTACCAATAAAAAAGATGAAGTCAACATTTCCCTGATATAAAAGCTAAATTTCAAGAAAACTACAGACTAAAATTACTCACGAACACAGGTTTAAAAATTCTCTGCAAAATTTTAGCACACTGAATCCAAAAATTCATTATAATACACCATAACCACATGGGATTTATACCAGTAAAGCAAAGGTGGTTTAGCATTTAAAAATCTATTGATATAATTCAACATGTTAAGTTCAGAAGACTAAAAAAGAAGAAATATGCATAAATGCAGAAAAGGCATTTGACAAAACTAAACACCCATGTGTGATTAATATACTTAGCAAGTCAGAAACAGAATCAAACTTCCTCAACCACATAAAACGCACAATTAACACTATCCTAAATGGTGAAAGACCGATACTTTCCACCTGAGATCAGGAATAATGCTAGCATCCTTATCCTTCTATTCCAGATTAGGCTGGAAGTCCTGGCCAATGCAATAAACCAAGAAAAAAAAATCTAAAGGCACAGAGACCAAAAACAAGTAAAACCATCTTGTTTGCCAACAAAAGAATTATCTACATAAAAAATTCTAAGATATCCACAAAAACTACTAGACCTACTAAGTTTAACAAGATGACAGGATGCATACAAAAATCAAAGTTTTTTATAACAGTAACGAGCATTTGGGAGTTGAAATTTTTTCAAATACCATTTATAATACTATCCCCCCACTAAAATACTTAAAGGAAAATTTAACAAAAGACATACAACATCTGTTAATCAAACTACAAAACACTATCAGCATTAAAGATCTAGTTAAACAGAAAAATATACCATGCTCATAGATTAGAAAACTCAATATTTAAAGATGTCAGTGCTCCCAAAATCATCTATACACTTACTACAATTTGATTCGGGCTTTTTTTTTTTTAATTAAAAGCTGAAAAGATTATTTTAAAACTTATCAAAATACAAATGAACTATGACAGCATAACAAAGTTTGCAAAAGAAGAAAGAAGCTGGAAGACAAGCTATGCGATTTCAAGCAACGCCAATCAACACAGTGTGAAACTGACACTAAGGTAGACACATATATCGGTGACACAAAATAGGTAATCCAGCAAGAGACACACACATACACTGTCAACTGATTACTGACAACAAGATTCCAAGACAAAGGGAAAGGTCTCTTTGCAACAAATGGTGCCAGAACAATTGTACATCCAAAAGAATGAACCTCAACCCTTACCACACACATTCAAAAATGAATCAAAAATGCACGCAGAGTAGACCTAAATGTAAGAATGAATGAATTAATTAAATTACAGGATTTCTAGGGGAAAAGAGAAAATGTTAGCAGCCTCGAATTGGATAAAGATTTCTTAACTAGAACACAAAAAGGTATAAATTATATTTTGAAATATGATAAAGTAGGTTTCATCATAATTTAAAACTGTTGCTTTTCAAAACACAAGGTTAAGAAAATAAAAAGACAAGACATATAATGGATGAAAAATATTTGCAAAATATATGTCCGATAAAGAAATAGCCCCTAACTTTATTTATATATGTGTATATATATATATATATATATATATATATACACACACACACACACACATATATATATATATAAGGAGCTCAAGAGTAAGCCAAACAAGCTAATAGGAAAGCACAAAATATTTCAGTAGGCACCTGACCTAAAGATACATGCATATTCGGCATCATCAGTCGTGAGAGAAAAAACAACGAAAAGCACACGGAGATATAATTATATCCCCAGTACCATGGCTGAAAGGGACTGATTACATCACGTGTTGGCAACAATACAGAACAACTGGGCCTGCAGCAAAAGCTAGTGGAAATATAAAATGGTACCATCCATGCAACCCACTCCACTCCTAGGCATTTACCCAAGGAGAAATGAAAGCAACTGGAGCCCTCATGAATGAGATCAGTCTCAAAATTTTGAGGCCCCGGAGAAAAACTTTGGCCCCTCAAACATGTGAGGATAGAGAGAGAAGCCAATGGCCACAAATCAGGAGGAAAGCCCTCACCAGTACGTGACCATGCTGGCTGGTGCCCTGACCTTGGACTTTCCAGTCTTGTGAGCTGCGGGCAATAAATTTCTGTTGTGTATAAACTGGCCAGCCTGTGCTATTTTGTTACAGCAGCCCAAATGGACTAAAATAGCACAGATTACCAGAAGTAAGATGACTAGACGTGAGCTTTCTGTTATGAAGCAACAAGCAGGACACACTACCTGCTATGAAGCATTCTTGCCAAAATTCTAAACTCTGATCAAGTCCTAGATCCAATTTCCACTTTGCAGCAGAAACTCAGGATAAAGAAATATATTAAATAACACTGTGAGGATGCAATCAGAAGACTCTGGAATATGAGAAGCTCTAGGACAAGTGAAATGATCTCCTAAAATCAATAAGGAGGAGGAGGAGGAGGAGGAGGAGGAGGAGGAGGAGGAGGAAGGAAGGAAGGAAGGAAGGAAGGTGACAGAGAGAGACAGAGAAAGAAAGAGACAAAGGGAGAGAGAGAAATAGAAAAACCAAACAACAGATGAAAAAATACTTAAGGGACCATGTGAATATAAAGTTAGCACTGGCCTGGGCTATGACCTCAGTGTCCCTCTTCTCACACTTGTATCCTTCGAAACATCAGAGGTAAGATAAACCCAGCACGTGTCTG
The DNA here is from genome assembly GCF_023721935.1 of Panthera uncia. Classification (NCBI taxonomy): domain Eukaryota; kingdom Metazoa; phylum Chordata; class Mammalia; order Carnivora; family Felidae; genus Panthera; species Panthera uncia. Next base: position 7,931,065 of record NW_026057581.1, read on the forward strand.
ATTCACCTGCTGTAGAGAACTGTCATTGGATTGAGGAAGTTGCGAAGGGGTACGTAGGCCTTGGTCCCACTTAATAGAATGGTCTAAAACTTCAGTGAAGGGGCGCCTGGGCGGCTCAGTCGGTTGAGCATCCGACTTCCGCTCAGGTCACGATCTGGCAGTTTCCAAGTTCCAGCCCCGCGTCGGGCTCTGTGCTGACAGCTCAGAGCCTGGAGCCTGCTTCGGATGCTGTGTCTCCCTCTCTCTCTCTGCCCCTCCCCTGCTCGCGCGCTGTCTCTGTCTTTCTCTCAAAAATAAGCATTAAAAAAAATAAACATTTAGTGACAAATCAAGGCTGGCTCTTCACTGTGTCAAGGTGGTGTCTTCGCACATCGTGACTCTGGCCCGTGGCAGTTAGACAGAAGGCTCATTCTAGAGAAGAGCTAACGGCACCTGTACGTTAGGGCAGGCAGGCTAGGCTTCCTGATGAGACAGAGATGCTGGAACCACTACGTCTTCTGCCCTGGGTCCTTCGGTGCATTAAAATGAAAGAGGTATTTAACGTCATTTTAGTCTCTGGAGTCTGATGGCCAACCTGGGACACATAACCAACAATGCGGTAGTGTAGACCAACCGAAAGTAACACGTGGCTCCCCTCCGGGTCCTGATTCAAAAGAGCTGACTGTAAAGGGGGGGGGGGGGGGGGGCAGGATGAAAAAGAGCATCAGCTCTGTTTTGTCAGGTTTCAGACTGACAGCATTTGCTGATAACGAGAAAATCTATTAATTTTAGTTTAGGTATGACAGTGGTATTTGGGTTGGTTTCTCGTTTCCCCTTTTCCTCCCCCTCCATAGAGAGAAGAAAAAAGAATAAGATTTTTTTCTCTAGAAATAGATGACTAAGGTATTTACCAACTAAATAATACAATCTCTGGAATTTGGCTCAAAATAATCAGTTGTGCTAAGTCAGGAAAGGGGTAGGGGAAGGTGCATGACAGATAAAATAATATGTATTTCCAAAGTTGATAATTATTGCAGCCGGGCGAACATTCGAGGGTTCCTTATGCTAGCCTCTCTCTTCTGTTTGAAGTTCTCCATAATTAAAAAAATAAAGGAAATGTGAAACGCTAAAAGGTAGAAAAACAGGATACAAAATAAAGAATGTGTCCACTCATAAGTTTACATACATCTTTAAACTGACTGGATGCTTCCTTTCCTATATTAAGTTTTATTCATGTTATAAAACTGGAATATGAAACACGGTGTACATTCCTGAGTAATTTCTATTCATAAGACCACAAAATTAAAAATACCTTTCTCCAGGGAGTTACATATCTTAAAAGAGAAAAAAAAATCAGCTAAGAATACAATAAAAAGGATGAGCCCAATCAATCCCCAATTTCTGTCACTCAATACACTCTTCAAGAACTAGAGCAATTCGTCTTCAAGTGTTGCTTCCTTTCTAAATGTATTTATTCCTCAACTGTTAACCCTCCAATTTGCTCATTTAATTGAGTTCAAACGAACAAATATTTACCGAGCATTCACCAGAATGAGGCACTCTGATGAAAACAAGCAAGAACGGAAAGAAGAATGTTGCCTCCTCAGGCCAATGTTCCCATCCCCCACATACGGCAGACACAAAGTCATTACTAATACACTAAAATACCGACACGTTAAGTCCCCGGCTCAGAGCTGGCTAACAAAGAGATATACCTATTTGTCATGTTGGATATCCAAATCTGGTTTCAGAAAAAGGCAAAAAAAAACAGGTAAAAATTATTAGTGATAAGAAATGAAACATCTTGCTCTCTCATATTAGTTTAAGCTAAAAAGGCCTAGCCTCCTGATACTAACTAGTAACTTGAAAGGCACAATGTATTAAGGAGGGTGTACGTGTGTGTCTGTGTGTGTGTGTGTGCGCGTGTGTGCGCGCGTGTGTGTAAGGACAGCCCTATGAGTGATGGTTAGGACTGGGAGCCCCAGCTGCAGCTGAATCGTCTTAATTAGGAAATACTGACCTTAGATGTCTGGTACAGTAAGTTGTTTTGGAAAGAGCCCTCAGGCAAAAAGATCACAGATTTTGTTATGCTTTCCACTGTAAACAAGTTTTTGCTTTCCCCCTGATAAAAACACTGTGGTTTCTGCAAGCAACACTGATGGAGCCAAAATGCATGTATGCTTTTGCTTTCAAAAAGGACCTTGTGGATTCTACTTCAAGTGCCGTAGCTCAGAATTAAAGTTACACACAGTGAAACAGAACGTTATCATGTAGTCGAGAAGAGAATGTGAAACGTTCCCCTTAGTATAAAATCAAAGTTACTTAGTGACCAGTCTGTATTTACGAACTCGACGAAAAAGGAGTCTTGCTTCCTAACAGAAAACACAGGAGGAAAACGGATTCATTTTCTGAAGGAACACAGACTACATTAGAAACCACACCCAAGGTTTCTATTACCATCTTCTCCTGATGACAGCACATCTCGTCCCAGTTTCTCTCCTGAAACTCAGACCCCGCTTTTCAACTGGCTGCTGAAAATATCCCACAGGCATCTCACACACAGTTCTCCTTGGAACTCCCTGTCTGCAGGGACAGTACCACAATGTCCCAGCCAGAAACCGTGGGCATCATCTCTCGCTGTTTCCATCACCGCCACCACCCCTTTCCACATTCAATCAACTAACATAGGTGTAGCAAACTTTTTTTGTAAAGGCACAGAAAGTAAACATTTTTCCAGGCCAGCCCTTCCAAGCCAAAAGGCAATATCAAAGTTGTTATGTATGTACTTTTACAATGAAAGACAACGAATCTCCTGAAGCTTTTGACAAAATTCAAAAGGTATTAATAACAGATACAATTTTCTTGTAATTCGGACCTCCTAAGAAGCGGAATGTAATTCTTTCCTTGTGACAGAAAATATTTTGCTTAATTTGGGTTCAAAGTTAATGGCCCCCATTATCGGAGTTGGTTACAAATATTCATATGTTAATACTGATACATGAAGAGATGAAGAGGTGTTACTTATTCCATCTTTGAAAACGTCTTTTCACACAGATGGGTAAAGGCAAATACTGATAGCATGCGAATTTAATTGAGCAAATTCATCACTTGGAAGGCATCCACACAGTTCTACTCTTGATGTTTGTCTTTGATCACATCAATACAATGCAGATTCATCACTTCCAATGAAGGCTGGGTGGGAGTCCCATTCTGCACACTTAAATAGATGTTCAAGTATGGAAGTTTCCTCAACTCTGGCATTGAGGTCCAAAACACACTGCTAGAATTAACTGCAGTTTGAGCTCAGAAAATGGATCTGCTACCAATCTGGGGAGGAACGGAGAGCACATTCTTGGTGTCAGTTTGGACAGCACGTGAAGCGTGGAGAGTAGCCCAACGTTACTTGTGATGCAAACATTAGTTGCTATCAAAATGACTCTCCTACAGTAGGAGTTTCACACAGAAGTCCCATTACCACTTTTCTTTTTTAAGGAGGCTCCACACCCACCATGGGGTCTGAACTCACGACCCTGAGATCAAGAGTCACATGCTCTACTGACTGAGCCAACCAGACGCTCACAACTTTTCATTTTAATTTCATTAAAAAATATCATCAAATCTTTAGCAGAAACTAATTCAAAGCCTCTTAGTGTTCAGTAAGAGCAGGTGAGAGTGGCTCTTCTCATTCAGTAAAATTTCAATTCCAGGGGCGCCTGGGTGGCTCTGTTGGTTGAGTCCGTCCGACGCTGGCTCTAGTCATGATCTCACAATTAGTGAGTTCGAGCCCCTCGTCTGGCTCTGTGCTGACAGCTCAGAGCCTGGAGCCTGCTTCAGATTCTGTATCTCCCTCTCTCTCTGCCCCTCCCCAGCTCACACTCTGTCTGTCTGTCTGTCTCTCTCTCTCTCTCTCTCTCTCTCTCTCTCAAAAATAAATACAAACATTTAAAAAAAATTTTTTTTAATTTCAATTCCAGCCCCAACCTCAAAAAAAATCACAGTACAACTTTGCCACTGCTAAGTCACCAACTGCTATGCAGTAGGGCAAGTCCAGATTTCTAGCTTTAATCTCTGACAAAAATTCACAGAAGAAAAGCTCAATTTGTAAGAAAAAAAAGGAAGAAAGAAATTCACCACTGAACTGGTTCGACACGCAACACATTCAGGTATTTTCCTGAAAGTGTCTGCTGGTAAAAAGTAAGTAGCTATACATTTTGAACACCCTGTATTTTCCCAGTCTGTGAATCTAAGGTTTCTCCTGCACACATATTTTCACCATCATCAGCTGCAACACATCTTGGCGGGTTCCACTTCAGCTTGTACTGAATCCATGGTTTTTTTTTTCTCATTTCCTTGTAAACATTCCCACCTGTAATCGTTCCACACAGGCTATGCCGAGAAGCTAATCCTTCCACCACCTCCGATCCCTCGCTGGCTCTTCTAATCGACAACTGAATGATACTGGACACATTTACTGACTAATCCAGAGCCAAAGAAAACCACTTGAAATCATTTCTCCAGTTTTTGAACTAACTATTGATACAGCTCCTCGTGTTCTCCACTCATTGGGCAACAGCCCTCACCTACTGTATACTAAACAAGTTTATTCTCACCGGACACGCTTCTCCAGCTGCTACAAACACGCTAAATTACGTCAGTATTGACAAGGAGTTCTTGCTTGGCTCACAGAAGTGCCTGCCGATCAGAGACAATTTAGTTTGTAGCCTCTTCCTCATCTGTGACTTTTGTAAAGCAATTCTGCTATACACAGATCTTCCATTTGGAATTGTCTAGTATTTCTACCTGCTGCTTTTCTGGGAACTGGGAATACTATGATGAGTGCTGAGTCTGATAATGGCAAGGCAGACTGTATTCTTTTAGCACAGAGCGTCACTGCGGAAAATAAAACCAGTGCTTTGCCATCTAATTGGACAACAATGTCATTCACACTCCGCTGTGCCTTAAAAGTGAGACATTCAAAGCACGCTTTTGTCTTCTTTTGTTTGGGAATGATGGTAATAAAAAATAAAGTAAAAACTGTAAAAAGCACTCTAGGTCTACTCAAAACACTGCTGAATTAGTTATAACTGCGGTCTGTCACGTGCTGAGCATTGTACCTTCCGTTCTCTTCCTGACGGCCCCTTGCTTTCGGGGGACCCGAGACCACCCACCCACTGGGCGGCTGACCGGGCAGAAGGACTCACAGGATTCCGGAGACTTGCACTCAGGGCTACGGTTTCGCACGCCAGTGAGCAGGAGAGAAGGACGCAGCAGGTGAAGCCTGGAGGAACCGTGTGCGGCTTCTCACCGCCGTCCTCCCGGGAGGGGCCGCACGGAGCGCCCTCCTCTCTCTGGCAGAGGAATCTAGGAACTCGCATGGGCAGTACAGCAGCCTCAGGCAGCCTGCTCCAGACGCAGCCCGCAGAATTTGCACTCTGGGCTGGTCACGGAGGCACAGTGACTAGGTCACAACCACACACTTCCGGTTTAATCAACTTACACAGAAGTCGACAGCCACGTTTACAGATGCCACAAAAGGGTCAGTCCCAGTCTCCATGCCCCGAGCCCCAGCTAGGCCCTTCTACAACCCAAGACTTTCTGCATTAACTCTTTTCTGCACGGCACCACGTGTATTCTCTGGCATAACTGCTCACCTCGGCCACCACGGTGCAAAACGTAGTCACAGCCAACAACAACAACAACACAAATCGTGTGATTATGGCTGTTTCCAAATAAAACTTTATTTAGTGCTCACTTTGGCCACACACACACCAACAAAACATTATTTATGTTGGTTGAAATTTGAATTTCATGTAACTTTCATGTGTCATGAAATATTATGATTTCCCCCCTCCCCCAAATTTTTTAAAATTGCGAAAGCCAGTCTTAGATCACAGGCTGTACCAAAAAAGCCAGTGGCTGATTTGGCCTGCAAGCTGCAGCTGTCTAATGCCTGAACTGACCAATCACCTAAATTCTTAGTCCCATTTCCTCTTGCCTCTGAGTTCATACTATGTATTTCTTTCCTGAATTGTGACAACTCACATTTCTTCACCCAGCAGTGCATTCTTCCGCCTAGCACTGTAGCTGATACATAGTAAGCATTCAGGATGGTCGTAATGGGGTTGTTGCGGTTCCTAAACTTTTAAAGGTATTTTCCAGGGGCGCCTGGGTGGCTCGCAGTCAGTTAAGCTTCCGACTTCGGCTCAGGTCATGATCTGGAAGTTCGAGGGTTCGAGCCCCGAGTTGGGCTGTGTGCTGACAGCCCAGAGCCTGGAACCTGCTTCAGATTCTGTGTCTCCCTCTCTCTCTCTCTTTCTGACCCTCCCACGCTCGCTCACTCACTCACTCTCTCTCAAAAATAAACTTAAAGAAAATTTTAAAGGTATTTTCCAAGTATGTGGTCATTATAAAATGGTTCTATTCAAAGATGTAACAGAATACAATAAACATAAACAGAACAGAATAAAAATATGATCTTAGGAAATCATTTCATAAAGGATCTAAGTTATCACATTTTATGCACCCTCCCCCCCAAAACAGGTCTGAAAAATTGAAATTAATTCATCTTTTCCCAATACCCTCCTGCCTCCGAGGATAATTTATCCTTCTAAGTGCTTCCACCTATGTTCTTGATCCCATATGCACCAGGAACTTACTCTACACTGAAGAGCCTTGCTTCTCATTTGGTTTCTCTTTCTCCAACAGTTATTTATCCTGAATATAAACCTTCTCCTATCTTCCTCATGACAGTTTTTCAGGAAGAAATTTTTTCTTCTTTCTATTTATTCATTTGGTTGCTGTTTATGATATAGGATGTATAGGATGTTGTGTACAAAACACGAATATGTTTTCAGTATTTTAAAATAAAATGAAGAAAATTATTTGCTAAAGATAACTCATTCATACTATTTAAGGACTGACAGCAAATACTATAGCAGTAAGAAAATACCTTTAAAGAAAATACCTTACTAAAAGTATGTTGTATAATAGCACACTTAAAAGTCCATAACACAGTTAAGAATGACGCCACAAAACTAGCTAAAATAATCTATCATTTCCTTCAGTCCATGGAGAGAGAGAGTGAGAGAGAAAAATTTACAGCTTTTTAAAAAAATGTTTACAGCCGCCTGGGTGGCTCAGTCGGTTAAGCGACTGACTTCGGCTCAGGTCATGATCTCACAGTTCCTGAGTTCGAGCCCCACGTCAGGCTCTGTGCTGATAGCTCAAAGCCTGGAGCCTGCTTCAGATTCTGTAACTCCCTCTGTCTCTGCCCCTTCCCTGCTCATGCTCTGTCTTTCTCTCTCAAAAATAAATAAAAGTTAAAAAAATGTTTATTTTTGAGAGAGAGAGCACACACATGCAAGCAGGGGAGGGGCAGAGAGAGGGAGTCAGAGGATCACAAGTTCTGTGCTGACAGCAGAGAGTCTGACACGGGGCTTGAACTCATGAACCTTGAGATCATGACCTGAGCCGAGGCCAAATGCTTAACCAACTGAGCCACCCAGGTGCCCCTATAGCTTTTTTTTTTTTGACACAGTGAATACAGAATATTTAGCAACACTTTCCTATAAAGCAAGGGGGTTACTATATTTGTATTCTGAATATTATGTGAATAATATCTAAGCACAGTTTTTAATAGATAGGGGTTACACAGGTGTATGTATGTTAAAACTTAGGAAATGCACTTGTAAGATGTGCATATCCCATTGTTTCTAAATTTCATGTAAAAACTATAAACAAATACTGACCTCCAGTTAATGACATGTCTGAGGAAGCACTTAGAAGTGTTCTAATGTCTGCAATTTAATTTGAAATGTGTTGAAAAAGGATGAAGTGATGGATGGTCAGAAAGGGAGAGAAGAGTAAATACCAAGGATCACAAAATGTTAATGATGCGGCACCTGGGTGGCTCAGGCAGTTAAGAGTCTGGCTCTTGATTTCGGCTCAGGTCATAATCTTGTGGTTCATGAGTTTGAGCCCCGTGTTGGGCTCCACGCTCAGAGAATGGAACCTGCTTGGGATTCTCTCTCTCTCTCCCTCTCCCTCAGCCCCTCCCACTCATGGCTCACAAACTCTCTCAAAATAAATAAAATTTAAAAACAAAAAAAAAATGTTAATGACAGACTCTTCATGGTGTTCAGTATGAAATTCATGCAACAAATTATTTGACGTTTTCATAATAAAATTTTGGGACAATGTAAACCAGGCTGCTGAGGCGGCATCTGCAGATCCTCGTAAGGAAGCCTAAAGGCCCATCTTGCAGGACGTGGCGCATACTCCCCTCGCTGCCTCAAACACAGATCTGGACACCCAAAGATAACAGCGGGGCAGTGCCCCTCATGATGACCCACTTTAACCGGTTTTTTTAAAAACTCCCTGTGAGTCTGAATTAACTTGGAAGAGTTAATACCTACAGAGGGCCACTCCACCAGGGGTGACGGTAGTGTGTCCACTAAACTGAAGCCCAGCCAAGCCCCTGATGCTTTCGGGGAATGCACGGAGAAGGGGGTGGTATTAGCCGAGGGAGACTGAGCCTTCCTGTCACAGACACAGGACAAGTGGAGGCCTGGGGGGGGAAGGGACTCTCTACTGCACCTTTTGTATTCCTGTGTCTGGTGGTGAAAATTGACAGGAAACCGCGAGGATCTTTCACAGGCAAGCCTACCCAATGAACCAAACCTTCAGAAGTGAAAAGTATGGATCATCTGTGGGCTTAAAACTCTGGCCAGAGGAAATAGGGACTAGGTGGAAGAGGAAGGACATCATAAATATCACCTTCTAGGTCAGTTTTTAATATGTGTCCCTGAATCTCTAAGGATATAGAGTCAGAGATTTCAAGGATTCTGTGAACCCCATGAAACTATTCATCCATCCATGTATGTATGTATGTATGTATGTATTATCTTATGTTCTATCGATCTATCTATCTATCTATCTATCTATGAAAGAGAGCACACGCACATGCAGGAGGAGGAGAGACAGAATCTTCAGCAGGTTCCATGGCCAGTGTAGAGCCCAATGTGGGGCTTGATCTCACGAACATGACATCATGACCTGAGCCAAAATCAAGAGTCAGATATTTAACCAACTGAGCCACCCACACGCTCCAAACTATACAAAAGCATTTAAACAGGTATGTGCCTGTGTCCTTCTCTTTTCTCCGATGAAAAGAAAATCACCGACCAAAATGTGTTCAAAGATGTAGGTTTATTACGTAATAAGCTATTTATAAGGATGACACCAGTAACTCCCTGTTGATAAACCAGTCAGGCTGAAATGCCTGAAACAGTAATTTTCCACATTGTACCTTCCATTCCCTTACTTATATACCATGTGACAAACATCACAGAGCACAAACTGGTTTATGAAAGTTATCTGTGGAGTCAGTTAATGTGTGAAGTTAGATGGTTCACAAAAGAAAACCACACATATCAGCCCTAAGTGCCTATCATGTGCCAATAACTGCCAAGAGGCTTGGCTACACAAACTTCCATAGAACATGTATGAACACACACGCACGTACACACACACACACACACACACACACACACACACACACGGCTAAAACAAGGAAGCCAAATGAAGGTATTCTCTGGTAGCCTCTTCCTAGCAAAATGGGATCTAGCTTATACTCTCTCCTCACTTTCTTCCCTTTTTTTCCTCCCTTCTGATTTTTCTTTCCTTTATATTTTCAGGAAGATACTAAGGTGGCAGGGAAACACAGAAAATTTTTTAGGGGAAAAAGGGAGAAAAGAGTGGTATCATTAAAACATGTTTAAATTTCTATCAGTTATCAAAAGGATTAAAGAAACCAGTCATAGTAGTTTGAGAAGTGTTTCACATATTTAAGAAAATAACACTGCAATAAAGACAAAGTTTCTTTGTGTACCTGTGTGATCCCTCCCTTCCCCCCCAGGACCCTCCTGCCTTAGGTAACCACTGACCTGCTTTCTTTAAATATAGACTTGTCTACATTTTCTCTAATTTTATGTAGATGGTATATTGCCATGTGTAATGGTTTTGTCTGAGTTCTTTTGCACAGTTATCCCAAGTTTCATCCAGGCTTTTGAGGTGTCAAAAGCTAATTCCTTTATTTTGCTGGGTAGTACTCTTTTGTATGCCTGTGTCACAATTTGTCCTTTCGCCTGGTGGTGGACAGTGAGATGACTCCGGTTTCTGGTTATTACAAATAAAGCTTCTGTGATCATTTGATTTAAAAAAAACAAACTGCAGCTGCGACAGTCTGGTATGTACATGCTAGTCCCACAGTGTCAGCACGGCTGAATGCTCCTAGAGGCTGTAAGGGATCCACGCGACTGGGTTTCCACCATGTTGTGTTTTCATAGCCTCTGCAAAAAGGAGATTTGCAATTCTTCCAAAATATGTTTAAGATGATCACATGGTGAATATGAGAACCTGATTTTACAGTATCTGTTCAAACAAAAAAATTCAAATTTAAACAAGTTATTATGAACTGCTTTTTCTAAAATAGTGTTTATGGGGGCGCCTGGGTGGCTCAGTCAGTTTAGCATCTGACTTCAGCTCAGGTCATGATCTCTTGGTTCGTGAGTTCGAGCCCCGCGTCGGGCTCTGTGCTGACAGCTCGGAGCCTGGAGCCGGCTTTGGATTCTGTGTCTCCCTCTCTCTCTGCCCCTAACCCACTTGCATCCTTTCTCCGTCGCTCTCAAAAATAAACAAACATTTTAAAAAAATAAAAATAAAACAAAGTGGTATTTATGTATGTATGTATTTATAGATGTATGTATGTAATCGCTACCCCCACCATGGGGCTCGAACTCGCCACCCTGAGATCCAGAGTCCCATGCTCTTCCCACCGAGCCAGCCTGGCGCCCCAACTTTTGCAATTTTAGAGGCACCAGTTCCAGAGCAGTAATAATTTCTTCCTTTATGCAGAAGTGGCAAGGCTGGCGTGCACGTGTGCACAGAGGCAACGGAGACACATAGACATCGGCTTGGTCGTAAGCCAAACCGTCTCCTCTGTGACTGACACCTCTGTCCTGACCAAATTCCATCCATTCCATTCTCACCTCCAGCAGCAAACGAGACGGTACTTCTGCAAGTTGTCTTCTGACCCACAAATGGTGACCGGCAGGAGCCGCCAAAATGAAAGAGAGTCTTCTTTAATGGGAAATGACAGCAGGCAATTAAAAAGTTTTATTTAATAAATCAAATCATGACAAAAAGCTGCCATTTCACTGTCCTATTATTCATCTCCTATTACCTTGAGGTGACAATATTCCATTCACTGCCGAGGACAAATTCAGTAAGACTTCATTTAAACTCAGAAGCTGCTCCAAAACTATGTCCTTCTCAAATATACAGTCCCAGACCCACCTCCCTCTTTGTCCAGACGACTTTGCTTCCTACTTCGATGCAAGTTTACACCTTTTTTTTTTTTTCCCCAAAAACTTCAATCTCCCTTCCTTGGTTCTCCACCTAAACATTTAACATTTTTTTTTCTTTGTAGGATCAATTAATTTTTAAAATAACTGTCACATGGTAATTTCTATAATGAATTTCTTGCAGGGTATACGGTTTAGTTCTGTGAATCAGAGCACATATATAGAATAGATATATGCAAGCACCATGGTAATAAGGATACAAGAACCTCATCACCCCAACACATTTCTTCCCGCTCTCCCTTTACATCCCCTCTCTCATTCTCCCTCCACCTCTAAGCACTGGAATCATTGGTCTCTTCTCCATCATTATCATTTTCTCTTTTCTCGAATGTCATATAAATAAATTATACAGTACATAACCTTTTTGAACTAAGTTTCTTCACTTGGCATCACGCTTTGGAGATTCATCCAGGATGCTAGGGTAGCAATCATTCATTCGTGTTCTTATTGCTCACTACCCACTGAATGGATATAACAGCTTATTTATCCAGTCACCCCCTGAAGGACGTATGAACTGTTTTTGGTTTGGGATGATTCGGAGAGGAGCTGCTAGAAACACTCGTGTACACGTTTTCCTATGAAATGAAGTCTTCTCCTCTCTCAGACCCACAAGTGGGATTAATGGTCAGATGGTAAGCTGACATTACACTCTTTACAAAGTGGCTGTACCATTTTACCCCACCACGTAAGAGTTCCAGATGCTCCAAAACCCTGCCAACACCTGGGACTGTCAGTATTTCATCATCTTACCTAGTCTAATATGTGACTAGTGGCAGAGTAACGATGCTGAAAAACTTTATATGTGCTTCTTTGCCACTGGAATATCATCTTTAGCTCAGTGTCTGTTCAAGCCTCTTGTCCGTTTTTTTAACTGGGTTTTTGGTTTTCATACTGAATATGAATACTGAGTTTTGAGAGTGATTCTGGATATTATCCCATGGTTGGGTATGTAAATAGTTGCTCCCAGTGTTCAGCTTGCTCTTTATTCTCCTGATAGCATCATTCACAGAGCAAAATATGTTCATTTTAGTGAAGTCCATCCTTTTTCCTTTTATAGATCGTGCTTTAGATACCATGTCAAAGAGCTCTTTGCCTAACACCAGATCACAAAGATCCTCTCCTATGTTTTCTCCCACGACTTTTGGAATTTAAAATTTTGCTTTTGGATCATTGATTCCAAGGTGAATTATCATATATGTGAGGTTTAGGTCAAAGTTCTTCTTTTTCCATATGGATAACTACCACTCCAGCAAAATCTGATGTTTTCCCTGTTTTCCCCTTGGACAGACTTGGTGCCTTTGTCCAAAGTCAACTGGCCATTTTGTGGAGGTCGATTTCTGCACTTGCTGTTCTGTTTCCAATGACTTCTGGGCCTATCCCTTCACATTCTCTTGACTGTTGTTGCTTCAGAATGGGTTACAAACCAGGGTGGTATGATTTCTCCAATTTTATTCTCTCTCTAAACTATTTTAGATAGCTCTAGTTCACTAGTCTTTCCATATGAAATTTAGGATCAGCTTGGCCATAACTAAAAAAAAAATCCAACCATAATTTGTATTGAAATTAAATCTAGAGATGAATATGGGAAGAATGGATAACCTTCACTACGTTGAGTCTTCCAATTCATAGACATCATGTTTATATTTTTTTAGATATTCTTTGATTTCTCCCACTGTGTATTTTTCATCATACAAATCCTAATACAATTTGTAGTGATTTTTCTTGGAGCTCGGATGTAAATTTTTTTTTTTTTAATTTCAGTTTCCAATAGTACATTGCTAGTTCATAGAAATACAATTGCTTTTTGTGGGCTTGAGGTTGCATTCTTGCCAAACTCCCTCATAAGTTCCAGTTTCATTGTACATTCCATGGGATTTTCTATGTAGAAAATCATGTCATCTGTGAACGGGTTTGGTTTTATTTCTTCTTTTATTTTCATAGAACTGTGCCCTACCACATCTAACATGGACTCCTCTGGAAGTAAGAACTCAGATGGTTGCCAGCCTTAGATGCCATGCCTAAAACAGGGCTGACTCTCAAGGGTCAGTGGTGGTGGCCGAGTCAGTGTTAACCATACTCTGATCTACTCGTCCCAGTCTCCTTCCTTTGCCCTTGGAACTTGTGTGGCCATGGTGCTAACATGTCTCACATACAAACCCAACAAGCGATGGCAAGTTTGGTGTTCAAGTAGTGTATGCCTGACATGAGAACAATAGAGCAATGTCAGAATTCTCTTATACACTCATTCCTTGCATTTCTCTTTAAAGAATAAGCCAAGTCGACTATAACTTATGCAACATAATGCAAACTTAGCAACAACCTATAGTAAAAAGTAAGTCTATGCGACGTAAAGAAATGTGGGAAAAATACACAACGGACATCAAAATGAGGTCAATCAGTGACAACGCTGCCTAGGAAAGTAAGCTTGAAGAAGGGTATTAAGAAGTCCGATAAAGCGAATAAATCAGGCTTTCTCAGTGTTCCAAGATAATTAAATACCACAAAAAATAATCTAGGTGATTATTTTCTAATCTCCCAAGGATGATAAACAGATATTTACCAATCTAGAAGCCTAGGAAAGAAGTGAATTCATTGTATACAGTAAATGCCACAGAACATTCAGGTGTTAAGTTCAGACTTCATTCTCTCAAAGAACACAGCCTGAGAAAGACTGAAATACATACTCAGGAAACAAACAGCAAGAGAAAATTCTGAGTGAAAACATACCTAGCATTTGGAAACTGAGTCTGAAAAACTTTTTTGTTGAAAGCTTCCATATACCAGTCACTGTTAGGTGCTAGGGACACAAACACACAAGCCTTTAGGGAAAAAAGGAAAGTAAAGAGTAGAACCAGAAATATAGGCAGGAAAGGCAAATTATGTGTGAACAGGAGAGGAACACAAGGAGATTCAAAGTCTAGAGTTTTGTGAAGGTTCTCACACATCAAAAGAAAAGCCTTAAGTCACAAGAGACTCTTTACCCCATTTAATTCAAGGCACTAAATACAAACGTAAGTTCGCTGTGTTCCACTGTTCCTTCACCAAAAGCATGAATGGCCCAAGTGATACCATTTTCTGCTGTTTTGACCCATATATACTTCAACACAAGCTAACATACGGTATCCCTGTTATGATGTGTCCAGACCACAAAAGTTTCTAATCCTTCCTCCGCCAAGCTCTAAAATCCTGAAGGGGAAGATGTATCACCTGTCAGAGTAGCCTCTTTCTGTCTGTCACAAACCAGTTCTCCTACAAGCGAATGCAATATGCAGGGCCATCGAACTCTGGGCTGTTAGGCCCAGTGGGCCTCAGTTTCATCATCTATGAAAAGAAAAATTTTAATCTCTAAAATCCTTTCCAGCTCCAAGAGTCTCTGAATATATGAATCTGCCAAAAGGGTTTTTAATTAATCCAAGAATAGATTTGTATTAAGAAGGTGTGTGGGCAGTTGGTATTTGGCCACAGGGCTACAAATAATAAAGGAACTTATTAAATAGTTTTGCAAAGTCTATCTCTAATTAAAAGGGTTTCTCCCCCCCATCTTTTGTAAGAAAGGCCTCAGACCATTCTCATTAGTTGGCAAGAGATCTCAGGCAGCACAACCCATTCATGAAGAGCTTAAACCAACCTGCCTCCCACTACGCAAAGTGTCATGTTACTCTAGTAATCTAGACATTCTTCAAAGAAATGTTACAAAGGACAAATCCACCTATTTGCAGTAGATTTATTTAAATCGACCAGTTGTGGGGCACCTGGGTGGCTCAGTCAGTTGAGCCTGGCCAACTCTTGATCTCGGTTCAGGTCATGATCTCCCGGTCTGTGAGAACGAATCCCCGGTCAGGCTCTGCACTGACAGCGTGGAGCCTGCTTGGGCTTCGATATCTCTCTCTCTCTCTCTCTCTCTCTCTCTCTCTCTCTCTTTCTCTCTCTCTCTGCCCTTCCCCCTCTCTCCAAATAAATTTTTTAAACTTTAAGATAAATAAATAAATTCAAAGAATTCTTTCTCACCTACTACACCAAAATGAGGAGGTTTCTAATAAAATGTCACAATTACATAAAAGTCAAAGATGTGGGTTCCAGGCATTATTTCATCCATTCGTTCACTCACTCACTCACTCAAATGTTTGAGTGGTCCACTAACCTGATTACCCAAAATGCCTACGTTGTTTTAGAAAGAAGGAATAAACATACATGGGTTTAAAAAAAATAAATAAATAAAGAGAACATAGTCTAATTAATGAGGATGATAATAACAGCAATCACTTATAATTACTGATTTGCCAGATGCTATCCTAAGCGATGCACAGATATACTCAATCCTCACGACAAGCCTATGAAACAGATATTGTTATTATTATTAATATTCCCAGAGAGATGAAAACTGATGCATAAAAAAACGTATGCAGGGTTACACTATAAGCAGTGGAGCCAGGGTTTAGACCCAAGCAGTTTCGCACCAGAATCACGCTCCTCACACGAGGCCAAATGGCCTCTCACACTGAGTACATGAGGCTGCAATTTTTAGCTACTTTTATGCTAAGATAGTGGAATAAAGTAGACATCTTCTTCATTGTCAGCACTGTAAATGGCAATGTTATAGGAAGCAATCTGAGGGGCGCCTGGCTGGCTCGGTCAGCAGACTCTTGATCTCTGGGTCATGAGTTCAAGCCCCAAGGTGGAGCCTACTTTAAAAAAAAAAAAAAAAATGCCTGTAGAAAGGAATCTGAGTTTATATTCCAAGACCCATAAAACGGTTCTTAACTCCGACATAATTCTACTTCTGTTAACTCATCCAAATGAAATATATTTGAAAATCTATGCTTTTTAGTATAGAGTTGACCCTTGAACAACACATAGGGGTAGGGGTACCAACCTCTTGCATAGTCAAAAATCCACATAAAACTTCTGACTCCCCCAAAACTGAACTACTGTTGACTGGGAGCCTTATCTTAACTACTGTTGACCAGGAGCCTTACCAGTAAAATAAGCTGTTGCTTAACACATACTTTGTAGCTTATGTGTATTATATATTGTGTTCTTCCAATACATTAAGGTAGAGAAAAAAAATATTAAGAAAATCGTAAAGAAGAGAAAACACAATTACAGAGCTGTATGTGTATTTAATTTAAAAAATCCACATACAAGTGGACGTGTGCAGTTCAAACCTGCCTTGTTCAAGGGTCTGCTGTAGAATATGTTACATACGCTAACAGTAATCGCAGTTAAAACCATCAGAAAAGAAAATAAAAAGACGAGGGTAAATTTATGAAGTACTGTATTCTGAAAGGAACAGATACTCTTGTCTAGCTTTACTAAAGTTACTTTTTGGCTGTTATCAGTATATCTAAACTCAGGAAAAAAGGCTCTTCCAATGATCACTCTAAAAACACACACTGGGGCGCCTGGGTGGTTCAGTCGGTTAAGCGTCAGACTCCAGCTCAGGTCATGATCTCACGGTTCATGGGTTAGAGCCCCACATCGGGCTCTGTGCCGACAGCTCAGAGCCTGGAGCCTGGAGCCTGGAGCCTGGAGCCTGCTTCGGATTCTGTGTCTCCCTCTCTCTCTCTCTGTGACTGCCTCTCTCTCTCTCTCTCTCTCTCTCTCAACAATATTAAAAGAAAAGAAATTTAAAAAATACACACACACACACACACACACACGACTAATCATTCTATAGCAGATGTAAACAAGAAAACAGCACAGTGGTGGTATGGCCCTTTGTGGATAGACAGGATACACAAAGATGGAAGAATAGTGGACTAAGTAACGATTTAAAGAGGATAAAGAGACTGCAAGTTAAGTCAGGAAACACAGATATGGCAGCATCACTCAACTGAAGTTGTCCAGAAACCACCGAGAGATGAGTGAAACAACACTTGGTTAAGGACAGGAACTAAGAAATGAAGCAAGCCATAGTGATGCTGCTTCTACGAAGCACTGTGGAGTATCATCTGGGAAACCTCCTGTCGTGATCACCGCGCAATTTTAAATTATGGCGTGAAAGAAGAAGGCAACTTAAAAATCAAACACAAAGTAAACCTGGAAACACCTACGTTATGCCCTCTTCCACCATTCACCTAGGATAACCTACCACTAGAATTTAAAGGTAAGGGACTCATATCCTGCCACCGAGGACCCTCTACTAGGCGTCACTGTACACGACTGAACCTCGCAGCAGCAGCACCGAAAGCCCTCCGTCCCAAGGAATCTGAAACAGACAGACGTCTTGTTTCCATGTATCAGTTCAACACGTCAACATCGGTGCTGCTATTGACACAGCGTCTTTATTTTTATTGCTTTGCTTCTTACGTTGCATATAATTGGAGATTAAGTTAGGAAAATAAACAAATAAACCTAAGAGTAGAAACAAGAATGAGAAAGAGATTAAGGTATAACAGACAGGGGTTTTAACAGTTTCACTCTTTGGAAGTAAAATCAGAGCGTTGAGTTTACCAGAGTAATCAGAACATCAATATTCGAAGGGTCATGCGTTGCCCAAACTCCAGAGTGAGGACAGCAGGCGACCACGGTGATTGAATTCTCAAAGGTAATCAATTACCAAAGAGGGTCCCACCAGCTCTCACATCCCACATGCTGAACATGAAATTGGACAAGACCATTTTCAGTCACCATATATTATACAAGTCCTATTTTATACAATCTCTGTATTTGTGGTCATTTCTAGGTACACAACCATAAGCCACACACGTAATAAAAAAGAACTGACCGTTATTATACTGCATGAAAACCAAAACAGAATTATTTACCAGTTAACTAAACCTGACTGGGACTCTCAGGAGCAGGGATGAAATAAGCGAGCCTCGTTTCTGTCACTGCACTAAGAGTATCTGATACATACGGATATCCTGAAAATATCTGTTGGATAAATGAGTGAATGAGTACAATGAAGATATGAACAAACCTATAAATAAAGCAGACCACCAATCTTTTTATCTTCCAGTCACAAGGTGTTACAGGTCCTAAATAAAAAAGTCCATCGTTACGTACCGCTGCCATAAATTTGTACAGGCACGTGGGCAGGCAGAGAACATCAGAAATGGGGAAAGGAGTTGGGGGAGGAAGAGAACAGACTAAAAATCCCATTTCAGGCAGTTTACGTTTTCCTCAAGAACAGTAATGGAACAATATATAAAATGCCCTTTACAAGGTAAAAAGGTCTTCCTAAACCCACATTACCTCTCACTATTAATAGCCATTTCGAGGAGAACCTAAAAAGAACCATAAAACATACATTACAATTCACAAAGCCACATACGTTGTTTGGAAACAGAAAGCAGGATTTTAAAAAATGACCTTGCCTTAAATCCAGGTTCCTTCGTCAATTTACAGAAAAAGAGACATTCCTCAGAGACTGCTTCATCAGATAAAGTAAATGAGGTCGTAACTACATGCACTATTGCCTTTTTAAAAAGCTAAACAAAACATTCTGCTTTGTCAGGGTTAGAAAAAATAAGACACCCAGGGCTACCATGTTGAGATGTAGCAAAAAGAATTTGTTCAAGTCGTTTCTGAAATAAATATGATATGTACTATTTTCGTGTTGAAAAAACTGGGAAGACTTTATCCCCATCATGTGTGTATCCAATTATCCTTAATTAAAGTTGCACTTGACAAGTTTCGGAGGCTTTTCCCCTTCCTGATAATGGTTGGAAAATGAGTTTTCCTGAAGCAACAGGAAAACTGACAGATGGTAGCTCTTTGGACACAGCCAATCATCCACTCCCAAAGTGCCCTTCCCAGGGCCACTCATTTTCACGCACCCTAACTCAACTACTGGTAAAGGGAAGGGAAGGGAAGGGAAGGGGAGGGGAGGGGAGGGGAGGGGAAGGGGAGGGGAAGGGAAGGGGAGGGGAGGGGGAAGGGGAAGGGAGGGGGAAGGGGAGGGGGAAGAGGGGAGGGGGAAGAGGGGAGGGGGAAGAGGGGAGGGGGAAGGGGAAGGGGAAGGGGAAGGAAGGGGAAGGGGAAGGGGAAGGGGAAGGGGAAGGGGAAGGGGAAGGGGAAGGGGAAGGAAGGGGAAGGGGAAGGGGAAGGGGAAGGGGAAGGGGAAGGGGAAGGAAGGGGAAGGAAGGGGAAGGAAGGGGAAGGGGAAGGAAGGGGAGAAGAAAAGACAGGCAATCCAGTAGTCCTCTAACTCTAAATCTGTATGATTTAACAGTCCCAAATGGTAACCACCAAAACAAGGAATTCAAATCTCATTCCAATGGATGAACTTAATGCACCTTAAGAGGCACCTGACAAGTGCACGACTAGACTCTTCCGAACCTCCAGCTGGCAGCCCGTTCTCTTGAAAACTCTAGGGCCCACAGCCACACAGCAAATGATGAAATGATGAGGCCAAGGTCTGAACCTAAGCAATCTCAAGCCACCTCTTTCACCCCTCTTCTCCTAGACTCTCATCTGAAACACCACCACTTACCAATTCATCATTCCCTGTGCAGGGCACAGCCTGTGTGCATTCCCTATGTGAGACAACTCAAAACCACTGTCTGGGTGATTCCCCGCCTGCTTAGATGGCCTTATGAACCCACCTAGGAGATAAATTTCGACATTCAGACTAAATACCCACTTTCTTTGGAAGCCCTACCTAATCCATCCAAACAATCCATTGGTGGTCCTCAATTAACTTTGTCTACACTCCTTCTGTCCTACTCACAATGCTATTATTGTTCTGTGCTTGTTTCGCTCTCCTGTGGGATTCTCAAGGGCAGACGCCAATACCAAATGAACACATCTATCTATCCTTAGCACTTAACAGGTGTTCAACCACATATCTTGAGTAAATAAATGTCCAGTTAGGGGGCTCTTTGGTTTTCTTAATGAACAAGCATAAGATACTTCCACACGTGAAATTAAAAAAAAAAAAGAAACTTTCTAAAACTGTGAAAGCATCTATAACTATTTAAAATTAATGTACATCCTCTCACCACAGACTCTATGAACTAACCTGAACAAAGTGTGGACCGCTCTACTCAATCAACTGCAATCTAAGATTCCCTTAATGCTGGGCCTAAATTTGAGTTTCTTTAAATTTTCAGTTTTTTATTCTCCCTTCCTCAAGTTAAATAGCTTTGTTGAATCAAAAAAGCGGTAAGCAAAATACACTTTTTAGTTAGGGGAATGGTACGTGCTCGAATTTGAAAGGATTTTTTAAAACCAACCATTTCTTTATATATCATTACTAAAAAAGTTATATATTCATTTCAGAGTTTATATAAAATAATGATTACATAAATAAGAATTTACAAAATTGGAGGTGAAATCCCCATTCTAATACTGCCTAAAATTTTTAACTGGGCCACTTGTTTAAAGGCATTTATTAAGCAGCATTTAAAAGTTCTCCTTAGTGATAATTACTTCATGGGTATGAACCAACAGTGCCATCCACTGTTCTTATGAATGATCTTTCCCAAATACAGTTTTATAATCCACTAAAAATAAGATCACTTTAAAATTTCATTTCTATGTATTTAAGTGGAAATAAAGTACTTGGTGATTTCATTGAAAATATCAAAAAAGCTGCAAATTTCAGGACAGCTAGTTTTTGGACAAAAGTAAAAATGTAACAAGTTCAAAACTGCCATAAATACTTCAATTTCACACATTTAATTGTTTGAGTAAGTTTTACTTCATTCATAGTCCAAATTATCATTTTCTCTTTTTCTACAAAACAATCATCTATTGCAAGAGAGAAGTAATTAGAATTATACTCCAGCCAGAAAAAAATTTTCTGCATTTAAGTAACACTGCTGTCACTAAATTACTAAAATATTTATGAAGTGAATTTATGCAAGACCAAGCTACAGGGGAAAAGAAGATTAATTTTTTTTTTTTTTTTAACATGGGGTTTGAACTCACGACCCTGAGATCAAGACCTGAGCTGAGACCAGGAGTCAGATGTTTACTGGACTGAGCCACCCAGGCGCCCTAACTTTTTTTTTTTTAAAGTTTGTCATTCACTTAACACTGAACGAGAGTGAAGTAGGAGATTGATGAGCTGATGATGAATTGAACAAGCTCCGAACTTTAAATCCTAGTACCAGAAACTATCTTGCATAAATAGTACAAAGGAAGAAGAGAAAAGAAGAGGAGAAGGAGTCATGGAGAATGTTGGTAGAGTGGAGGATAAACCAACATCAAAATTCTAGGGAAAACACTTATTAAAGTACCCATACTAAGTCAGGTGACACATGTAGTAGGCAGCACGTGTCCCCATGAGAAAAGAAATCAATTCTAAGAGGTCTCTAATGTACCTGAGTCACAAAGCCAGAAAATAAATGTCTATGCCTCCAGACCCAAGTGCAGCGCTCTCTCCAACGTGCCACAGACCCCAGTGCCTTCTCCAGAGTAAGTCGGAGTCACACTCCAGGTTCCTGACCAAGACATGGGTTCCTCGCCTCCCTAAGTTCACGGAAGAAGAGAAAAATAACAGCTCTCTGCTCGTCGTGGGGACATGCTAAAAGAACGGTTACAATCTCTAGCTTCAAGTTTCGCAGAAACCATATGTTAGGACTACAATAGTTTACTTTTGAAAGCATTTAACATAGAGAGCATTACATAAAATGTGTGAGTCACTTTAAGCTACAACTCTAAGAAAAGTCTCTCTTTTCTAGTGATTTAATCAGAAAGACTACCTTGCAGAGATTACAGGAATGTTTTAGCTTTTTATCTTCCGAGGACAGAAGAGGCTTTGCAACTTAGCATAATAAATGACAGAAATAAATCTGCATTTGTAAAAGTAGTGCTTAACTACTATAGTAAGCACAAGTGGTTAGCTACTAGCATAAAAGACAGCAGAAACAGAATCTAATTAGCGACATCAGTGGCCCTCAAGATAAGTGGACTGGCTAAATATTCTCCACAACAGGGTGAAGGATCCTGCAACAGAATGGCTGAGACCAGTGTTTCTCAAACTACAGTGACAGACGAGGATTTTGATTGCCAACCTCTTATAAACCGCTAGTTTTATAAAATACAATGAAAATGAATTCCAAGACATTGCAGCAATGTTAGACGGCTTTAAAAGTTTCTAAAACGATTGCTCTCAATTTCTACACTTGTCGCAGACCAGCCATCAGTAGTTGGTGACCCAGCACTGGTCCATGAATCACACTTTGTAGCCCTGGCTTCGAACGTTAAGGAGACTGTTCTGGCTACGTCCCTACTCAGCCGGCGCTCGGACACTGGTAGCGGATTCTGGTGGATGGAAGCTGGCCATGCTGTCTCATCGGGCTCCAGCGAACCTTTCACGCAAGGTGTGATTTAATCACCCAAAAGGAGCGAGAGATAGGACTTCACAAAGCTTACAAGAACAGCTGGACTGTGCCAGCTTGCTTAATAAGTTCTTATTACAGGTTTTGGACTGGGACTTGCTTTCATTATAATCTGACAGCTGGGTTATAAGGAACAACTAATCCCTATTGGTAGCGACTGCTGTCTATCAAAAAACCCCTAAGAGTTAGTTGTACAGAACAAAATTGGCTTAGGCTGATTCGCAGCATCAGTGCGGATATATAAAAAGCCAATACTGACCCACAATTTTTATGTTAGAGAATGACTATATATAGTCTGCCAAATCCTTTCTGGGAAGTGTTTTACCTTGGGATTCTGCCTCTTGGAAGAGAGAGGTGTTAGGACCTTCTAACAGCTGTCTCTGAGGAGGGCACCGAAGCTGAAGGAGCTTTCTCAAGACAGCACCATCAGAAGGCGGCCATGATTTATATAATCAGGACATTTGAACAACAGTCTAGCATGAACTACAAAAATAACAGCTTATTCTTCACATGATGCTGAGATATAAGAACTCAACAAATCATTAAAATATGCAGTCATTTCAAAGAGATGTTAAGATTTCCCAAATTTTATTCTCCCACGATATTAAAAAGATTCACCCTAGTATGAGTGTGATACCCCAGATATTCAAACTGCTAACAGGATCTCCTTGGAACCTTAATTAAAAGCTTTTTAGAGCAGGGGTGCCTGGGTGGCTCAGTCAGTTAAGCGGCTGACTTCGGCTCAGGTCATGATCTCACGGTCCATGAGTTCGAGACCCGCGTTGGGCTCTGTGCTGACAGCTCAGAGCCTGGAGCCCATTTCACATTCTGTGTCTCCCTCTCTCTCTGCCCCTCCCCTGTTCATGCTCTGCCTCTGTCTCAAAAATAAATAAACGTTAAAAAAATTAAAAAAAAAAAAAAAAGCTTTTTAGAGCACTCTAAATACCTCTAAAAATGTTTTTTTTTTTTTTTTTTTTTTTTTTTTTTTTTACGCAATGTAATTTTTTGAAAGCTGTAACTTAAGGGTAACATAAAAAGATAATACTTGCTGCTTCTGTTTTCCACCAAGTACTCATGATGGCAGTAGTCTTATTTGATGTCCAAGGCCATGAAAACTTTTTAACTGTGTTGCTGCCACAGCATCTCACAGAAAGGCAGTGAGAAAATGTCTGAGTAACCCACAGCTCAAATTCAGAGGTCTAAGGAGTCCCTGCTGTGTTCCCTTAGCCCCTAGAAAGACAGTCATGCTGAGATCTAAAAGCATTCCCCAGAATATAGAATAGAAAGAGATCCAAATCTTCCCCAGAGAGGAGCTGCGATTAATACCGTGTTTAGAGCTGCATGTTTTGGATTAGTCCATTCAATGTTAGTTACCTGTTGACTTGGGAAATGTTTACCTTTGTATGTATCATAGCACCTAACACAATACCTGGTAATGTGGTAAGCTCAGCATAGTTCTATTTTCAGACGTACTCTGATTATGTCTAGTTAATACTATTTCATGTTTTAATCATTAGAACCAGAAAGAGAACTGTTACTGTGATTATATTTCTCTAAAAATAATTTCACTTATATACAATAAATTATCATTGTTTCATTCATTCATTCATTCATTCATTCATTCATTCATTCATTCAAACATTGAGCACACCTATGAATCCAGCACTGGAATAGACATGATAAAATCTGGACATTAGAGAAAGAAAGTGAAAACATACAAGTTAGCTTTTTTCACAAAGATATGATGTTATAGGTGGGAAAAAGTAACAGATACTTTAAAAAATGGTAATAAATTCAAGTACATAATCTCAAAGAAAATTAGATTCCCCCTTAAAGGTTCGCATATACCATCATTTTATGTCTGACAAATGGCAAGTAATAAGAAAACTGAGATAAATCTTAAAAGAGAAAGTATCAGTAAAATATTACAGGGTCAGACAGTATTTCCTCAGATGTGTTTAGCCCAGGGGAGGATTATCCCTTCAAACTAGGGATAATCTGATAGTAGTACCTAAACGATGATACAACTTCTATCACAACTGCTACCCAGCGTCCAACTCTTGGCTTTGGAAGAACACGGTTGCCAAGAAATTGTCAAAACTGATGACTTTAAAGTAGGTGACAGGGAAGGCAAAAATGAGGCACAGATTTTCTTTACGGCCCAATTCCTAATTTTTACCTTTCGTCTTTACACTACCTAGGTTCCATCTCCATGCTCAGTACTAGGGAAAAAATAAGGCAATCACACACATGAGGTCCTCTAACAAAAACGGAGCCTTCCAACCCCAGCTCACTTCCTTGTTTACACACACGTAGACTCCGTACGACAGGGACTACAGCGCGGGCGTGATCCTTTTGTTAAATCTACATACATCTCCTCATAAACCCACACAGAACTACATGAATCTCCATATACTGTTATTTCAGAACTATGACTCCATTCCAGCATTTAATGAGAAAAATCAAACACTCTGGCATGAATCTTCAAATTTTTATCTTTACCTAAAATACTGGCTTATTTCTGGCTGGAGATTTCATTAGAATCTATCATGAGATGTGACTTGTGGTTTGTAGAAAATACACAGTGTAGGCAAACAACTGACACCAACACCAAGGAGAGGAAGGGAGGGATGAAGGGCACTGACAAGTCCTGGGGACGGGGCTGGAACTGCAATCGAGACCTGGCTGTATCCCAAGTCAGGGCCATCACAGGATTGCGGTGCAGTAACTAAAACATACTGGGACAGAACACTGACACACTGCTGTCTAGTTCACTTGCTAGCATGAAAGAACTGAATGAAACGCTGTCCGTACGTGAAACTGGCCAAGATCCGGGACATCTGGGTGGCTCGGTGGGTTAAGCGTCAGACTCTGGATTTCTTCTCAGGTCATGATTGCCATGGTTTCTGAGTTCAAGGCCCACCCACTTCAGGCACTGAGCTGACAGTGTGGAGCCTGCCTGGGATTCTCTGTCTTCCTTGCTCTCTGTGCTCTTCCCCCACTCGTTCTCTGTCTCTCCCTCAAAAATGAATAAATAAACAAATACATAAACCACTCAAGACCTTTAAGAAAAAGAACTAAGTTCTACACTCTGACTTACTCACATCCTTCACTGCTACATCCAGGGAGGCAGGGAAGTGTCCTACCCCCTTGCCAAGGCTTACCTTCCCATCCGTACACATGATCCTGCTGAACCAGCTTCTCCTGCCAATTTATTTCTCCTCCTTACCCCTCTGCCTCTAAACAGGCTCAGACAGAAGAATCTTTCTATTCTCTACAGACCACCTCTCTTCCTTCATAGTTAAACTCCTCAAAAGAGTAATCTTCCTGGATCAAAACTAATTCTGAATCTGGTTTCTAATTTTCCCACTTCCCTGAAACAGCTCCCTGTCCCAACATTTTTTCTCTGGAAGGGGCCTGAAGCAATTGATAGTACGACACACCATGTTCATAAACCTTCGTCTCTGCCTACTTCTAGTTCATAGAGGACTCCTCCCAAATCCTGTACACACGCAGCGACCACTCACCTTCAGTGACCTCACTCACTCACGCCTCTCCAACTAAGGCGTCTTTTGGGGCTTTGCATTGCCATCTCCAACCATGGTTGGCAAAGCCCAAATCGACATTTACAAACAACTCCAGTGGAGTATGCCAAAGCCCATCTTCTTCTTCTTCTTCTTCTTTTTTTTTTTTTTTTTGTTTATTTGAGAGAGAGAGGGAGAAAGAGAGAGAGCAAGGGAGGGGCAGAGAGAGAGGGAGAGAGAAACCCAAGCAGGTTCTGCACTGTCAGAGCGGAACCCAATGTGGGGCTTGAACTCACGAACTGTGAGATCGTGACCTGAGCCGAAATCAAGAGTCAGACACTCAACCGACTAGGCCAACCAGGAGCCCCAACCAAAGCCCATCTTTTTAACCATGACACGTTTCTGCTATCCATGCTTTTCCTCAAACTACCACTCAGGCCCTCACTCCTTGCTGGCCAGGCTGCTGTAACGGCCTCAGAAGAAGTCTCCCTGGACCTGTCTTCCAACACCAACCCATATTATCAGCTGGTACCAGAATCATCTTCCTGATGCCCAGCTATGATTACTTCTCACCGCTGCTCTAGACTTCAGTGACTCTCCTTTACCAACTGAATTAAGTGTAATTTCTCACCCTGGGGCAACTCGATTTTTCACACAGATGATGATTTATCCCACATTTCCTTACATACGCTGGAAACACCAGACTGCCTGGAGAAAACTATATTCTTCACCAACAACTTACATGGTCCACTCAGATGGCTTTGTTCATTCTTTTCTCTCCCTACAATTTTCTCATCATATCTATCCTAGTCCCTGGAACTTTGCATGCCAAATGGGAACTAAGGTTGCAGCTGATGTTAAGGTTGTTAATCAGGCGACATTAAATTAGAGAGTGTAGCCTGAATTATCCAGGTGGTTACTGTGTAATCATTTAAAAGTGGGACCGAGAGTCAGGGTGGGAGGAAATGATTCGAGGGAAAAAAGACAGAAAGAAATGCAATGTTGCAGGCTCTGAAGAGGGAAGAAGGGGACCATAGGCAAATAAAGTGGGTGGTTTTTAGATGCCGAAAAAAGGAAGTAAATGGATTCTCTCCAGTAGCCTACAGAACACAGTCCAACCAACACCTTGATTTTAGCATAAAAAAGATCTGTGTTAGACTTCTGACTTCCAGAACTATAAAATAATACGTGTGTAGTTTTAAGCCAGCCAGTTCGTGGTAATTTGAAACTGAATACACCTCCATGTGTAATTTCACACTCTACCTGTCTGTCTTTCAGGGCCCATTTCAAAAGTCTCTATAATGCAAAGATTGTTCTCCTCCCCAAAGATCCCTCTCTGCCAACTACACTGGATAGGATTCCTTGCTTCTCTTAACCCACAAAAGTATCTGATGGATTTAATAGGTAAGTCTTGGTCTTAACCACCAGCTACATGACAATTGAAGTTCTTTAACTTCTCTGCACTTTAGTTTGTTCATCTATTAAAAAAAAAAAATCTCATAAGGCTGTTTTGAGGATTAAATATAGGAAAGAATATACATTTCACAGCACTGTGCTTGGCATACATGAAGCACTCAATACGCATTAGCAATCATCGTTAACTTCATTCTCACCTGTTTTTTGGAATCACATCCACAAAGCTATCTCATCACCATATTTGACAGACATGTGCCATTCACGTTTCCCCTGCGGGGAGTCTCTACCACCCAAGAGACAGTCTGGAAATAAGAGCTTTTAAGACAGGTGGCAGCGAAGCTGAAACAGCTCAGCTCAGAAAACTAGAAGAGCACTGGAAAACGCACAATGAATCATGTGGACCAACATTTATATACTCAACATAGCAAATATAACGAAAAAGGAGTAAGCAAACACTGGAGAGAGGGTTTAGGAGAGAAGATAAAACACTATTGAAGAAATAAAAGGCATTCTCGGGGCACCTGAATGGCTTAGTCAGTTGAGCATCCGACTCTTGATTTCAGCTCAGGTCATGATCTCGCAGTTGGTGAGTTCGAGCCTCGCATCAGACTCTGTGCTGATGGCATGGAGCCTACTTGGGATTCTCTCTCTCTCTGCCCCCCGGCCCCATTCACACTGTCTCACTCTCTCTCTCAAAATAAATAAACTTTAAAAAATTTTTAAAAAAAGAAATAAATAAAAGGCATTCTCAAATAAATAATCTTCTCTCAGATCACCCAGAATCTGGCAAGACCTGAAAA
Organism: Panthera uncia; assembly: GCF_023721935.1. Lineage (NCBI taxonomy): Eukaryota > Metazoa > Chordata > Mammalia > Carnivora > Felidae > Panthera > Panthera uncia. Next base: position 7,959,498 of record NW_026057581.1, read on the forward strand.
TGTTAACTTCTTCATTGGTTAAGCAATTAATGTACTCCTTATACTTCTATAGAAATGTAAGAAATCAGAACAATTCTGTAGACTCTAATTAGTAACCTCAACAATTTACTAACATACAATAAAATGTGTTGCAAATGTGAGCCTTTTCCCAAATGAAAAACTGATATAAAATTTAATATGTCCTTATTTAATTTGAAAGCAATAAAAAACTGTCAAGATTTTGATGAGAAGGATCATTTTCTCTTGTAAGAAATAATTATGGGAAGAATGCTTTTAAAACATTTAAATGTAAGCTAAAAAAAAAAAATCAAAACAAAAGAAAACAAAAAGCAATGAGCTCCACCAGAGGTCAGAAATAAAATCCAAGCTAAGATGTTAAGAGTGATACTGTGCCAAATGCTCACGGGATGCTCTCACCGGAGAGACAATAAGGCCACACCTGATTCGGGAAAGTGACTAGTAGTCAAGGAAGGTTAGAAATCCTTCTCTCAACTGGAGACAGATGGACTGACTTCTAACGTGCGGGGCATATGTGCTAACTTACTTACTAAGGGTGAGTTCTACACTGTAATCGGGGATAGGAAGTGACACAGTGACAGCCAATATCCAGGGAGCTGAATTAAAAAGTTTACAAGGTAGCCTCATTTTAAGAAATAATAAACCCAAGAAAAGGGAAACTCCAAATACCTGAAAAATTTTAACATAATGCCACTTAAAATGGCTACCTAGGGGCACCCGGGGGGCTTGGTCAGTTAAGCATCCGACTTCGGCTCAGGTCATGATCTCACAGTTCATGGCTCCAAGTCCCATGTCGGGCTCTATGCTGACAATTCAGAGCCTGGAGCCTGTTTCAGATTCTGTGCCTCCCTCTCTCACACGCTCACTCTCTCTCAAAAATCAATAAAAACATTAAAAATAATAATAAAATAAAATAAGGCAAACTTCTTAAAATTTCTTACAGCAGTGAAAACTAGTGATGGCCTTAAAACATGTATTCACAGGGGCGCCTGGGTGGCGCAGTCGGTTAAGCGTCCGGCTTCAGCCAGGTCACGATCTCGCGGTCCGTGAGTTCGAGCCCCGCGTCAGGCTCTGGGCTGACGGCTCGGAGCCTGGAGCCTGTTTCCGATTCTGTGTCTCCCTCTCTCTCTGCCCCTCCCCCGTTCATGCTCTGTCTCTCTCTGTCCCAAAAATAAATAAAAAAAAAACGTTGAAAACATGTATTCACAAATATTTATTGAGTACTCACTTTGTACTAGACACCAAACTCAGAGATAATAATATAACGATAACTGAAATACTTTCAGAGCCCAGGAAGCTTACAATTTACTGGGAAATATAAACTACCCGATGTGAAGGTGCCATAACCATGAGACAAGGGAACGTGGTAAACACACCATGGAAAGAGGGATGTATTCAGCTCAGTCATGGAAAGAGGAAGAAGAAGCCACCCCTGCCCCCCAAAAAAGCACGTAACTGCACAGGGAAGGATTGCCAACCAGATGAACGGGGGAAAGATAAGACGTGCCAGGCACACCTCATGGCATGCACAGGGGCCTGCAGCCGAGACAGAGGAGAACCCTGAGTCTGCATGTCGAGTAGTCCAGTGTCACTGAACACGGGAGGGTGAAGCAGGGAGTGACAAAATGAAAAAGTACAGAGAAACTAGAAAAACAAAGCATCTTCGAAAACAAACAGCTAGAAGCAACACTCAGTAGGTCGTCTAAAGCTGCAAAGTCACCCCGAAGAGACAAAATGGATCTAAATATGAGAGCATTTCAAAGACCCTAAACCATCAACACACTTAAAGAAATTTGTCTTGGCAAAGAGGTGTTGATCAATTCTCTACCGAAAAAAGAGAGAGATTCTCAGGAACACTTGACTTTGCCCTTCTAAAAGGCATTGTTCGGGAGAAAGCATGCTTAGCAAACTCCAAGTATTACTGTCCAACTGGCAAGGCCATCTGTACTGTGAAGAGAATTTAGCATAAACCCATTAAACTTTCAAATTATAAAAATCAATGATTCATTCATTCAGCAAGTAAATATTTATTAAATCCCTGCTGTGTACAGTTTTCTGTGTACTAAGGCTACAGTGGTAGATAAGAGTCGAAATTCCCCACTATCTTGGAGCTCATTACACACCGATGAGGGGAGACAATTAAAACGTCAACGAACTCCTATATGTTTCAATAGTGAGAAGTGTTATAGAAGAAAATAAGGCAAATATGGAGGACAGGGAATGTAGGGATATGGGAGTTTTATGCAGGAAATCGGGAATAAAAAGAAAAACCTGCAATATCTGAAGGAAGGAGAATAATTGAGACAGAGGGAGTAGCAAACAGCCTTATGTTTATAATTTGGCTCAGGCTCAAAAGAGAGAATAGATTAGATACTCTAGTCAATGCGATAACTACATTTCTCACTGTTCCACTCCGATTTAATCACTCTATGAGCTCGATGAGTGCAGGTTTCTGAATCTTCCACCCCAAAGGCCAGATGCTGGTCCAGGACAAACTCACCAAGTCAAATGAAACTGACCCCATGGGGCCTTTCAAAAGAAACCAAATGACTTCTTCAACCTTCCCTGATCTTTGGCAGCGGCGGGAAGGGTTAACCAGAAGGTGGTAAAACTAGAGAAAAGATGACCAACAACATTAGCTGTAACTGTGCGGGAGGAAGAGAAGGCAACCGCTAAGAGAGACGTAGAAAATGATGGAGAAGCAAGAGACAAGTTCGCCTGCTCTCCACAGGAAACAGCATGAAGGAAGCAAAGGACAAGGAAAACCATTCTAGAAAGGAAGGAAGAAAGCTGAAATCAAAGAGGAGCAGGACAGCTTGCCTTTGTGGGAGGAAGTTTTATGAATGGAGGAGGGAATTGGCCTCATCAGACTTTCAGACTACACTAACACTGACTGCAAATTCAGTAAATGCAAATAAAACCAAGTACGAAGGGGCACACCAAGAGTTACAGTAAGGGAGAAGAACTTCAGACAAAGATGTGGAAATTAAGAGTGCTTAATATTCAGTTACCATGCTCATTTTCAGTTTAAAGCTCAAAAGGGCAACATTTTCAAACATGCATTTCAGAGAATTAATAATCAAACCATGATTAGTATCTTGGGTATTAGTTACTTATAACCCTATTGAAAAAAAAACAAAGATGATTGGGTATGTTAACCATTCCAACAACAAAACACTCTCTTAAAAAACAATTTTTTTAATGTTTATATAATTTTTGAGAGAGAGAGAGAGAGAGAGAGAGAGCACGAGCGGGAAGGAGCAGAAAGAGAAGGAGACACAGAATCCAAAGCAGCCTCCTGGCTCTGAGTTGTCAGCACAGATTCTCCCCTTCAGATTCTCCAATTACTGTTTTTCCAGGTTTACTTTGTCCTTTGCCGATTATATACAGTGTTTTTTATGACTTTTTATAACTTTAACATCCTGTAAGATTCACCCATTGCAAGTATATAACTCGATGAGCTGTGCTGACAGCACAGAGCCTGAGGCGGGGCCGGAACCCATGAACCACGTGATCACAACCTGAGCCAAGTTGGATGCTTAACTGAGCCACACGGCACCCCCAAAACACTCTTTTAAAAAATATTTTAACCTGGGTGCATGGCTAGAAAACGCAATCCATGTCTATTACCAAAAAGAAGTCAGAATAATATTAATCAAAAACCTAAACTCTTCCTGAAATATAAGTGTAATTTATACCCTGGGAACATCTTTTAGCGGGAACTATATTCATGTGGTTTAGAGATTTTTGATTTTTCTTTCCCATGAAAACGTTCAATTGCTTTACTCTGTCACATGTCCAGTAGGAAAAAAACCTGAATTTGTGGATGGAGTATACTGAATATTTTATGAGCAAGTTTGAGAGACACTTACCCAGTATTGATGGAAATGATTTCTATCAGTGGATTCTTCCTGATCTTTGGCAAATCCAATGGCGCTCCACCCAACCGCTTTCCGTTATTCTTTTTCTGACCCAGGAGTCTCACAGAATGACCTTCAAACAAAGCATATAAACACATATTAGCACGGGTCACAGAACTTCACTTTCATTTACTGCTCTCAATAAATGTATTAATTTACCTTCTTCCTCTATGAAACAAACACCAAAAAAAAACAACAGAAGATATGATCATTGTCCTAAGAAATAATGCCAAAGAGAAAAACAGCTGTGTGCGTACCCTGCCATCAAAAGTGCTTTGCCTACAATATCTGCACCTTTTTCTACTGCACAGATGACGGAACCAAAAATACCCTCAGGATGGCATTCCGCAAGGTAGGCACGCCCCCAAGCGTCAACCACACGCGTGGATGAAGCAGGGAGGGCTCACGGAGCACTGTGCCTGCCAGCCAACTGTACCGCTGGGGGATTAAAAAAAATGCAAAAGCAGATTATCTGCTGAGAGCAAACAGCAAATCCAAGAAATAAAGAATTAAAAAGCTGAGATAAAATGACACTTTAGGGTTGGTTGGTTTTTGTTTTTTTTTTTTTTTTAACGTTTATTTATTTTTGAGACAGAGAGAGACAGAGCATGAACGGGGGAGGGTCAGAGAGAGGGAGACACAGAATCCGAAACAGGCTCCAGGCTCTGAGCTGTCAGCACAGAGCCCGACGCGGGGCTCGAACTCACGGACCGTGAGATCATGACCCGAGCCGAAGTCGGCCGCTTAACCGACTGAGCCACCCAGGCGCCCCTAGGGTTGGTTTTTTTAAAAACAAACATAAGTTTTTAAACTGATTTTTTTAATATAACAAAAGACAATCAGACTATTTCTAAGAGTCATAAAAATTTTTATAACTTGGAAAGTCTGAATTGCAGTTGAGAAAATATGGAACAGTGCAAAGAATTCCCATCCCCTTCAGATTCTCCAATTACTGTTCTCCATGTTTACTTGTCCTTTGCCTATTACACAGAGTATTTTCTGTAACTTTTTATAACTTTAACATCCTAAAAGATTCACCCATGACGAGTCTACAACTCAATGACTTTTAAAGAAACACACACAACTGCACAGTCTTCACAAAACCCTGTTTTAGAACATTTCCATCACCCCCCAAATTGTCCCAAGCTTAGTTGTACTCCACCCTTGCTCCCATTCCAAAATATATCACATTTTGTTAATCTGTTGACCAGCTGGTAGATGTTTGAACTGTTTCCAATTAATACCTATTAGAATAATGCTTCTAGGAACATTCACGTCCAAGTCTTTATGTGGACATGTTTTTACTGCTCTTGGACAGATTCCTAGGAATGGAATTGCTGGGTCATGTGGTCAATTTATACTTACCTTTGTATGAAACAACGGTTTTCCAAAGTGGGGTACCATTTTATATCCTACCAGCAACGTATAAGAGTTTGAGTTTCCCCACATTGTCACCAAGACCTCACATTGTAACTTTTTTGACAATAGCCATCCTAGGGGGAAGTAATTTATTATTGTGGTTCAAATGAATTATGTATTTCCATAATGACTAATGACATTGAGCACCTTTTCATGTGTTTATTAGCCAAATGTATGTCTTGTTTGGTAAATGTAATAATTTTTATGTGTCAACTTGACTGGGCCACAGAATGCCATTTAGCCAAACATTATTTTGGGTTTCCACAATGGTCTTTCTGGGAAAGGTTGACACTTGAATCAGTAGACTGGGTAAAGCAGATTAACACTGGTAGGCCTTATCCAACCAATCAAAGGCCTGAATAGAACAAGAAAGCTAAGAGGGAACAGTTTCTGACTGACTGTTGAGCTGGGTCCTTGTTCTTTCCCAGCCTTGGGATTCTGGCTAAAACACAGGCTCTTCTTGGGTCTTGTTTCTGCCCAAGTGCAGACTGACACTAACACCACCAGCTCTGAGTCTCAGACCTCTGGACTTGGACTGGAACCACACAAATGCTCTTGGGTCTTTACCTTGCCAACTACATATCTTTGGAATTCTCAATCTCCATCATGTCTCCATAATGGTATGAGCCAATTCTTTTTAATACATTTCTTTTGAACACATACTCACATGCACACGTGCACATACACACACACACACTACTACTACTACTACTACTACTACTACTGGCTGTTTCTTTGGAGAACGTTTGCTGATATAAATGTCTACTCTAGAAGTCTGCCGGTATTTTAATTGGAGTAACTACCTTATTATTGTGTTATAAGATTTCTTTATTCTGCTTACAAACCCTCTTCAGATGTGATTTTTAAATATTTTACTCAGTCTGTAGCTTATAGCTTCACTTTTGTGATATTATGTTTTAAAAAGTAAATGTTTTTCAAGACGCCTGAGTGGCTCAGTCGGTTAAGCATCCAACTTCGGCTCAGGTCATGATCTCACGGTTCATGGGTTTGAGCCCCACATCAGGCTCTGTGCTGACAGCTCAGAGCCTGGAGCCTGCTACAGATTCTGTGTCTCCCTCTTTCTTCCCCTCCCCTGCTCACATTGTCTCTGTCTCTCTCAAAAATAAATAAACATTAAAAAAAAAAAAAGTAAATGTTCTTCAATTTAACGAAGTGCACTTTATCAATTTTTTTCTTTTATACCTCCTACTCTTACCATTCTATGGAAGAACTCTTTGCCTAGCCCTAGCACATAGAGTTCTCTTATATTTTCCTCTCAAAGTCGTACTATTCTAGCTCTTATCTTTAAGTCTAGGATCCACTTTTTTACTTTTTGTGTGTAGTAAGGGTCTCCGTTCATTTTTTCATATGGATTCAATTGTCCAAGTGCCATTTCTTTTCCATCTTCCTTCTCTGTCCTATTGCTGTCACACATATTAACACACAGCTGCATAAATCCCAAAACAGTGCTGTAATTAGTTTCATACAACTATACAGTTTTAAAAAGAGGAAAAATATAGACTTACAAAGGACTTTATGTTTACCCACCATATTTAACCATTTCTAGTACTCGTTTCCTCCTAAGAATTCAACGTAGCATTTGATACTACTTCCTTTCTGCCTGAAGAACTTTCTTTATTATTTCTTGTAAAGGAAACCCACTAGCAACAGATTCTTTGCTTACTTGGGCAAGTCTTTATTTTGCTTAATTTGTGAAAGATACCTTTGCTGGATACAGAATTATCAGTTGACAGCTTTTTCATTGAGCAGTGAATACAGCTAATCCTTGAACAATGCAGACTTGAGCAGAATCAAGCCCCACACAGTTGAAAATCCATGTATAACTTTTGGCTCCCCCCCCCCAAAACTTAGCTATTAATAGCTTACACTGTTTACTGGAATCTTTGCTGATAACATACACAGTTGATCAACAAGTGTTTTACATGCTATATGTATTACGTACTTCTTACAACAAAGCAAGCTTCAGAAAATGTTAAGAAAAGCATGAGGAAGATGCATTTACAGTACTGTATTGTATAAACTCCATGTCAAAGTGGACCACACAGTTCAAAACCATGTCATTCGGGGGTCAACTGCATAGCACTCCACACCTTTGACCTCTGTTGCTTCTGAGAAGTCAGTTGTCAATCTTAATGTTGTTCTTCTGTATATAATGTGTCACTTCTGCCTTACACTTTCAAGATTTTTCTCTCTTTTGCAACAGTCTGACTATGATGTATGTAAGTGTGGATCACTGTGATTTTCCTACATGCGGTTCATGTATCTTTTTGGCTTTATAAAGTAATTTTTTTATCAAGTTTGGGAAGTTTTCATGTAATACTTTAAAAAAAAAATTAGGAGCATTTTTTCTGCATCTTCTTCTGTGGCTCCATGACATACTTGTTGGTGTGCCAGATGTTGTCTCATAGGTCTTCGAGTTCCTGGTGATTTTTCTCGTTATTCAGAGTGGATCATTTCTATTGATCTATCCTCAAATTTACTAATTGTTCTTCTTTTGCCATCTCTAACCTGCAAATGAGCCTCCTGAATGAACATTTCATTTCAGTTATTGTACTTTTTAACTACAGATTTCCCATTGGTTCTTTTTTATCATTTCTGTTTGTGATTCTACATTCAAGTCAATGTCATCATCCTTTCCTTAAAGGTTTTTTTTTTTTTTTTTACATTTTTATTTATTGTTGAGAGCGACAGAGACAGTGTGAATGGGGGTGGGGCAGAAAGAGAAAGGGGGAGACACAGAATCCAAAATAGGATCCAGGCTCCGAGCTGTCAGCACAGAGCCCAACATGGGGCTCAAACCCATAAACTGTGAGATCGTGACCTGAGCCGAAGTCGGATGCCCAGCAACTGAGTCACCCAGACACTCCTCCTTAAAGGCTTTTAACATGGTTTCGCTTAGTAGTTGGGAGTCTTTGTCAAATCCAACATTTTTGGTCAAAGACAATGTGTACTTTTTTCCCCCCTGAATATGGTTATACTTAGTTTCTTTGCATGCATCATAATACTTTGTTGAATACAGAACATTTTCGATTATATACTGACATTCTCCATTCGGGTTCCCCCCACCAGGGATTGGTTTTTTTGTTTGTTTGTTTGTTTTTGTTGTTTTAGCTTACTTGGACTAAATCTATTAAGTCTATCTCTTCTACAAGGAAGGGCTACTGATGTCACTTCTTAGCTCTCCATCACCCCCCGCCACCAAGCCTGACTTCCTCCGGGTCAACCCTGTATCTGCATACCTTTTTATTAAGGAAAGACTGGTTACACATTCGTTCAAACCCTATAAACCATTAAGATTTCTATCTGCTGATGGAACTGCGTATGAGCCAGTGAGGTTATTCAGAGTCAGGGACATGTTCAAGTGCACTTCCCCCGGCCTTTTCTTCCTCCTGTGCTTTCTGAGGTTCTCTGCCACCTTCTCAGGACACGCATGCAGGCTCCAGCAGGCAGATGCGTGTGGGTGGTGGGGCCCACTCCTGTCTCTGCTGTGCATGTGCACAACCTCAGGTCAACTAACCGTCTACGGAGACTTAGCAAGCCTCCAATCACTTCCACAAGTCCCCATTAAGTCCCTGGGCTAGTCCCCCTGTCCACATAGAACAGTCCCACAGTTTCGGGCAGGTATAGTCACACACGCTCCCTTGTCGCTTGCCATCAAAATCTGCACTTTAACTGACAGTTCTTCAAATCCACTGAGCTGTCCTGGAAGCAGCAGCAAAGCCCCTGGTTTTCAGAGCCCGTTCTGCCTTGAACAACCTTGCTAGAAGAGCTGAGGAAGGAAAATGGGAGTAGCCCCAGGCACAAATGCCATGGACTCACACTGTTCTTACCCAAAGTTCAGTTGTTTTCGTGAAGAAACACTTCTCAGTTTGCTGAAAACTTTTAGTCAATTTCCAGAGTGCTGGGATTGTTTTTTTGACTGTCCAGCTTCACTGTTGCTTGTGAGATCTGTTGACCTCCCCGTGCAATCATGCCATAAGCAAATCAAAGCCAACTTTTTCAAAGCAATCATTTAAAATAACTTCAAATACATAATTAGTACAGGCATAAGATTCTAAGGCAATTATATACATGTTCCATCACCCTTCGTTTCAGAAAAATACATTGCTTCAACGTCTCTTTGTATGGACAGCTTTTCATGACCAGAAGTAATAAAACCATCAGTCACAGCCTTTTTGCACTAATCACTTTAATAAGAAACATTAAGTCCTTCATTCATTCTGAAAATTCTTGCTGTGCTGTAAAAACATAGCTAGAGTCAAGCAAGCATTTGGCATGCCAGATTTCAGATTTTCAAGATAAGTTCAACTCTTCAATCAAAAGTCCAGTTAATGAAGAGGTGTGCAAGAGTGGAGTGCTAACATAATAGTTCGCTGAGAGATGCCACAAGTTCAATAATGACTAGGCAAGGGCATGCTATCTTCATACTAGCACGAGACAAATTCCATTACATCCTGCTGAGATTTCAGTAATACGCAGCCTGCGCTAATAACATTTGATAAATTATTCATCTTCACTATCTACATGCAAATAAAGGAACATATCTCTGCCTGATGATATAATGAGTTATTTTCCAATCCAATGATTCATTAAAGAGCAAGAGAACTAACAATAGCCTGGTTTTTTTTTTTAATTGAAAAATATAGTACACTGAAGACAAAGTAGGAAATAATATAAAAGTCCCTCATTATACCCAGCCAAAGATGAAAAAAAGAAAATTTAACCACAGAACAATTTTTTTTTAATGGACTGGAGGAATAAAACTTTTACTTGTTATAAACCAGCTCTTTTAAGAATCCTTTTGCAAACAGAGCTGCTGTTTCAGATTATTTCCTTGAATCCACAGACCACAGAATAAAAACATACACTGCAAATCATTACCTGTTCTATGTGTGGTTATCAATATTATAACCATCTAAAATAAACTGAAATTTGACTGGCATAAACTGGAGGGGATGTCTTTGGGAAGAAAAGAAGAAGAGACAAGGGGTCTGGAACAGGGAAACAGGCTCAGGGAATAAAGATAGGAAAGGTAAAAAAGGAAAATTTTGGAAAATTTGTGTTGGAAATGAACACACCACACTTATGAAGGGACCATGGAGCAAGGAGCCCAACTACACACTCAACACACACTGCTCCTTTGTGTGATCCCTTCTGGCCACTGATGCCTCGCACCACGATGGGAAAAGAAGAGCCATTCAAGGAATACTGGTTTATTTTGTGACTACTGTGAATTTCAGCACCCTCTGTGGCTAGACAGGAGAGAAAGGGGTAGGAGGAAATCAGGACAACAGAGTCTGAAAGAAAAATGGGAGTGTGAAAATAACCAGTTTTGACATTATTTCAATCACACGTCTATTCCGAAAGTATAAGAGGAACTAACAGGAACGGATCAGTAGAATAATCCTCAGTGTGACCAGATCTACAGATGACAACAGGAGACCACTGAGGAGTCAGTGATAATGATGTGAAGTGATTAAAACAGAGATAAGCAATTTTAATCCGAGGATAAGAACAAAAACCAAACTGCCTTAACATGTAGAATGGGACACACTCAAAGTCACAATCTCTGAGATCTTTTATCTTTTCCATTTTACATGCAAATTTACATTTCATCTCCTATAAATAATGGTCAAATGTGTCTCAGTGAGTTTATTAACCATCTTTAATAAACATCTCCCTAAGTTGTTACAAATGTCACATAAAATTCAGCCCTGTTAAAACCAAATTTAATTTCAAGCCTGAGGCTTTCAGCAGTTATTTTTAAATCAGCTATAAAACCTTGATTCTGTGCTGGTTTTTACATTCGATCGAATCCACTAAACCACTTTATTGGCTAAAATTACACATTACCAAATTTTGAACCAAAAGCTAATTTTTAAATTTAATCCACTACTACATGCATATTTGTAAATTCATAATACTGAGAAAATCTATGTGGGAGAAAAACAGTCATGTACAGTAATTGCTCTATTAGCTCAATCAATATTCAGTGCCGTTTACGGATCTTCAAGAGCAAAACGTCTTTTCCAAATCCCACAGTGCCAAATGTTGAAAACATTATTAAAATCAAGGGGAAACATTCTACCCGTGGATACTAGAAAGACAGCCTGTCAACATGTCAGAATGGCAATTATAATGGTCATTTGCAAATAGAAAAGGATGAGCCTCTGGATCATAAGCACATCTTTTAACTGAGTGACAGACAACAGGACTGCCTACCAAATGCATATTTACTAATTAAATTACATTTCTACTCACAAACCAATCTTCTCTCCTTTGGTTCTCACAGCTCAAGTGGGTGTCACAAATTAGCTTTGGAATATCATGACACATCACAGAAGCACCCGTGATCTGGCAATGTGGACTCCGATTGTGTATTTCCCCCTCTTTAACTTCTCTTGGTCTTCTAAAGACTCCGTAACCAGCCAGAGTTTCCTTCCATACTTTATTCACCCCATCTAATTGCAAAGGCCCTCGTTTCCTTCATGTGTGACCGCCCACCTTCCACCACCACCAGAGAGGTCTCGTGCCAAACTGCTCTCACTTCACACAAATTCGGTCCTATTAACTACCCACTCGACAGACCTGTCTGAACCCCAAGCTCTGGGTCAGACTGTTGGAAAATGTCCTGGTGAGGCAACCCACCAAGATGCAAGGGGCAGAGGCTAGGAGAAGACTGGCAGAAAATTCCAGCAAAAAGAAAAGAGAATAAATGTAGTGCAGACACCGATTCTCACTTACGGAAATGCAGTCACATCCATTTGGATATTATTTAAGACTATTACAAAGGAACGCTCAATTTAATCTGTTCTTCTACAAAACGTTTGGAGTTCTTACTTGACATTCCCTGCACAGGCACTTTTAACTGCTTAATCATGAAGAAAAACAAAAATGTGGCCAGAAATGTGACTCTGCTCAATTCAACGTCATTCCTCATAGGCAGGCACCACTCCAACAAGAAAAGAACCGTTGGACAGTCACACTCAAGTGTGACCTTCCCTTGAAATGATTTCATTTTAAAAGAAGAAAGCGAAGTAAAACTAGGAAGTTTGATTAAGTGGAAGGAGCAGCTTTGTACCACACCTAAGCTGGAAAACTTTACACAAAGGGCCAGAACGGGCTCAAACACCCAAAATCATTCCAATTCAAGCATAAATTTTAGCTTTTCGGATTTTGAGTAGGTATGAAAACTTTAAACGTTAACTGGAACAATGACACCTAGGAAAAGATATCAAAATAAGGAAAGAACAGTAAGACTCAACCGTCCTAAGAGGCAGAATTCGAAGCGTGAATCAGAACAGAGGCGGAGAGGGCCTACGGAGGCGCACAGTTACCAGCGTGTATTCCAGAGCTGGACAAGGCATAATGAAGCCTGCATCTTACCCAACACGCAGGTGAGTCGGAGAGGAAGCTAAGATAAGGTCATAATACGAAGTGCAAATCCCTAGAAGTCTGAGGATTATTTAACACCTTGGTGCACAAAAAGAGTTCCTTCCTACACTGTAATTACAACAATGTAAACTTTATGTATGATCTAGAACTATGTAAGACAGAAAGATGAAAGCATTCGCTGCAATGGAACATTTTTTAAGACAGTTTTTTCTTCCATTTTCCCAGCATTACTGGCACAACTGATGATGACAATTAGTTTAAGGTCATCACATTAAACAAAAGACACACAAAACAAATAATCCACATAAGCAAAATGTCTTCTTACCCTAATGGAAACACCTTCTGGGGGCAAATTCCCATAAGCACTTAATTTTATGTTTTAATTAAATCCTTTACAAGCGGATGTACTTTTTATGACAGTGGGAGATTAGTGTAGTGCCGATTCATTTTTCCAAATGTAAATCAAGTGTACATCAAAACACTCAAGAGTAGAAGGCAGTCCCATGTCAGTGACTCCACATTAGTAGAACCCTTAAATGAACTCCTTAGGTCACTGACTGTCTTGCTATACTAGGCTCTTCTGAACTATAATTTGCTAAATAGCTCCAAGGCTTTAGTATTTACGGCAATAAAGCTACGAATGCTTCAGTTTCAGTATGTAAACATCCATGGTAGCAATACAGAACTTAATCACTGCTCACGCTCAAACCTACATTTGGAAAATCACTGCACCAGGCGACGAAAGCAGAAATCGCAGACCTTACAATACACAGCATTCAGGCTGCTAGGAAATGAGAATGGTAAAATACGGACATAAGGAACTTGTAAGCCACAAGCCCCTTATGAACTTTTGAACACTGAAGTGCAAAGTCCCACTTTGAATCACCAATGAAAGTTTCAAGTTTTCGCCTGTTATTATTCAACTCAAGCCCCCACAGAGAGTGACAGAAGAGAGACCGGAAGCAGAGTAAGCTGGACAGTTGTCCCATCTATGGATCTTGAAGCACACTTTGTCTGCATTTCACCTCTCATCACGAGTTGAACATACCTACTTGCACTGTGGCTGTCTGAAGGCAACCTAAATGGGAGAAGGTAGGAAACAGGGCACCAGGGGCTTACTTACTGGCTTTACATTGACACACTCTTAGTCCTCAGCCCCTTGTGACAGGCGTTAGCATTGCCTTTCTATAAAATGACGACAATGTATTAAGCACAAAAGTATAAGAAAAACAAAGAAGATGTGCATTTTGTATCATAATACCTTAATGTGTCTTCACAACAGAAACAAAAGCTCCATGTTACGGGTGAGCTTTAAAATAACGTATGAGGGGGGGCGCCTGGGTGGCTAGGTCGGTTAAGCGCCCGACTTCGGCTCAGGTCATGATCTCACGGTCCGTGAGTTCGAGCCCCGCGTCGGGCTCTGTGCTGACAGCTCAGAGCCTGGAGCCTGTTTCAGATTCTGTGTCTCCCTCTCTCTCTGCCCCTCCCCTGTTCATGCTCTGTCTCTCTCTGTCTCAAAAATAAATAAATGTTAAAAAAAAAAAAATTAAAAATAAAATAAAATAAAATAACGTATGAGGGTATGAGGGGCGCCTGGGTGGCTCAGCTGGTTAAGCATCTGACTTCAGCTCAGGTCATGATCTCATGGTTTTTGAGTTTAAGCCTGGCATTGGGCTCTCTGCTGTCAGCACAGAGCCCACTGCAGATCCCGTCTCTCCCTCTCTCTCCCTCTCTCTCTCCCTCTCCCTCTCTGCCCCTCCTCTGCTCGTATGTGCTCTCTCTCTTTCTCTCTCAAAAACTAACTTAAAAAAGTAGCATCTAACTTCAGCTCAGGTCATGATCTCACAGTCCATGAGTTCGAGCCCCATGTGAGGCTCTGTACTGACAGTTCAGAGCCTGGAGCCTGCTTGGGATTCTGTGTCTCCTTCTCTCTGCCCCTCCCCTGTTCAGGCTCTGTTTCTGTCTCTCAAAACTAAATAAACATAAAAAAAATTTTAAGATGTATGAAATATTATTTTATCAATACTACATGCTTCCAAAATATGCATAAAGATTTCCAAAATCTACCTTTCCCACACGCAAAAACAAAAACCCTATTCTGTCCTGAGTCACCACACTGACTTCTGTCCTAAAGCAATGTAAGGTCCCGAGGAAAACAGACTGGCAAACAAGTACCTGGAATGAAGTGTCAGAAAAGGTCTGACAGGTGTTTCTAGGAACAGTGGGACACCACGAAAGAGGGTCCACTTTCCCAAGAAAGATGAGGAAAGGCTTCGAAGAGAGATGGCCAGGTGTGGGGGTGCTGGGCAAGCGTCATACAACTCAAATACACAGCTATGCGTATTTCACGGTACACTTGGACATAACACTACCAACACAGCAAGACGACTTTTTTTGCTAGAATTCCTGCTTGGTGCTCATTTTCCACTTCTTAAAACCAATCTAGTTAAGAGCCTATCGCTAAAACCAGATTTCACTGAAAAGATTTATTAAGACTTGGCATGAAGGAGCCCCACTGTGAAAAACCACACCTTCAAAAATGAAAATATTTCTAAGTGTGGTTTATGAAGTAGAAGTTATATGGGCTTGAGACACATTTTTAGTTCCAATTCAGAGTGATCAAACGTTAGTTTTAAAACTTAATTTTAGGAAATTACAATTAATGTTCATTATGAAGTACTAAAGACTGAAAGTTAACTACATCGAAATCCTTCTGCTTACAGCTTCATTATTTATCTAGGCTAAATACAAAATTGAGATAGAAAACACAGTCCATATCCTTAAAAAACATGGAAGGATTTTCCTGACCTAACCATTTTAGAATGAAAACTATATAAAGTGTATCTCAAAAAAAAAAAATCTTCGAAAATTACCCCTAATAAACACACCCAAGAGAATTTTCCCTGTAAAAACTTTTCATTAGCTCTTTATTGGGTAGATCAACTTTTTATTGGCTTCTTACAGTTAAGGTATACTTTCATTCTCTCATTTCCTAAATTAAGCACCTTTAAAGCAAGGTAAGACTCAAATATTCTATTCAGAGGCTTTTTTTTTTCCTTTTAAACAAAACAAAAAAAGCCCTCCTTACAAAAAAAAACCCTTTGGCACAAAATGGGATAGCTTGTAAAAGTGAGGGAGGAGAGGAGGAAAACTGATCACAGAGGAGCCAAGAAACGTGAAGGAACAAAATGTGTTAAGGCAACATTAAGAAAGGGAAGCAGAAATGGGTGAGCAGTGACATTCGACAATAGGCGCGAGGAAAGGAAGTAATACACGCACCTCACTTTCTCACTCCCCTCTATTCAAGGTAAGCAGCTTAACAGGAAGTAAAGAACAGAAGACTGGAGGATGAGGGTTCGCATTATAAAACACTGCTGCCTGGCTGTGTGATCCAGAGTACAGATGAATTCACACACACGGAAAGGGTAAACTACAAAGAGCGAGGGAGAAGTTCATTACGGTTGCTACTGTAATTAATGCAATTGTAATCCTATCAAGATCTATGGCCCTAATGACGTTTTCCAAAAGCAAAAAGCAAAGGAGATTTTCAAAACTTTCACCCACTTAAAGTCAGACCCCATTTATTTTTTAAGCTCTGGAGGGCTAGGAAATAGGTCACAAATAATTGCACGGATAATGATAATCAAATTTGCGAGTGATTTTTTTAAATATATAAATTAAAGTAGATTCAAGGTCATTCCTCTAAAATCGCTCACTCACGTCCTGATACCATTTCTTGAACGTGAGGGGAGAGGAAGAAAGTGTAAGCAGTCGTGCCAGGAACTGCACAGGATCCTGGGTAAATATCAGCATATATGCCTAGAGAACGGTGTTGTTTTCCCAACCCAGGACACCTGAGTGACAGGATCCTTGCCAGGCTGCAACAGGGCAATGAATCTAGGTGAAGGGCCATATGGCAGAACCTCCAACCCTCAGCCTCCCCAAGTTCTGAGAAACCAGTCTGCCAGCTCCCTCTCTCAGCAAACTGTTCTTCTCTCAGCTACCATTCCCCTCTCAGCAAACAATTCCCCTCTCGGCAAACACCCTCGAGAATCCCTGCTCTAGGTAACGTTTTCACCTTACATGAAATTCTCTCAAGTTACTTTTTTCTCCAGCAATCCTAGTCGTCAAGACTAAAGCAGCCTGTCTCAAAGTCCCGAAAATAAACATGCCCCAGGGTAGAAATGAAAGTTGCTTCAAAGAAGCATAAAACTCCTAAGCAACACCAAGAAGTACACTTGTCCATCACCACCCAGGATGCCATTACAACTGAATGAGGTAAAGGCAAATGAGTCAGAGAATTGTGCTTTATGAATTCCAGACCCTCTTCACTCCAGAATACAGAGACTGACAAAAGCAAAATGCATGGCAGGTCCACGGCAAACATTTCAACCTCACTTTTTTAAGTAGGAAGGCACAGGGAAAGAAAAAGTAGAATCTGGCAGAAGGATACGTGGATGCGAGAAAAAGCTTTTCACATTCTAAAAACTTTGGCTAGAGATCACTGTCCAAAATGGCAGTATCTCATCCTAACGACAGACTCTGAGAGTCGGTGTTATATTACAGACGCAAACACCTCCAGAGTTTCAGAGTGGAAGGGACTTTCCACGTCTTACCATTAACAACTCAAGCAACAGAACCAATAAGGTTGTGTGCACTGCTACACAGGACACGGTTAACGGGAGAACGAGATATTTCAGCACAGCTCATCACATGCTCAATCCAGGATTCTTACCCCTTACGACGGCCAACTGCAGCAGGACGTCAAGGAATGGTGCACTTGAACACTGGGAGTTACAGATCTCATGTGTCAGAAGCCCCCTTTCATAAAAACGTTTCAATTACTACAACCTTATTGTTCAATACAAGGTAGGGTTTGTTATAAGCCAGTAGTACTGATAAACTTCTTCTTAAAAATCCACGCATAGTTCACATTCCAACTGGAGAATCTGCACATGAGTTTTCCCCCCACCCAACTGATAATTACAGGAAACTGATATTTATTCTCTCAGTCTCAGAATTGCTATGTATATGGTACATGCCTTACAGAGTGTTACAGAATGAACTTTTAAAACTGTGGATCTCCAAACGTTATATACAAAATGTTAAAGTCGAGAAGCAGCTTTCTCTGTGCCAGTGATCACCGATATTGGGTTTTCCAGGGAAAGGTCGACGGCATTACCTAACCAACGACATCTTACAACTGTCTGATTAAATCAATGTTCCTGTCAAACAAAATTTTTAAGAGAAAGAGAAAATCAGATTTAAATTTTTTGTGTGCTCACATCTGACTTATAAACTTGCCAGTGCTTTCATTTGACTATATATACATATATTATACATACATACGTATATATTATACATATGTATGTATAATACATATATATACATGTGTATGTATATATATAATATATATATACTATATATATATTTGTTTTTTAATACATTTCTCAAGGGTGATCATGATTTTTACATATATTTTATTTGGATATTGAAGTTCTAATACACCTCTAACATGACCTGGCTTCTACTTTACATTTCTACTGGTTTCCACTTTACATCTCCGTTTTTATGGAAGCCAGCCATAAAGTACTAATGGAGAATTACCAATACAGCTTACTATTGTGTTAAGAAAACAGAAAAATACCACAATTAACCTACCTACAACTTCACCCTCTTTATTTGAAAAATGTAATGGAGCTGCTAGTATTATTTAAGTTTATAGTCTCAACGATTCTCCCTACATTTTACCAAAAACTGCATATTCTTTAAATGAAGACTAAAATGTTTCCGGATGAATATAAAGCGCACATGCTATGCATGCAGGGTATAAAAGTGGTGTGCTCCATGCTGATTCTCTTAAAAGTTAATCATATTAAAGAAAGAACATCACATGAAGAAAATTTTTTACCTCAAGTTTTTTAAAAACTATATTAATTTGCCATGTTTCTATGAGAGCTTCAAAAGAAGAGTAATTCATCTCCTTGGCATATTTTGCTAAATAATCCTATTACAGTAAATAGAAATCAGAACCTTGGGATTCAGAAATTGGTATACCTGAGAACATCAAATACTTGAAACAAAAATGATTAATATTCAAACAGAAAAATCAGGATGTTCAAACTTAAAACCTGTTGTGCGTGAACGGTGTCACCAAATCTAGACTACAACACTATATACACTTTTAGAGACTTCAACAATATTTGTGATGTGACCTTCCTGCAATCTGCTCAGACACTACAAAGATTTGCAAGAGTAGGAAAGTGATGTCACCAAGATGGCGACATCAGCTGCTCCTGACTTGACTGCCCCTCACGAGAACAACTAACAATCATTCGAGAGCAAGAAATCATTGAGATGATTCTAGAACATGGGGTGAGGCTGAAGTACCCCAATGCACATCAAAGACCAAGCCAGACTGCATTAGGAGGTAAGAGACTGACTTACATTGACTGCACTGTCCCTCCCTCACTCAGCACAGCACCAAGAAGAGAGGTTCCCCAAGCCTCTCATATCTCCAGTGGTTAAAGAGAACCCCGAGGGGTCAGCCAACCTCCCCCGTATCATGGGTCATTTGTGGGAGCCCCTACTCTGGTCTCACACCACAGGGATTGCTGAACAATCTGTGGGGCCCAGTCCCAGGGAATCTTGACTGTGACAGAGAAGGGGGGCCAGGGGTTTACAACGGCCAGGAATTTTGGCAGCCCGAATCCATACCCTCAATGCCCACGCAGCAATTCCACAAAGCAGCCATGCTCACGTACTGAACCAACTCGGCAGCACACTGCGCAAGGGGACCACGTGCATGCGCGTCTACCTAATTCCCGACCTCAAATGAGGGATTCTGCGAACCTAGATCCAGTTTGCCCGTGACCAGGCAAGGTACTGACTCGGAATGGAGAGCGCCTCCCAGTCCCACCTGAACAGACGGGCTGGTGACAAGACCTGGAAGCCATGAGGCCAGTAGCCCTGAGCCAAGAGAAGGGCAGGAAGAGCCCAAAGGTTGTGGGGCAGAGCCAGTCCCTGCGCAGCCAGGAACGTGCGAGTCAGCTTGAATTAAGGCAAAAAACAAAGAGCTTTCCCGGTTTTAGAGCTGCTTCTCCCACTGTGCCTGGGCAGGGAACCTAATTCACAGCCTTTCTCATTGCTGAATATAGCTTCAGCCTGTCCAACCAAGGAAACTACCCAGGCCACACAGAAGCTGCATGGCCCCTTCAAAAGTCCTGTGAAAAATGACAGTCGCACACAGAATACAGCACAGAGGGCTCTGCCCACCTGCAGAGCAAAATCGGTGGGCTTACCTGCCCAGCAAATTCACTGTCCACTCGGGCCTGATTCGGGCCCCCAAGCAATGAGCTATATATGTCCTAGGCCCTTCTCTGCCCTCTGCCGGAGCAGTGAAGCTAATTCATAGCCACATCTATAACCTAGTAAGCCTTACCAGAGACTTGAGGCAACAACAGAGCCCCTCCTACAGATGCCTCATTTGGGTAGATAACCAAGCCAAATCCTATCCGCGTGTTCTCGGCCCCCCATCTCCATCCTCAGAGTTTTCTCACCCAAAAATCGATCAGAATAGCGGGCCTCACAACTGCCCAAAGACATTATCAGCATACACACCCACACACCCAAACTCAGCTGACTGGGGAAGAACTCTCTCTGCCAAAGGAAACGTGTCAACTATGGAAGCAAAGGCCTGCTGCTCAAATGTACAGAC
The DNA here is from genome assembly GCF_023721935.1 of Panthera uncia. Classification (NCBI taxonomy): domain Eukaryota; kingdom Metazoa; phylum Chordata; class Mammalia; order Carnivora; family Felidae; genus Panthera; species Panthera uncia. The sequence goes on from NW_026057581.1 coordinate 7,979,988, forward strand.
AGCAATGTAAGAAACCAAGGATCAAAATATCAGGTTATTATGACACCCCCAAAGAAAACTAATAAAGATCTAATAACTGACCCTAAAGAAATGGACATTTATGAACTGTCAGACAAAAATTTGCGAATAAGCCTCATAAGGAAGTTAACTATAAGAAAACAGACAAATGAAATTAGGAAAATAATGCACGAACAAAATGAGAATTTCTACAAGGAAATAGCACCCGTTAAGAAAAAGCAAACACAGGGCACTTGGCTGGCTCAGTCAGCTGACAGTCTGACTCCTGATTTCAGTTCATAGTTTATGGAATCAAGCCCCTGCGTTATCAATGCAGAGCCTGCTTGGAATTCTCTTTCCCTGTCCGCCTCTCACCCCTCACACACATTCTGTCTCTCTCCCTCTCCCTCTCAATAAATAAATAAACATTTTAAAAAATGAAACAGTGTTTATATATGTGCACTAATTTCCTTAGTCACTAAAAAAAGGGGGAGGGTGGAAATAAAACAAACATAAATCCCAGAGTTGAAAAATACAATAACTGAAGAATTCAAGAGAGAGAGTTTCAAAAGTAGCCTTGACCATGCAGAAGAAAAAAATCAGAGACCGAGGATATTGGAAATTATCCAAGCAGCAAAAAGGAAAAAAGGATAAAAAGCAGTGAAGAAAGCCTATACACATTACGGGACACAGTGAAAAGAAACAATATTTCCATTATGGAAATTCCAGAAGGAAAAGGAAAACAGAAAGGGACAAAACACAAATTTAAAGCAAAAATTGCTGAAAACTTCCCAAACCTAGGGAGAGAAATGGACATCCAGATCAATGAGGTCCAAAAGACGCCAAGTAAGTTGAACCAGAAGAGGGTTACACATTATTATTAAATTATTTTTAAAAATCAGGGGTGCCTGGGTTGCTCAGTTGGTTAAGTGTCCAACTCTTGATTTTGGCTCAGGTCACAATCTCAAGATTTATGAGATAGAGCCTCATGTCCCAATCTGAGCTGACCGTGCAGAGCCTGCTAGGAATGCTCTCTGCCCCTCCCCCACTCATGGGAGCACATGCCCACTTGCTATCTCAAAATAAATACATACATACATACATACATACATACTTAAAAAATCAAAGACAAAAAAAGAATTTAAGAGCAGCTAAGAGAAAAGAGAGAAGTTACATATAAGGGAACTCCCATAATATTCTCAAAGGAAACTTTTTAGGCCAGGAGAGATTGAGAGGCCATACAGAAAATGTTGAAAGAAAACTGCTTTCAGCTAAGAATTCTGTACCTGGCAAAGCCATCCATCAGAAAAGAACAAGGAATAAAGACTTTCCTACACAAACAAAAAAATGAGACAGTTCATTACCATCAGACCCGCATTAGACAAAATGCTATAGGGAATTCTTTGAGTGGGAGTAAGAGAACATTAATTAACATAAAAACAAAAAAAGATAGATAAATCACACTAATAACAGACAGTAAATGTAGGTCATAGTTAGACTCTGCAATATGGTAATAGTGATGCAATACTTCACTTAAAACTCTAAATGTTAAAAAAACAAGAGGAATGTAACCATAAATTTATGTTAACTATGAGTACAACAACTTCTTCTTAGGCACACAATACAACATGTAAATTCTAACAGCAATAACCTAAATGTGATAGGGAAAAGAAATAAAAGTGTCAAGTATACAAATTTTATTGAAGATAAGTCATTATCAGTTAAAATGGAGTGTTAAAAGTTTTCAATATTTTATGTAAGCCTCATGGTAACCACAAGGAAAACTGTGTAGTAATAACACAAGAAACCAAGATATAGAAGCCAAAGCATCCTGATACAAAAAGATGTCAAAACACACAAAAACAGAATAAGAAACAAAAGTACAGTAGGCCTCCAAAGCAACAGTAAACAATTAACAAAATGGAAACAGTATATCCTTGCCTATCAGTAATTATTTTATTTCCTTTCTTTTTTTTAATAGTTTGAGAGAGCACGTGTATGAACCTGAGTGGGCAAAGGAAGCGGGAGAGACAGAATCTTAAGCAGGCTCCATTCCCAGTGTGAAGCTTGACATGGGGCTCGATCCCATGACCATGAAATCATGACTTGAGTCAAAATCAAGAGTCAGATACTCAACCAACTAAGCCCCCCCAGGTGTCCCCCAAAATAATTATTTTAAATGTAAAAGGATTAAATTCTCCATTCAAAAGACACAGAATGTCTGAATGGACAAAAACAAACAGATGCAACAATATGCTGCCTATAAGAGACTTCACTTTAGCCTTAAAAAAAATAAAAGTATCCGTTCTTGTATCAGACAAAATGGACTTAAGTTAACAATGGTAGAGACCAAACATACCATTATTAAATGACAAAGGGGTCATACATCAAAAATGTAGAATTATAAAGATTTATATGCCTAACAGAGTACCCAAATATATAAAGCAAAAAGTTTTATATATTTTATATATCAGAGAGCTAATGTGAGAAATAAAAATAATACAGTAATAGTTGGGGGCTTTTAATAACCTGCTCTCAACAAAAGATAGACAAGCCAGACAGAGTATCAATAAGGAAACAGCAAGTTTGAACAACACTATAAGCAAACAGACCTAACATATATGCATAACGTTCTACGCAACAACAGCAGAGTACACGTTCTTCTCAAGTGCACGTGGGACACTTAAGAGAAGAAACCATGTTAGGTCACAAAACGAGTCTCAGCAAATTCAAGAAGACTGAAATCACACCAAGTATCTTCTCTGACCACAATGGTATGAAACTAGAAATTAACAAGGGGACAATTGGAAAGTCACGAACACATGGAAATTAAGCAACACTCACCTGAACCAATGAATCATGATAAAAATTGAGAGAAATAAAAAAGCTTCATGAGATAAACTAAAGTGGAAATAAAACATATTGGAACTTGTGGGACACAGCAAAAGCAATTCTATTCTAAAATCAAAGTTTATAGCAATAAAAACCTACATTAAGAAACAAAAAATATCCCAAATAAACAACCTAACTCTAAACCTTAAACAACTAGAAAAAGCCCAAACTTAACATTAGAAGAGAAATAATAACGATTAGATCAGAAATAATTAAAAATGAGAAAAACAAAAGATTAACCATACTAAAAGTTGGTTTTCTGAAAAGATAAACAAACTTGACAAATACATAGCTAGACTAACCAGAAGAAGGAAAAAAAAAAGAAAAAAAGGACCCACATCAACAAAATTATAAATGAAAAAGGAGACATTACAACTGATATTTCAGAAGGCACCTGGGTGGCTCAGTTGGTTAAGTGCCATGACTTCGGCTCGGGTCGTGATCCCACAGTTTGCGGGGTCAAGTCCCACATCGGGCTCTCTGCTGACAGCTCAGAGTCTGGAACCTGCTTCAGATTCTGTGCCCCCCCCCCCCCCGCCCCTCCACCACTTGAGTTCTGTCTCTCTCAAAAATAAACACTTAAAAAAAATTACAACTGATATCTCAGAAATTCAAAGGATCCCAAGAGGTTACTATTAACAATTAAATGCCAACAAACCTGACAACCTATAAGAAATGGAAACATTCTCAGAAACATGTAACTTACCAAGACTGAATCAGGAAGAAAGAAAAATTCTAAATAGCCTAATTACTAGTAAGGAGATTGAATCACTAATCAAAAATCTCCCATCAGACAAAATTCCAGAAGCAGATGCCTTTACTGGTGACTTTTACCAAACATTTAAAGAATATTAAAATCAATCCTTCTTATACTCTTCCAAAAACTGAAAAGGAGGAAATACTTCCAAACTCATTTTATAAAACCAACATTATCCTGATACCAAACCAGAAAAAGATACCACTAGGGAAAAAAAAAAAAATCTATAGGCCAATATCCCTGATAAACGCATGCAAGAAATTTCAATGAAACTCTAGACAACCAATTCAGCAGCACATTGAAAGGATTATTCACCATGATCAAATGAGATTTATCTCTAGTGTGCAAGGATGGCTCAACATCAGAAAATTAACCACTGTGATAAATCACATTAATAAAATACAATAAAAGAATCACATAATCCTATGAATAGATGTAGAAAAAGCATTAGGCAAAATTCAACATCATTTCATAATTAAAAACTCTTAATTAGGCACAGAGGAAAATATCTCAATACAATTAAGGCCATACATGACAAGCCCACAATCAATATCATACTCAATGGTGAAAGGAGGAAAGCTTTTCCTGTAAGAACAAGAACATGACAAAAGTGCCCACTCTTACCACTACTATTCAATATACTACTAGAAGACCTACATAGTGCAATCAAAGTAGAAAAACAAATAAAACATATATGAGTTGAAAAAGAAGTAAAATTATGTCTATTTTCAGATGACATGCTTTTATATATAGAAATCCTATAGACTCAACCCAAAAAAATGTCAGATCTAATCAATTAATTCTCACCCCAAAAAAATGTCAGATCTAATCAATTAATTCAGTAAAATTGTTAGATACACTCTCTCCCTGGTATCTCACTGCTGCGTCGGTGCAGGTAGGGGACTGAGCTCGAGCTAGCTCGAATAAAGGCTCTTTTGCTTTTGCATCGGAAAAAAAAAAAAAAATTGTTAGACACAAAGTTAACATGCAAAAATCAGTAACATTTTTTGTACACTAAGAACGAAATTTCTGTAAAGAAATTTTAAAACTTGACCCCATATACAACAGCGTCACAAACAATAAAGTATTTAGAAAAATTTTAACTAAGGAGGAAAAGATCTCTAGAATGGAGGCAGACTCAGTCAGTTAAGCATCCAACTTCAGCTGGGGTCATGAGCCCATGGTTTGTGCATTTGAACCCGGCATCGGGCTCCATGCTGACAGTGTGGAGCCTGCTTAGGATTCTCTCACGCTTTCTCTTTCTCTCTCAAAAATAAATAAACTTAAAAAAAAATACTTCTACAATGAAATTGTAAACTCTGATGAAATAAGGTGAAGAAGACATATATAAATGGAAAGGTATCCCATGTTCATGGATTAGAAGAATCAATGTTGTTAAAATGTCAATACTAACAAAACCCATCCATCAATTCAGTGCACTCCCCATAAGATTACAGAGGCATTTTTGCTTATAGAAGAAAGAAACACACTTCTAAAATCTATATGGAACTAGAAAAGATCCCAAATAGCCAAAGAAATCCTGAGAAAGAGGAACAAAGCAGGAAGTATCCTACTTCGTGATCTCAAACTACACTTACACAGTTATAGTCATCAAAACAGTATGGTACTGAAAGTCCAGAAATAAACCCATGCCTATAGAGCCAAGTAATATTTGACAAGGGAGCAAACAATACTCAATGGGAAAAAAGGCAATCTATTCAATAAATGGTGCTGGGATCACTAGATATTTATGTATAAAACGATGAAACTGGACCCACATCTTACATCACACAAAAATTAACTCAAAACGGATTAAAGACCTGAAACTAAAAAACTCCTAGAAGAAAAAATAGAAACAAATCTCCTTGACATGGGTCTTAGTAATGATTTTTGGATATGACACTTAAAGCACAAGCAACAAAATCAAAAATCAGCAAGTGGGACTACATTAAACTAAAAATCCCACAGAGCAAAAGAAACCATCGAAAGAAAAGAAAGAAAGAAAGAAAGAAAGAAAGAAAGAAAGAAAGAAAGAAAGAAAAAGAAAGAAAGGGAAGAAAGGAGGCTAGATGGAAGGAAGAAAGGAAGGAAGGACGGATGGACGAAGGAAGGAAGGAAACCTACAGAATGGGAAAAAATATTTGCAAGCCATCTTATCTGTTGAGGGGTTAATATCCAAAACACATAAAGAACTCATATAACTCAATAGTAAACACACACACACACACACACACACACACACACACAAAACAAACAAAAAAAACAACAAATAACCCAATGAAAAACTGGTCAGAGGGCATAAATAGACATTTCTCCAAAGGAGATATACAAAAGGCCAACAGGTACATGAAAAGATGCTCAACATCACTAGTCACTAGGGAAAAGCAAATTAAAGCCACAATGATATACCATCCCACACCTGTTAGAATGACCATCATCAAAAACCACAAGAGATAGGAGCATCTGAGTGATACAGTTGACTAAGCGTCTGACTTTGGCTCAGGTCATGGTCTCACAGTTCATGAGTTCAAGCCCCATGTCAGGCTCTGTGCTGACCAGCTCAGAGCCTGGGACCTACCTCAGATTCTGTGTCTCCCTCTCTCTCTACCCCTTCCCACTCACGCTCTGTCTCTCTCTCTCAAAAAATGAATAAGCATTCTCACACACACACACACACACACACACACACACACACAACAGATAAACGATAGCATGCCTGTAGAGATAAGAGAACCTTTGTGTATTGCGGGTAGGATTGTAAACTGATACAGCCACTATGGGAAACATTTATGGAGAATCCTCAAAAAATTAAAAATAGAACTACCATATGATATAGCAATTCCATTTTTAAGAATATATCCAAAGGTAATTAAAACACTAACTCATAAAGATATCTTGCACCCCATATTTAAAGCAATATTACTTATGACAGCTACAATATAGAAACAACCTAAGTATCCATCAATGGATGAATGTATACAGAAGTTGTGCTTTATAGTCACAATGGAATATTATTCAGCCACAAAAAAGAGTAAAGAAATCCTACCATGTGCAGTAACACGTGTGGACCTTGCAAGCATTCTGCTGAACTAATAAAGACAAATACTGTGTTATCTCACTTACGTAGGGGGCATGGAGAAGGGAAGGAAGAGGAAATGAAATCCAAACTAATAGTAGAAGAGATCAGATTTGTGGTTACCATGGGTAAGGGGGCTGGTGAAGGAGAGAAGAGGGGGAATTGCGGGGAAGCGGTCAAAGGTACAAACTTGCAGTTAGAAGATAAATAGGTACTAGGGATGTAAAGTGCAGCACGGTGACTGTGGCTAACACTGCTGTATGGCATACAGGAAAGCTGTTAGGAGAGTTAATCCTAAGAGTTTCATCACAAGCAAAAAATCTTCCCCTTTGTTCTTTTCTTCCTTCTTTCCTTTTGATGGCATCTAGATGAGAAGGTGCAGGTTAGCTGAACTCAGTGTGGTATTCATTTCATAATATATAGGAATCAAACCATCATGCTGTGCATCTTAAATTTATACAGTGATGTACATCAATTATCTCTCCATAAAACTGGAAGGGTGGGGTGGGGGAGGGAAACATCAGAGAGATTAATGCCTCGAAAACAGAATGAAAAGGGGGCAGAGTTGAAGGAGGGAAGAGGAGTGAAACTGCAGGTGAACCGGCTCATACTGACCCCTAGAGGCCACTGTACAGGTTTGGCTTTTACTCTGAGTGAGGTAAGGTAGGGTGGGGGGGGGGGGACACCACGGAAGTAAAGGAGGGACATGGTCCCACCTGTGTTTAAAAAAAAAAAAAACACAAAATTGCAAGAGTTAATGTGTAAGTCCAATTTCCACAGTAGGCAACTCCTTGTTAATATTTAAACAAGGAAGGATGGGGCTACTTTCGCAGACAGATCAGTGGGACCACTAATAGGAGGGTTGGGTCATGGGAAGCCTGAGAGGTTCAAGCTCAAAGTAATTTCCTTTCTTGTTTTGAACAATTAAATCCACTGAACCATTTTAACAGTGTATTATGTGAAAACTCCGGTAAGACTGTCAAACTAACAAACTATTCAACCCCATGTATCTCCCATGTAGCCCTACCACCAGAATGAAGAAACAAAAGTTAATGAAATACCCAAGACTTCATAAAAATTAATTCTGTTAATAAAGAAAGGTGGGTTCAAACCATAAGAAAATGAGTCTTTGAACAGAAAAGGAAATATACGTGATGAACACACTAAAGCAGTGTAATTGAAGACAAACCAAAAACATATAAAACAATTCTGAAGGTATCATAAAGTAGCAGAATCCACCTGGGGCAGGGGGGGCACAGGAAAGCATTTATTTTAGTTTTAAAAGCTTTAACGGCAGAAAAATATTAGACAAAATGAAAGTTATTTAACTAGATTTTCATTTTTTCAAAACGGTCAACATGACCATTTATAATGTTTAAAGAAGATCCTTATCAGCATCTATTGGATACTTTGCAGCTAGGGCTGCTCAACTGTATATGTGTGGCTGGAAATAGAACTGATAATTTAGCTAATGAAGTTAGAAAAATACAGACAAGATACAACATGGTGGTTTCTCTAATAGATGGTCCTTTCCAGTCATTATTCCAAACCAGTCATTACAAAATAAAGTGACATGAGAAACCAACTTAAAGTCCCGTGGTAAAACTTTGTTGTTGGAGACCATAAGGAAATGTTCCCGATTCATCCTTTGAAAACCATTATGATTTGGAAGAGGCTATCTAAGCAAGATTCAATGGATAAAAAATATCCATTCTAGAAATAATGGATATGGAAGGATAGAGAACAAATAAGTTAAAATCCTACTGCTAATCTCGGGGACCAAAAGAGGGGGAGAGAGGAAAAAACATAAACTGACTCATTTAAGAAGGTAGCAAAATACAATGATTGTGAAACTATAACCACTTATTAACAAGGTACATAAACTTAAACAGGCCCATTGGAAAAAAAAAAAAACTAAATAAACAACAGCAATAAATTCCTGACTTCTTTAGTTATTACGAGATAGAAGTTATCACTTAATTATACCAGTGAGACTGAGAAGTATTTCCAATATATAAAACCAATGTGCAACATTTTCCACCACATTCCAACTATATAACTGTGTCAGCGATTACACACACAGAGAGGATGCACAGAAGTGTCCCTTTTGAAAGCATACTTTGAAAATGAGTAAAATGATTTTACTGGAAAACCCTGAAAAAAGTAGATGTGCTTTTATGGTCCAACCAACACCATGCCAGATGGACCATGTTACGTATCCAAGCTCAATTCACTTACTCATTAAGTTTGGAAAACATCCTCAAGTAAATCTCCACGGGACTTTTGGGAGGTTACTCAGTTATTAACACTGATAAAAACCATCCTTGATATAATAGTTTTGCCTTCCAGTCTCAATTCATGACAAGTTTATACTTTGAATTAGTATCAAATGCAAAGTACAAAATCTGACACACTGAAGAGCAATGTGTTAAATAGGGAGGAGCTATTTGGCGAAGTACCCTGGGAATTTAGGTCAGTCTAATCCAAGGTTGCATCAATTACTGAGAAGTTAAGGGAAACGGAAAATCAATTAAACTTGCAGATTGTGCCATATTGGGAAAGTCTTGAATTACCAACAGTGGAGGCATTTGGAATTAGACTGAATGAAATACCAGCAAACGTATTATTAACAACGGAGGCCTCTCATATTAGAGGGGAAGAAACATGACTTAATAGTAAAAACATTTTTCCAACTTCAATAGGCAATGTTTATTTGCAATCATTTGTCTTACGTTATCCAGTAGACTACCTTTACAAAGAGAAGAATTTAAAGGATTCTTTATTTGTTTGGAGGACTTAATGAACATGTATCAGAAGAAATACAGATCTATATTCCCTTCACAGATTTCATACAAAAAAAAAATTTTTTTAACGACCATGTAAACCAAGACTAAGGTACATGAATATTTTAAAATAAATAAATAAATATAAATACTTTAAACACTGTACTTCTTCTCTCAGAATCAGTTATATGCCTTGTTGAATTACCAAGATGATACGGAAAAAAATCCTAAATTCATTATAGTCTGGTTTCTCCTAAAGTAAACGCTATAAACGGATGGAATTTTCAGGCCACTATTAAAATAGTGAAGATTCATTCAGAATAACTTGAAATTTTCCATTTCGTTCCAACCAAGACAGATATAAATGGAATATGCTTTATATGGTTTTATGTTAATTACAATAGTTAAATGCTTTTGGGCATCAATGTAGCTTATTAATTCATTTTTTAAAACATTACTTGGTATAACATAAGCAGTAAGAAGAATGCCAACAGGCTGTGGCAGAGGCTGTATGTCCAAACTCCCTTCAAGGAAGACATATGAAGAGAGCCCAACAGGAATCAAATGTGGAAACAAGACAGTTATGGCACAATCCTCTTGTCAGGCAGTATTCCATCTGGCCTTTCTGGGCAAAGACTTGCTTCTCCATGGAGCATTTATCAATCAGGGTCCCAGCAAAGCAGATGGTACACTGCATAATTGAAGAGGTTTTAATAAAGGGACTATTTACTAAGGTTTGGCAAGGTTAGGAAAACCAACAAGAGACAATGCAATACTCTCAGGCTTGCAACAATGGGGTGCTGTTTCCACCCCTGGGCCTGAAAAAGCAAAGGAAGGGAACAACTAGAAGAACCTGGAGAAACAGATGAAGAGAGTGGGCCACCTGGCAGGATCTGTGGCCGCAGTTGAGGGAAGCACAAAACCAGCATAAGCAGAGAAGAGAGTGAGGAAGCGTTAACAAATACTCCCATCTCACACTCTAGTCAAGCCTCCAACCTTCAGCTGGAAAAATCCAATTAGATACCAAATAGTAAGGGACCTACTGATGCAATACATACACAGGTCAGCCTCTCTGGGCACACGTCAAGGTACAGAATGGGTCTGTAAGGGTAAACGGAAGTTATCCACTCGTGCAGGACCCCAAGACAAACATAGAGCAAGCTACAAATAATATACCAGGAACATCAAATAGCACATTTTGGCTGGAGCAGAAGGTGTATATATGGAATCAATGGAAGAAAAAGTGAAAATGACAGGGTAGAATAAAAGACAATTAAGATCGCACTAAGAAGTCACAGTTTGAAGGTACACATGCAGGAAGGTAAAATAATCCCAGGATAATGGCAGCAGTGTATACAGTCAGATTGGAAGAAGAGTCACTTCTAGCAGTTAGAGGATTCCAGCAGCCTCGGTATTAAGGAAGTAGTAAGAAACAGTAACAAAACTTGATCCCGTAGTATGTCCTGGGTATCTGAAAAATCATACCCATTTAAACCTCTCTATTTTGAACTAAGAAACCTGGGCCTCAGAAAACTAACCTGCTGAGAGGCACCTGGGTAGCTCAGTCGGTTGACCCTCTGACTTCGGCTCAGGTCATGATCTCGCGGTTCATGAGTCCCAGCCCCACATCGGGCTCTCTGCTGTCAGCCTGTCAGCACAGAGCCCGCTTCAGATCCTCTGTCTCCCTCTGTCTGCCAATCCCCCACCTGCGTTCTCCCAAAAATAAATATTTTTGAAAAATGAAAGTAACCTGCTGAAAGTCAACCCAGAACTAATTAGCTATTACAAATGCCCACCAACTTGTGCTTTCTAAATGAAATATTGGCAACAGAAAGTGAAAAACAGAAGTTCATTGACAGGTCCAGAGCTCCATCAACCAGGAGATCTCAGATGAGTCACCTGACCCCTTCCCTAGCTCACCTTCCTTATCTGCAACTAAGAGCACCTACCAAAATTATTTCTTCCATCTCTAAAGTTTTCCTGTTGCAATACTAATACTTAATTCATCAGCCTTGCCACCCTCAAGTCAATCTGCCAATGAACATCCCCATCAACTTCATCTTCAACTCATCCCTGGCTGTGAACTCTCAAATTAAATCCGATTTCAGTCTCCCCAACAAATGCACTCAAGCAAAAACTCTTCAGTGAGAGGCCATCTCCAGTCAACTCAACCTACAGGTGATAGGCCTTCTGTGATACTGTGATATAACAGAAAGTATATATTTGCTTTCATCCTCATTTCCTAGTACAGAGCCCCTACAACTCTTATAATTCCCTGAGTGATAAGAGTGAGAGGAGCATTTATGGTTATTCTTAATAAGCCCTTTTCAACCATATCTGGATTCATGCTAATGAGGTAACTCTTAAGAGGATGGGGGCTGGTTGTCAAAGGAACCAACAATGTAATTAAAAGGTTGGAACTTTCATCCCCAACCCCAAACTTTGGGAGTTCAAGCAGCACTGGCCAATGATTTCATCAATCATGCCTAGGTAATGTAGACTCCACAGAAACCCTCCACGTTGGTGAATGTACTGAGGTGCTGGGAGGGTGGCATACCCAGAGAGGGCATGGAAGCTCCACTTCCATTAGCACATAGCTTGCCCTGTGCATTTCTTCCATGTGGATGTTCCTGAGTTGTATCCTTTACAATAAACCAGTAATAATAAGTAAAAGGTTTTCCTGAATTCTATAAGCCACTCTAGCAAGTCATCAAACCTAAGTAGGGGGTCATGGGAACCAAATTTACAGTTGGTCAGAAGTATAGGTGACAATTCTTACAATGGCTATCTAGAGTGGTGGGTAGTCTAATGAAACTGAGCCCTTAACCTATGAGGTCTACACTAACTCCAGACAGTTCATGTCAAAATTGCTCAGTACAGCCCTTTTGATTCCCTGAGCAACACCATGGTGGTTGGGAAAAACAAGTACATTATGAAAGGGGGCAAAAAGGAAGGCAAGAAGAAAGTGGCTAATACATTTTCTAAGAAAGATTGGTAGGATGTAAAAGCACCAACTATGTTCAATAGAAGAAATATTGGAGGGGGCACCTGGGTGGCTCAGTCAGTTAAGCATCCACTTTGGCTCAGGTCATGATCTCACAGTTCATGGATCTGAGCTCTGCTTCAGGCTCTGTGCTGACAGCTTGGAGCCTGGAGCCTGCTTAGGATTCTCTCTCTCCCTCTCTCTCTGCCCCTCCCCTGCTTGCGCTCTGTCTCTCTCTCTCTCTCTCAAAAATGAACGAACATTAAAAAAAATTTTTTTTTTTTAAATATTGGAAAAAACACTAATCACAAGAACTCAAGGAATCAAAATTGCATCTGATGGCCTCCAAGACAGTGTTTGAGAAGTGAGCCTTGCTGATCTGCAGAACAATGAAGTTACATTTAGAAAATTCAAGCTAATTATTGAGGATGTTCAGCGCAAAAACTTCCTGTCTAAGTTCCATGGCATGGATCTTACCACTGACAAATGGTGCTCCATGGTCAAAAATGGCAGACCATGACTGAAGCTCACATTGATGCCATGACTAGGAATGGTCATTTGCTTCATCTATTTTGTGTTGATTTTACTTAAAAATGCAACAATCATATTCAGAAGACCTCTTATGCTAAGCACCAATAGGTCTGCCAAATTCCAAAAAAGATGGTGGAAGTCATGACCCAAGAGGTACAGACAAATGACTTGAAAAGAGTGGTCGAGAAATAGACTCCAAATGGCATCAGAAAAGCTTGTCAGTCTATTTACCCACTCCATGATGTCTCTGTCAGAAAAGTAAAAATGCTGAAAAAGCATTGGGAAGTACGAACTGGTAAAACTGATTAAGCTTCATGGTGAAGGTTCTGGAAAAGCTCCTGGGTATGACACCAGTGCTAAAGTTGAACAAGCTGATGGAATGTGAGCCTCTGGTCCAAGAATCTTGTTTAAAACTCTGACATTTAATGGTGACAAATAAAAAAAAAAAAAATGATTTGTGATATTTAAATAACAAAAATTGTTTTGTATAGAAAACCTACATATTCAGTGTCCCAAGTATTGTCATTATAGAAAAACGTACTTTATCTTTGCCTTCTATGATTTCCTATAAGAAATTATACCCCTGCAAGCCATTTGACCATATTCAGAGCACAATATTACTGGGTTTTTTTTATTAGACTTTATTTTTCAGATCAGTTTTAGGTTCCCAGCAAAATCGAGCAGAACAGAGTTCCTATAGACCACCCCACCACCAAGCTGTCCCCAATTATCAACATCCTCCACCAGAATGGTACATTTGTTACATCAATGAACCTATGATGACACATCATTATAACTCAAAGACCATATTACAGTTCACTCATGGTACTAAACATTCTATGGGTTTGGAAAAATGTGTAACACCATGTATCCACCACTATAGTATCATACAGAATAGTATCACTGCCCTAAAACATTCCTTTGTAGCCTGCCTATTCATTTCTCTCCCCTCTTCCCCAACACTGGCAACACTGATCTTTTTACTATCTCTTTGTTTTTTCCTTTTGCAGAAGCCACAGAGTTGGAATCATCCAATGTGTAGCCATTTCTGATTGGCTTCTTTCACTCAGTAATGAGATTGAAGTTTCCTCTATACCATTTCATAACTTGATTGCTCATTTCTTTTCAGCACTGGTTACCATCCCATTGCCTCTATGTACCACAGTTCATCCTTGCACGGAAGGACATCTTGCTTGCTTGCACTTTCGGCAATTATGGTTAATAAAGCAGCTATAAACATCTGCTTTTTTGCAGATGTTTTTGTGCAGACACAAACTTTCAAGTCCTCTGGGTATATGCCAAAGAGCATGGTTGCTGCCTCATATGCTAAAAGTACGTTAGTCTTGTAAGAAACTGCCAAACTGGTTTCCCAAATGGCTGCACCATTGCACACTCCTACCGGCAATGAAGGAGAGTTCCTGTTATTTCGCACTCTCACCAGCATTTGGGGTTGTCAGTGGTCCAGATTTTAGCCATACAAGTAAATGTGCTGTGGTATCTCCTTCTTTCACTCGCATTTCCTTAATGACACATGAGGTGGATCATCTTTCATGTGCTTATTTTCCATCCATGTATCTTCTCTGGTGAAGTGTCTGATGAGGTATTTAGTCCGTTTTTTTAACTGGGTACTTTATTTTCTTACTCTTGAGCTTTAAAAGTTCTTTATGTATTTTAGATAATATTCCTTCATCAGATTTATCTTTTGCAAACATTTTCTCCCAGTATCTGACTTGTCTTCTTACTCTCTTGACAGTCTTCTCTTGCAGAGGAGAAATTCTTAATTTTAATGGAGTCCAGCTTGTCAGTTTTTTCTTTCACAGATCAAGCCTTTGGTGTTGCATCTACAAAAGCCATCCACACCCCAGGTCACGTACGTTTTCTTCTGTGCTATCTTTATCGCCATTAATTAAAATACATGCGTGTGTGTGTGTGTGTGTGTGTGTGTGTATAGATACATATATATACGTATACATACATGTCATACATACATATGTATACGTATATATATATATACGTATATATATATACGTATACATATGTATGCGTACGTATATGGAGTAGCCAGCATGCAGCTGGTACTTAAGACAGAGGAGGAGTAAGGCGATTAAACCCTCAAGCATCCTGAAGCACTGCTTTCAGAAGCTCAATCAAAGAACCGCTAACACAGTGAGTCTCCAGCGGGAGAGGTCAGGGAAGTCAGGGTACAGTCACGTGGATGCAGGATCACACTTAGGAGCACAGGCAAGGGAGGAGGCCAGCCTGGATACAAACCCCAACTCTGCGCTCACCAGCCGTGTGCCTCTGGATCTTAACTTCCTCAACCAAGAAATGGGGAGAATATTTAGAGCCACTTCACCTCACAGGGCTGTTGTGAAGATGAAAGGAGTAGTCATATGACGCGCTTAGCGCCTGTCCCACGGAGCCTGTCCCTCCCAGCCTGTCCCCCTGAGCCTGCACAATACACACCAGCACTTCTGTTTCTGCATTCTTCAAAACGGGACGTGGGCACGCGGTCTGCTTTTTAATCATGATGTTTCATTTTATTTTGAAATTTCAAAGAAGATTCAGGGAGACTCTGATTCTCCTATTCTCTGGTTATCTAATAAATCGATGAGTCAAAATAAATGAGGAACAGCATGTGGAAGGTAGCAGACACAAGCCAGCTGGAAAACTATGGGGTTAAAATCTCAACTTGGTGAAAGCAGTGTTTTCTTTTTTTAAACACACAATCCCCACTTGTAATAAAACAATTAAAATTTTAAGTGAAAAGCTCAATTCATTTAATATTTCAATATTATATTATTGGTTTTTATTTGTACTAATCTAAAAGGGGAAAATAGACTATGAGTATTTAAAAATTAAACCATATAAGTGAGGATAATTTATTTCTCAGTGACTTCAAAAGGAATCTGGTTCAAAGAACAGTGACTAACAAAATAAAGCATGATTCTATTTTCCAGTGTAACTACAAAAATTATACACAAGAGAGTATCAAAATTGAATACTACTTTTAAAAGTACTTTCTTTTTTTAAGTTTTTTAAATTTATTTTGACAGAGACAGAGACCACACGAGTGAGGGAGGGACAGAGAGAGAGGGAGAAGGAGCAGGCTCCAAACCACCAGCACAGAGCCTGATGTGGAGCTCGAACCCACGAAGCTGTAAAATCATGACCTGAACAGAAACCAAGAGCTGGACGCTGAACCAACCAGGCCACCCAGGGCCCTTAAAAGTCCTTTTTTTTTTCTTTTTTTAATGTTTGTTTATTTTTGAGAGAGGGAGAGACAGAGCATGACTTGGGGAGGTGCAGAGACAGGGAGACAGAGAATCTAAAGCCGGCTCCAGGCTCTGAGCTGTCAGCACAGAGCCCGACCCGGGGCTCGAACCCACCAACTGTGAGATCATGACCTGAGCCAAAGTCAGACGTTCAACCGACTGAGCCATCCAGGTACCCCAAAAGTACTTTTAAAAATCATTAACTACAACCAATTAGGTGATATAAAAACCTGCAAATAACATCAACTATATCTAAATAAAACGGCAAAAAAATACACATAAATCATTTCCTTATCTTAAAATTGGTTAAATTATCTCTTCCTGATCTGAAACTCAAAATCCATTTTGCAGAAAAATAAAAATGAGATTAAAAAACGATTATGACCTGACTCATTTATAAGCCAATCAGATATATGCCTCCTGCATTAGATTGGTCAATGGACGAAGTAGTCAAGGACAAAATGTTACAACTTTATATGTAAATAAATGTTAACTAAGTGATATTTTTATAATATAGTTCAAACAATACAGTTGCTTCCCTTTCTTACCAGCCAGAGGATATGGTCCAAGACCCCCAGTGGATGCCTGACACTATATATCTATATATATCTATATAGAGATATATATCTCCATATATCCATGTGTGTGTGTGTGTGTGTGTGTGTGTGTGTGTGTGTGTGTATGGTACCAAACCCTAGATGTACTGTTTTTTCCTGCACATGCAGAGCTCTGATGAAGTTGAATTTATAAATTAGCCCCAGTAAGGGATTAACAACAATAACTAATAATAAAATAGAAAAATTACAACCACAGACTGTAATAAAAGTTCTGTGGATGTGGTCTCTCTCTCTCTCAAAGTATCTTACTTTCAGGGCACCTGGGTGGCTCAGCTGGTTGAGCATCTGACTTCAGCTCAGGTCATGATCTCACAGTTCACAAGTTTGAGCCCCGCATCGGGCTCTGTGCTGACAGCTCGAAGCCTGGAGCCTGCTTCAGATTCTGTGTCTCCCTTTCTCTCTCTGTCCCTGCCCTACTCATGCTCTCTCTCTCTCTGTCTCTCAAAAACAAACAAACAAACAAAACATTTGAAAATTAAAAAAAAAAAAAAAATGTCTTCCTATCCCGTATTCGCCCTTCTTCTTATGATGGTAAGATGAACCGCGAGGTGAACGAGGCAGGCATGTGATGAGGGGTCAGGCTGCTACTGACCTTCTGATGGTAGTCAGGAGGAGGACCATCTGCTTCCGGACATGAGCTGACTGTGGCTAACCATATCCAGAAAGCAAAACTGCAGACAAAGGGGGACTACTGTATACATCTGCTTATCCCACTCGCAACAATTACCTTTAATGGTTTCCTCCACAACCTCTACCACTCGATCTATCTGTTGAACCTGAAAAGAAAACAAATGGTTAGATAAGCTATTTACATGAGACAAGACACATTAATTAGTGTTGACCCTTCTGCTTGAGTCAATGAAACACATTTTTCTAAGCCCACGAACTCAGGTTTCCTTTAATTCATGCATTTGGAGATATTATAAAAAAAATTGTGTATTAATGTTTTATGTTACAGTGAAGTATGAAATTACCACTCTCCTGTCCTCCCATGATAATTGAAGAAGTAATAATACATTTAAATGAACCTCCTGGCGTGCTGTTAGCATAGCCTATCAACATCAACTCAACAGATCCAGGGACATAAACTGAAGTTTAATTAAAACATGTCTCTTCACACACACATTCTCTTCTTTTCATTCTTCAAAAAAAAAATGGCACAAAATGACAACCTACGCAAAAGGACATGCTGGTAGTGAGATCTACCCCCTGTTCTATGCTTTATTACTCTAACACTGAAACACCTTTTAATGAATGTCTACCATGTGCTAGGCGCTGTGCTCGGGTCAAAGGAATACAAAGTCAAAGAGTGCATCTCAGAGAACCAAAGGGGACTCTAAGAGTGGCTAGGGTGTAGAAGGAAAATGGAAAAAAGCAAAGACTGTACTTACTGCAAGAAGCTAAGGGAAGGGAGAAAGTCAAAAAGGAAAAAATCATAAGTTGATATCACTTACACCTTGCACAATCCTCAAGCTACAACTTTATAACAGAATACATGCTCATCGAAAAAACTCAAACAAATCAGAAATGTAAAAAGGAAATAAAGTAACCTGTAACATCCTACACCCTCCATTTCTGCTCCTAAGACAATATCATTCATAATAGTTCAATAAGTAGATACCAAGACATTTGTCAGTACAGAATATTTACATATAGCTTTGTTTTGCACTTTTTTCCTTATAAATTTTGAGATAAATAGGTACACAGATAGATGAGAGTGAAAATAACAATCCTGCCTCTATACATCATCAATACATAAGGTCCACTTCATTTATGTTACTAGCTGCCTAGTATCTCATGTAGAGATCTATCATAATGCATTCATTCATTCCCCAACTGATGGACCCTTACGTTATTTCTTTCACTATTATACAAAGATGCTGCAGTGAACTCAAATGAGATAAGAACCTTCTAAAAAGACTTTAATAAAAGTGCAATGGCAACCCTCTTTTGAATATTCCATTGGCCTCAGTGTCTTACAGGAAATAAGGAAAGACTTGCGAGAACACACCTGAACTTGATTCTGCTTCTGACCACTCAGCCCAGCACAGTGGTAGGAGTAGCAATAATTATTGAGAAATTGCCAAAGGCAAAGTAAATCTCTGTTGGATCTTTAGTCCCAAACAAACCTGCCTTGCTGGAACCACCAGGTTCTGGTTTTATGAAGAGAATTCATGTGGCTTCCTTACAGAATGTGATCAAAGTCAAAATATCAGAGTTCAAAGAAGAGGAAAGCAGCCAGTAGGGTCAAATGGTACGAAGATAGTGAGTTAACATAAAGACTGGAATGCGTATGCCTGATTTAACAATGAGGGAATCGATGAACTTAGGGGAAGCAGTGAGCTCAGCAGTAATGAATCATAACTAAAAAAACAGTGACAGCAAATAGAGACTACTCTACAGACAGATGGATAGAAAGAAGAGGAGACACGAGCTGGTCAAATTTCCCAGTGAATGTGGGTGAATGAACAAGGTATCAGATGAGGATACAAGAGAGAGAATAAAAGTAATGCAAGATGAGATGATCCAATGGTGGAATTAAAACACAGAAGCTTTCCTACGCAGGTGGAGACCTAATCGCTCAAAGGGACCACTGCACCCAGCTCGGAAGCACATGGACTGCGAAAGAGAGTCAGAATAATCTGTAGAAGAAGCAGTTAAAACATTAAAAAGTTGAGGGTAAGATAAAACTGTAATATTCTTAAAAGAAAACATAGCCGTAAACGTAGGTGAACCTTAGGTTGGACGCTGGTATCTTAGACGTTATACCAAAACCATGAATGACAAAAGAAAAAAGATAAAACGAAATTATAACCTCTTGGTACATTAAAGGACACCATCAAGAATGTAACAAGACAACACAGAAAATGGGAGAACATTTTTGCAAATCATAAACACGATAGGATTTAGATTTGTATCTAAAATATATAAGGAGCTCCTGCAACTCAACAACGAAAAAAACAAATACTTAAAGGAGTAAATTTAATGTTATATATACTTTATAATAATGAGATACTACTCCATACCCACTAGGACGGCCATAATCAAAAGGGCAGACAATAACAAGTGTAGGCGAAGATACAGAGAGATTGGAACGTTTCTACATTTCTACATTGCTAGTGGGAATGTGGTAAAAGGGTGCACCCGTTTTGGAAAATAGGCAGAGCCTCAAATAGTTAAACAGAGTTGCAACAGGATTCCAGTCCTTAGTATACACCCAAGAGAAATGAAGATACATGCCTACACAAAAACTAGTACACAAATGTTTAAAGCAGCATTATTCCTAATAAGCAAAAGGTGGAACCAACTCAAGTTTCATCAGCTGACGAAGACATCAACAAAAGGGTAAACATCCATACAATGAAATATCATTAAACCGTAAAGGGGAACATAATAGACAGTAGTCCCCACTTTACCAGGAGTTTCACCTTCCACGGTTTCATTTACCTGCAATCCAGAAGCAGATGACCTTCCCTCTGACATATCATCAGAAAGTCAGCAGCAGCCTAATCCTACGTCACGGTGCACATGTCATTCCCGTCACGTAGGCATGTTATCATCTCACATCATCACAATGAGAAGGATGAGTACAGTACATTAAGATAGTGTGAGAAAGAGATCACATTCACGCATGAGATTACGCAATACATTACATCACATTATGCTTTTATTATAGCATAGGACTATAACTGTTCTGTTTTAGCAATAGTAATTGTTGCTCATCTCTTACTGTCCCTAATTTATAAACTATGCTTTAGCATAACTATGTATGTATAGGGGGAAAAAAAAACACTGTATATATAGGGCTCAGGGCAATCCACAGTTTCTGTATGCACTGGGGGTCTTGGAATACATCCCCCCCCCCCATGGATAAAGAGAGGAATACTATATGCTACAACATTATGCCAATCCAAAGCCAGACCAAATTAGTCAAATACTGTACGACTCCATGTATATGAACTGGCCAGAATAGGACAATCTTCAGAGACAAAGTAGATCACTGAATGCCTGTGAACGGCAGTAAAAGAAATGAGAGAAGCTGCCAGGGAGGGCTGGGTTTCTTTTTGGAGTGCTGAAAATATTCTAAAATTGACTCTGGTGGATTGTGGCATACTTCTGAATATATTAAAAATCATTAAATTATACATGCTTCATGACAGCACTGTATGCTGTGTCCATTGTATCTCAAAAAGGCTGTTATTACAATAATAATAATAATACAGGCTGACAGCAGTCAAACGTTCTAATACCAAGGTCATGAACCTCAAGGAAAAATTGAGGATATATATTCCCAATTAAAGGAGGCTTAAAGAAACCTGAGAATTGAATGCAACTTCAAATATGGGGCTTTTTCTTTTCCTATCGAGGACATTACTGGGACAACCAGCAAGAGCTGAATACGGTCTTCACATAAGCCTACAGTGTACCAATGTTAATTTCCTGATTTTTATAATTATACTCTAAGAGTGTACGAAAATATTCTCATTTTTTAAATATACGGGTATTCAGAAGTAAAGAGGCATCACGTCTACATCTTACTCTCAAAGAATCAGGAAGAAATGTATATATACTTTTTTTTAAAAAAGATAATTATAAGCAAATTTATTAAAATATTAACATTTGCAGAATCTGGGTAAAGGGTATATGGTAATTCCTTTTGTTTGCAATTTTCCTGTCAGTGTGAAACTATGTCAAAATAAAAGTTTAAAATATATGTGTGTGCGTATGTATATGTTGAATAAAGAGAATTTTTGTTTATGCTGATAGTCACACAGAATTAATCGAATGTATGTACACAGCTGAAAATATATTATCTGATTTTTATGTTTTATTTTATACTGAGAGAGAGAGAGAGAGAGAGAGGGAGAATGAAAGCGCGCCGGGGTGGGGCAGAGAGATGGGGACGGAATGTGAAGCAGGCTCCAGGCTCTGAGCTGTCAGCACAGAGCAGGACGCAGGGCTCGAACTCACAAGGAGCAAGATCGTGAGCTGAGCCGAAGTCGGATGCTTAACCGACTGAACCACCCAGGCACCCCTATTGTCTCATCTTTTCAAAGAAGGACTTAATTCCATTTGCTTTATGGCAGAAAAATCAATGTTCCCTACACATAATTTAATCACTAGGTGCGTGGAGGGCCTTTAGAACTTGAAAAAGCGTCTACCAAACATTAAGAAAATAAAAACAGCACTTGATTACAAACACGCAGGGAGAAAGTTCAGTGAGCGATTTAAAGAAAATATTGTGTTGCTTCCATTTCTAGTGAGGTGGATACTGGAGGAAGTGGTGGGACAAAAAGAAAGAAGGGGAAGCAGAGAAGGAAGGGAGAGAAGAGACGGGGGTTGGGGGGAAGCAGTTAAATGGGAGAGGGGAGTTAGAAGGCCAAAAAAAAAAAAACAAAACAAAACAAAAACCACCAACACGTGGGAGGCAGGAAGAGAAGAAAAAACAATTACGAGAGAACAAACTCAAGATCCACGTAGGGTAATGAAGAATATATTGAATTCATTCTGGAGAGAAAAGGAAAGCTGTTCTTAATTAATACTATAAATTGTAGCCCTGAATACACAAGAGCTTAGTTTCTGGCATATAATTCAAATAAAATAAATAAAACAGTATCTCGTGTCCTTCAGGCACTTAGTTATAAATATACAGGAAAAAAAAAAAGGCATGCAGTATGTTCTATTACTGACTCCATATGTTGTCGACAATGAAGAAAGGAGTTAGTGAACAAACAATTCATAAATAACATTAACGAGTCACTCTGCTGCAGAACTTTTAAAAGAAATCCGTCAAAATATTTTATTCAGCTATTACGAACTACTCCAAATTTATAACTAAACACACACGGAAGAAACAAACTTACACAAAGTCACCTAAAGCAATCAAAGTGCTCTTCGTTTAGAGCGGTGCTGTCCAACAGACCTCTCTACACCGACGGAAGCGTTTCTATGTTGTGCCACCCAACGTGGCAGCCAACGGCCCCCTGTAGTCACTGCGTACTTGAAGTGTGGCTACTGTGACCGACCAGCTTTCAACGTGAATTGACTCCAACGGTCAGATGCAGCTATTGGCAGGTCACACCAGAAAGCGCAGGTTTAGAGTGTGGCTCGGCCAGCCACCCAACCTGCGGCAATTCGCGACACACCTCAGATCCAGTTCTGCCAACCAGGCTTAAAAAAAGTCCCGTCAGGGAGCAGGCTGATACCGTCTGGAGGTCAGCGGCTCTTGCCCTAGCAGCTTTTGCCCGAACAACGAGCCACAAGGTACGTTAATGACTAGTAACGGCACAGTGACAGCTAACATTTCTTGAGCAATTACCACGTCCCAGGCTCTGCGCTAACACGTCACATGCTCTAGCACATTTAATCCTCAGACATTCCTAGGCAGGAGGTACTACTGTTATTTCGGAGGCTAAAGGAGCCAAGGCACAAGGGTACCCGGCAAAAGCCTGGCCAGGTGTTTTTGGCAGATCTCATCCGGGAGTGGCACACGGGACGTGGGTGGTACGTTTCATGACTGTTCCTTTTCCTATACACGTGGAGGCCATCACTAAAGGATCACAGAATGCCACCTGACTGAACTTGGACTTTCAAGAGACCCCGGTAACAACTATTCCCCCAACCTCTGCCCACAAATCACCACTGGCATGCATGCACTCACTTCACAAGTATCTATTAAGCACCAGCTAAACACAAAGCACTGTCTAGCAACTGGGGACACGATGGTGGAAAATACAAAGTCCCTGCTTCGTGGGCCTTACATTCTAATGGGGAGGGGGAGGGGGGCAAAACACGTTCAACAACTGAAAATGTTCATTTCTTGTCATGACAGATACCACGAAGAAAATAAAATATGGAAGTGGCAGGAGGTAGAAAGGGCAATTCTGCCACGGTGGTCCAGTAAACATCTCAACAGGCAGCACTAATCCTGGGACCTGAACCATATGACAGGAGCATCAACGTGAACCTCCAGGGCAGAGACAGAAATGGCGGTGAGTGAGGGGCAGAGCGACAGGGGAGGCGGTCAGATAGTTGGGTGGGGGAGGCCCGGTGAAACGCTGTACCAAATGCTATGCTGTCCAGATCCCACTCTGCTTGCACAAGGACGGCACTGTGGGGTCAAGAGAACCCCTTCAACAGCAGCACTGAGGCTAATTCTATTGAAAATGTACCCATATTTCTCTATTACTTGGTGTGAGTGCTTTTATACTTGCACGGATCTGGCTGGGGCTTTACTATTTCTAGACTTCATCCCGAGGCACCTCAAATCCTTTCAGAAAAAAGGTGAATACATTATAGGTACATATTCACACAGATCCAAAGGAATTCTCTCATTGTCTCCTTTAATTGATTGTATGTAAATAAACTAGGACAACCTGTCCTGTCATTACCATTCTAATTAAAAATACCAATACCAGACCAAAACTTCAAAATCACCTATACACCCTATCAACCTTTAAAAAAAAAGAAAAAGGAAAAGGAAAAGGAAAAGGAAAAGGAAAAGAAAGAACAAGGAAAAGGAAAAGGAAAAGAAAAAGAAAAAGAAAAAGAAAAAGAAAAAAAAAGAACAAGAAAAAGAAAAAGAAAAAGAAAAAAAGAAAAAAAGAAAAAGAAAAAAAGCCTTTCTTTCTCTGTTAAGAACTATACTATAAAAAACTTCTCACTTTTACCATAAGGGGAGTCTGATTCAATAATCAGCATCTGATAGGTTAAAGGCCAATATGGACTTCTCTCTTGAAAAAAAAAAAACAAAAACAAAAACAAAAACAAAAGGCATTTTTCTCCCAAAAGTTTTCTCCAAGTTGTGAAGGGAAAGTCCCTACCTCTATCCATGGTTTTGCAAGACAGCTCAATGTCCAAACCTCTGAAATGTGGGGAAGTCCATAGTAGTCACTAAACTAACCCTACTAGAAAGATCACTGAATTCACAAGCCTATGAACAAATTTGCTAATGAGATACAGCAAAGAATGCTGGATACTACGTGTGGTTTAACTTTTTCAACAAAACCTTCTCATTTTCCGGCACAGTTTCATCTTCTTTCATCTCTTCATTGAGAAAAATTTCTCCCCGATGGCAGAAATAGTCCTTTCATCAGAAGTTGATATGGCAGCACATTCCACACATCACTAAAAGCGTATTTTCCACCTGAATGGTACCAGTGAGTGACTAACACTCAGTAAGACATAAAAACTACTAACAGACAGATAAGGCCAGGCTAGATGGATGCCAAGCAAAATTAGTATCAGTACCAGAAACTTCTTCCTCTTAAATCCAATGAAAATACCCCTAAAGCTTTCTTTGGTGGAAAAAAACAACTCTTTCTGCAATTATGACAAAACCCAACATGCTAAAAACACAACTGTATAGAGACACGTTATTTTGGACAATAGTACGAAGTAAAAAATTACTTTTAAAGTGACACTAAAGTTAAAAAGAGGGCAATAATAGAACCAAAACACAAGTACACATCAGAGATGTAAAACAGCAGGTAATAAATAATGGTATATGTGTCATCGGCAGGATACTGGCCTCTTGAGATGTCTACCTCCTAAGCCCCAGAACCTATGAACGTTACCTTCCCTGGAAAAGAGACTTTGCAGATGTGATGAGATTAAGGATCTTGACAGGGTGAGACTAACATGCATTACCTAATATGGGCCCAATCTCTTCACAGGAGTCCTTCAAAGGTGAGAGTCTTCCCCTTCTGGGATAGAGAGAAAGGCAATGATAAAAAGGTAAGGGAGAGAAGTCACTACTGGCTTGAACCACGGAAGAATGGGCCACCAGTCACAAGTCCTTGCAAAAGGCAAGGAAAAGGAGTCTCCTGCAGGGCCTCCAGAAAACAATGCAGCCGTATCAACACCCTGATTTTAGTCCAGTAAAATCCATGTCCAACTTCCAATCTCCAGGACTATAAAATAGTAAGCACACGTCGTGTTAAGCAGTTTTGTGGTCATTTGTCATGTGGCATACAAAACTAATGCACTAATTAAGAGGCCAATAAGAGAGCATAAAACGGGACGAGAAACATTTAAAGATAAATGCTGCAGGAAAAAGAGAACAATACAGAAAAAAATCGAGTTAAATGCATACCTTGTATTTAACGTTCACTAGATGCTATACTAATAAGCACTGAAAGTAATGTAAAATACCCAAAAATCTAAAATAATAATAAACAAAGTCCCTGGCCCTAAGGAGGGTCCATCAGAGTAAACTGCAAATAAACTAAAAAGCTGAATAAATCCCTTTCTTACTTTAAAAGAAGGGGTTTAAAAGAGACAGAAATACATACTTTATCAGACCTATTCTGAGATCCCGGGAATATACATTTTAAGTTTCAAACCTCCTTATCCACTCATCACTACTCCCACCCAAATTTTCAAGTTTCTACTATATCAAAACTTTTAAAGGCAATGAAAAGTGATAAAAAGACAAATCTTTCCCCCATGTTAAGAGATTTCCTACTGTTCAGTTGTAGAAGTCCTTTACATATTCTAGATACAAACTGTTTAGGAGAGCGTGTATTTGCAGATATTTTCTTCCAGTCTGTGGCCTGCCTTTTCATTTCCTTAACAACATCTTCTGAGAAGCAAGAGTACTTACTTTTGATAAAATCCAATTTATCAATTTCTTTTCTTTCAGTCCTAAGAAACAGTTGTGTCCATGTCTGTGTGTGCCCGTGTGTGCCTGTGTGTGTCCGTGTGTGTGCACATGTGAGTATGCGTGTGCCTACCCAGGCATCCTAAGAAATAGTTTCCTAACTCAAGGTCACCAAAAAAGAGGGGCAGGTGGTAAAAGGTTTCAACACTTTACCAAAGATACAGCGATGGCAAATAATCACATGAAAATATGCTGAACATCATCACTCAACAGAGAGAAGCAAATTAAAACCGCAATTAGCTACCACAGCTCACCCAGTACAACTGCTAAGACTGTAAGCCGGCAATGCCAACATTTGGTCAGGATGCGAAGCAAGTCAACTGCTGCTACAGAACGAAAGGGTACAGCA
Organism: Panthera uncia; assembly: GCF_023721935.1. NCBI lineage: Eukaryota > Metazoa > Chordata > Mammalia > Carnivora > Felidae > Panthera > Panthera uncia. The sequence continues at coordinate 8,006,909 of NW_026057581.1, forward strand.
GTTTTGGAAAATACTCTGGTAGTTTCTGGAAAGGCTGAGCAGATGTTTACCATATGACTAGGCAATACCATTCTGGGTATTTACCCGAGAGGGTGCAAACAGTGCCACACGCAGATCCGTGCATGAATGCTCACAGAAGCTTTATTTAATAGCCCAGAACTGTAAACAACACAAATTGCCTCCACTGGTGAGCAGATGAACTGTGCATCCATAAAGTGAAAAAATCCTACGTAACAAACACTAACGGACTAGTAATAATCACAGCAACAGGGATGAATACCGAAGGCATTACACTAAGTGAAAAAAGCAAGAAACAAAGTAACATGTAATTCCATTTCTAGGACGTTCTGAAAATGGCAAAACTGTAAGACAAATCAGAACCACGGTTGCCAAGGACCGTGGGTATGTGTGTTAGGTTGCGGGGTCGGGGGTTGACGACAAGAGGACACAGGGAACTTTCTGGTGCGATGGAAATGTTGTTTCTTAACTGTGATCGTGCTTACACAACAGAGTACGTTTGTCACACTTCATCAAAGATAAATTTCACTATATGTTAATTATGCCTCAATGAATCGGTCTGAAAGCAAGAAAAAGGGCCAGTATAAATAACATACAAGAAGATAATGAACAAAGAGCCAGTACAGGGCATAGAGAAACAACCACTCAATTACACCGCTTCGTTATAGTAAGTGCCACTTCTTCCAGGCTCTCCTACTGCTCAGTCTTTCCCCCCGGTCCTGCTGGGTCTCACTTGAGCACTTCGTGCAATGCAAGCCATTCTCTCCACCTTCACGGGGCCCTCTTTATTCCTCATCTGCATTCCTCCAAACTACCCTCTCTGAATTACACTTCCTGCTAGTCCCCTGCCTTCCAGGCACCCGTAAGCCCACATGCTCTTCTTCAGATGCGTTGTGGCTTCTGCTAAAAGCCTGTTCTCCTCTCTCCATCCAATCACTACTCTTGGCTTTGAGGCCCAAGTGTAGGACGACTCCATCCATCGTGCGTCCCCACAGGGGACTTTATCGCCTCTGCGTATTCATCATGATTATTTGCGCCTCTCTTCAGATTTCACGGGTTTCAGGGGAAAGACATTTCATTCGGCTCTGTATCTCTAGCAAAGAGTTCTTGTTCCAGGCACAGCGTATGTTGCTCGATGTTGACTCTATTAGTTAAGTGAATTAAAAAAAAAAAAAATTTAAAGAAATAATAATAATAAAGCTAATACAGACAGAGCATTTACCAAGTGCCAGGCACCGTGCTCACCACATTACACGTATTAACAGGTTTAACCCTGACAAAACTCACAGTTAGGTTCTATTATTACCTCCCGTCTACAGGGGAGGAAACTGAAGCACAGAGAGGTGAAATCACTTGTACAAAGCCACATAGCTAATAAGTAAGTGGTGCATCAGGGATATGAATCTGTGCAATCTAGCTCCTGAATCCACACTCTTAACTACTAATATGTGCTACTTTCTTAAAATATGTGAACGACCCAAGAATATACACACATACAGGAAAAACTACAAGAGGCCACAAAAGAAATGAAAACAAAGGCACAAACACGAATGGCCTTTTAAATTTACATGTCATTCTGGTATGATCCTGCCTTTTCAATAATTAAAGTTAAAAAAAAAAAAAGCAATATAACAAGATGAAATACATCTTTGAAGCAGAGACAAACCAGAAGGACACAATTTCTCACGCTTTGCCCTCGGTATCAATGCCGCTATTACCGTGACACTTTGCTCCACTCCATGAATTCATCTACCTTTTGCAATAAGATATAGGACAGAAATATTCTCAGATAGAGTCTCTTTCAAATGCTGCTGTATTTATACACGTAATTTTCAAAATTAAAGTGTCCACATTGGAAATATTCATCGTGCTGTTTGACTTTTCAGTATTAGGGCAGGCTGACTGAAAAGATGTTTAAACCACTGCAAATCAACCTGGTTAATAGTCCCTGAGATAAGTGGACACCTGTGCTGAACAACATTTTTGTTCAGCTATCCAAAGAAAAGTGTGCACCTGCCTGCGAGGCTCACAGCTGGCAAATCAGGAAGTTTTGTCATTTACAAATTTTCAACATCAAGTTATATATCCTGCTATGAACTGCATGTTTCCAAATGTGATAACCTAAAATGCACATTTTATTGAGGATTTCTAGAGATAGTATACAACTACAAAGATAAGCCTAATGAATCAACACCACGTTCAAATGCAGTCCTTGTTTATTAATTAGCACGGAAAATCAACACAAAATGTACAGTTCTGTAAACATGCTCCCTCCTAAAAATTTCAAAACCAACCCTCCTAATAAACGTCACGCCTATAAATAATAACTGCAATAATGGAGAGATAACACTGCCTGAAGAAGAACTCAAGCAAATATTGTTTCATGTACCTATTCTTAACACAACTTCTAACTAACGGACACAAAGTATATTTCTCAAAGTACGCCTGAGCCTTACCAAGAGGTTCCCGACTAATCAATCTCCCTATGGTCTTAGGAACCCATCCCACCACATTCTCTTGGGGAAGAGACATTCTAGGCTCACACCAGTTATCCAAGAACTGAAACGTAGGCTCCAAGAGGGAAGTGATCTTTGATAATCGTACATGTGGCGGCATACCTGTTCCAGGTGCTGCCACATAATAGGCTCTCAGTAAGTACCTGCTGGAGAAAAATGATGGGGCGGCCCCTGCGATTTGAAAATCCTGGAATCCTGAAGTCTGCTCTTTTTTTTTTTTTTTTTTTTTTTTTTTTTACCAGATTTTAACAGAGCACAGTCTACTTTCTGCTTGACTAATCTAAAAGAAACTTTCCTGACAATACATGAGCTGAAGAGAAGGAAAGGAGCATTCAGTAGGTATCACAAGAGGGGCACTGCATGAAAACTCATTCCAAGGTGGATGGGCTAACCATAACTATTCCCCCCCAGGGGACAGAAAATTTTTCACTGTCAGGTAAAATGTTATTAAAAAGATCCTGATTCCATACTGGTTACCTGTAAATACATATATTCTAGATATAAAATATACATTTCATTTAATCATGCTATGAAACAAGTTTTGGTTACAAAAAAAAAAAAGACTTTTTTATCTAAGACATGTATGTTTTCAAATCTATTCTCTCTCCTCTCCCAATGTAAAAAAATTAGACATTTTTGTGCTCCAGAATGAGATCAGTTTAGAGGTTACTTCCACTGAAATCCATTCTTATGGACCCAGAGGTTGGTAGGTTTTGATATCTTCTGTTATCTTCTCTTCATTCACCACCACACAAATAATATTAACTACAACTAGATCGCTTCAGGAGACAGTAGGAGAGATGACAATAAAACACTCAGGGGTCAAACAACTGATAACTAAGTGCCCTCACTACATTGCTATCTCTGAGAATGAAAACAAATTAAATGCGCCATCTCTAAAGGGTGATACGGATGGAAATTCACACGTTACAACAGTAGTAATATCCTTTTTAAATATTACGTATCTTCCTAACTGCTTACTCCATGAGTACTTGCAAACACGAGGATAACGTGCCCTTTTAATTCAGGTGTACAGTAAGTAGCTTGCTACCCACTGATCCCCACCTAAAGGCAGCTTTTTATTTCAATCACTTGGTCGAAAGAATCAACACGTCTTCCCTGTATTGCGTGGTGACACAGACAAATCCTAGCAGACGGCAAAGACACCTACTGCAGTTACAAGGCTTCTTTCTTCCCCTTCTATTAAAGCCCTTCCATCACAGATATTCTGTGAGGGGAATTTTGTTAAGGAATATCAGTTTTTGTTCGGTCTGTAAATCAACTGAGCAATACAATCCCAAACACCCTCAAAAACTAGTTTCCTATTGACTCAATGAACTTAAACATCTTCATGTTTTTTTATACTTAGAATTTTTTTCTTAGTATAAATCAATTAATTCATTTCTTTATTTCAGTGAAACTCACTCTATCTCAGAAGGATTCCATTTTTGTAGCAATTCTAACAATTATCTTCAGAAACAGGTCTTTTCAAACACCAGTTATAGATGATTTTGGTTTCCTACTCCAGATTTTTTAAAGTTTAGGTTCTATGGACAAGGTTTGTTTTTTTTTTTAATTTTATTTTAATTTTGTTTTCAATATATGACATTTAGTGTCAAATTGGTTTCCATACAACACCCAGTGCTCATCCCAAAAGGTGCCCTCCTCAATACCCATCACCCACCCTCCTCTCCCTCCCTCCCACCATCAACCCTCAGTTTATGGACAAGGTTTTTATATACAGTCAGTTATGATACATGTTATATACATGCTGCCATTTAACAACTGCTCTAAAAATGATGTTTACAAAGAGTAATCGAATCTCATAGTTTCATTGGAACAGTAACTACTGAAGACACAATTAACTTACAACTCAAACAGTGTCACTAATAGTGTGAATCCACTTTCGGAAACTTCTCACAATATACTGACTTGCAATTAAAATAAAAAGCCCTCTGTGGACATCGATATATGATGTATGCTTCTTAAAAATTAGAAAACCCTTATATCCAACAAGACTAGTTAAGTAAATGATGGCATATCCTTCAATAGAGTGCTAATGCAAGATTTAAAGTGGTTTAGTACATGTAATACCGAAGAGAGCACAAGATTTAAAATGGTTTAAAAGCTCATGGAGACATAAGGATAAAAATGGTTTGGAGATTACAGTAAGTCAAATGTGCACGAGTCTAAAGGTGGGGTGCCTGGCTGGCTCAGTCGGTAGAGCATGCAATTTTTGATCTCGGGGTCATGAGTTCAAGTCCCACGTTGGGCATAGAGCTTACATTAAAAAGAAACAGACGAGGGACACAATGAGGGGAAAAAAGTGAAGGGGATAAGCAAAGTTATACTTACTGTGTTTCAGGGATGGAATTATGAATATTCCTTGTATTCCCTTTTTAAAACGTGTGACCTTATTTCTCCATTCTCATAAAGGAGCAAAATAAATAAGTCTTAAGAACTTCTGTGGTAATTAAACGCGATTAGGAAACAGAACGCAAAAGATACTGGACTAAATGGGGAGGAGGGAGACATTAGTCGCCAAAGCCATGAGACAATATCACCCCTGAGATAATCTTCCCCATTGCTGGCACCGGGCATCCTCCCTTAGAATCCCCCCTACCTCCTACCATATTCTGAGCCCATCACTGCACACAGCGGAGTTCAGGAAAATGGTACCAAACTGTACACAGAGAAGAGGCTTTGTCATACTAAAGAAATTATGCTATTCCGATAACTGAATTCTTTGAGGTGAAATCTAAGAGGAATCCTATGTTTTTGCCACGTTCCATCTCTGAATCCGAATTCTAACGAGTTTCCTATTTCCCTAACACAGCAGGACTATGTTTATGGAGAAAGTTAGTCTGACCTGAAAACATAACTTGGGAGTCCATATTCATTTCATCCCTTAAACCAGGAGAAATCATAAAGTAAACAGACAAATGGTGAAAACAAACTAAACTTCTCAAACATTCAGGTTCTGTTTAACACGAGAATGTTTGCTCACAGATTATTAAATTTGCTAGTGGGGCAAGGACTCGACAGCAGAAAACAAGTTCATTACACTGAGAACACACTATAACAAGTTGTCGATAACGGGGCGCCTGGCTGGCTCAGCTGGCGGAGCGTGCGGCTCTTAATCTCGGGGTTATAAGCTCGAGCCCCACATTGGTATGGAGATTACTTAAAAAAATAAAATCTTAAAAGAAAACAAAACTTGTCAGCAGTATATAAAATAAATAAAAATCCAATAAACCTCATTCCAGGTGCCAATTATTCATGTGATTTTTTTATGCGCATACTGAATTTTTATATTTCTTTAAAAAATCAACAAAGCCTACTTTAAAAGAAGATTGCTGAGCAGGTTGAGTACAGCCCTTGGAGGGTGGTGAGGAGGACGAAGCACCACCATGTGGTCACAAATACCGACTGAAGGCCAGCTACCTTTGGGCCTTTTGTGAACAGTGATGGCCACAAAGAATGAGAGAGGGAACAGACAGGAAGTGTCCTGACTTCACAATGCTAAGTGCCCCACAGGGAAGAAGGCATGCCAATGACCAAAATACAGTAGGAAGATTCTTTCCTTCAGCTGGTCACCAAGCACTTATTGAGTGCCTACTGTATGTCAGGCATCATGGGAAAGGCTGGAGTAACATGGTTAGAGTTTTAAAAAAGACTGAAAAGCTGTCCTGTAATGTTAATGATTTAAGTAGAAAGGTGGCCTTAATCAAAAAATTCTCAGAGTCAAGGTAAAATCACAACTCTGTGGAATGCTGCGATGAGAGAGCAGATGACAGGTAACCGCACAGTGAGCTGCAACCCAGGAACTGAGGCACAGGATTGCGGAAGGCCGCGCAGGGGTCAGAGGAGGCTGAACGGAACGAATCATGTTGCAGTCATGATGTGAGAGGGACCAGAAGTGGGGCGTTCCAGAAAAAGGCATCCGTGTGCTGGAGGGATGACACATGGGTCCGTGGGATGGGAAAAGTACAATGATACGTACACCATGGCAAAACGCAGCACGGGACAGGCAGACAAAGGCCAGGGGTTAGTAATGGACCTAAATCCCATCCTATGGCTTCGTAATGTTTGGTGTTTTCAACAAGAAAATCTGGAACATTCTTTTGTGCTAAGGTGAAAAAGTTACACAGACATGACAAAATTTCAGCGGCAACAGGGGAAGAGTGTTGACAGATAGTCAGATGCATAACAGAGCTTGTCAATAACACAGAAAGAGCAAATCAAATGTGGGCCTATCACGTGTTTCAACAACCTAGGATTTTCTGTCCTCCCCGTCAGGTACAAGCTTACCCCGATGATACTCAGTCCTTTAAGGTAGTCCTGCCGAGGCTGGGCTTGAGGAACACATCCAGCTAGCACAATTTTCTTGTTCTCCTCTTGAGCTTTTCTAGAAAGATGAAGAGAAAAACAGTGTCGTTCTTTTGCTCACAAGTATACCCTTGGAAACTGATGTAAGTGCATATAAGTTCTCCAAATCATAAGAAGCCATTCTACCAAGAAGCTGGATTTTCTTACAACCGCTGCAAGAAAACACTGTAAGACTTCTGAACTGTGCATCCATTAATCACACCATTAAAGGACACAACAGCACTCCAACCTGATAATGTCTTTCATTACCGTCCCAATACAAAACCAAAAAATGTACTTCCACAGAATTCTCAAGGATATAAAGCACTCTTACAAACCACACTTTCTAGGGGCCCCTGGGCGGCGTGGTCAGTTGAGCTTCTGACTCTTAATCTCGGTTCAGGTCATGATCTCACGGTCCGTGAGTCTGAACCTCACATTGGGCTCTGGCTGCTTAGGATTCTGTCTCTTCTCTCTGCCCCTCCCCCGTTTGTTCTCCCTCCCTCCCTCTCTCTAAAAATTAACAAACTTAAAAAAACACACTTTCTAGATAGACAAGTTAGCCATTCAAATAAGTTATTTTAATTACTAATGAAAATGTACCTAAAACTCATTCTATAACTTCTCAGTCTTTTGATCAGTATAAAAATAAAATATACTTTTAAAAAAATCAAACAAAAGTTAAAGAAATAGAAGGTATAATACCCTTTCTATCCTGGGAATTCATATATCTCCCAGTTTTGTTCCCTGGAGACTTATGCATAAGCTTAAGTGCTTATGCTAACTTATGCTAACAACATATGTACATATACATGTGGATGGACAGATAGACATCTTTGAATATTTGAGAAAGTGTTCCACGATTATGGAAACATAAATGTGAAATCTATGCTAATTATTTCCCTAGAATAAATTCCAGAGAGTAGAAATGCTGATTCAAAGGTATACATTTCCAGTTATGAAGCATTTCTTTACTTAGAAGAAGGTTGGGATATATTTTATGCATCTGTGTTACTCATTTATCTCACATGTGTGTATACAGCAAACACTGACTATGTGCTAGAAAACAGTGGAAAACAGTGGTGAACCCAGCAAAGCGGGTATCTTTTCCTAGAAACTATGCATGTCCTTTGCCCAATTAAAATTACATTTTCAAGTCTTTAATTCTTTTTCAAGTGTGTGGGTTTTGGAATATAGTGATGCTTTGTTCCTTTTTTTTTTTTTTTTTTTTTTTTTTTCCTTTTTGCCACATGCTTGGGTACTACGCTTTATACACCAAACTGTCTTCCTGGCCGCCCCCTGGCAATCTCTGTTTCTAAAAACCATTTGAGGAAGTTAAGGGTATCAGCAGCCCAGTTTCGGGAACATACCACTGTGAAGTGAAAAGTCTCTACACCTGGCACATTGTTTTGTTTTTCTCAACTTTTTCCAGAGAACAAACTCAGAACAGGAGGCCCCCCAAAAAACCCTGGGATTAACAGAACCAGCTATCTGGAATTGACAGCCACATCAAAACCTTCCGGGAGGAATGCAGGGAATGACTGAATGAACGGATAAGCAGAGTGTAAAAGACTATTCTAACATCATCTGTAAGAGTTTCACTTCAATAACTTATTAGAGTGCTTTGGTATAATTCTTCCTCTTGGAATCCTGGGGGTGGGGCTGGGGGGAACGTGTTAACAGAATCAAAAAAATCTGAGTTTGGTAGATTGCTTACCACATCCATGAGAATTCCTGCCTGGGTCTGCCTGCTGCTTCTACTTGTGTTTATCAGCACCATACACATCACCGCAAACAGTTTTCTTGCGGTAAATGTGAAATACCTTATCAGACGAAAAAAATCTTTCCATTTACATTAACAATCTACATGAGGAAGTGACATCTGGTTTCCTCAAGAATTCCCTCTAACACCCAGAATCACTGCAAACATCCAAGGGAGTCTGTGAGGTCACCAATAATTACATTCAAATTAGAAGGCCTGCCTCCTATAATGTGACTCAATTACTTAATTATTAAGCACGCCTAAGACATGACGTTGAGAGTTTAAGGGAACACATGCACTTTGCACTCAACAAGCTTCTGGTTTATAACGGATGAGACGTAAAAGGACATCAACAACACAGCATCAAATAAAATGCCACTAGTGAAGAAAGAGGCACAGGCTATACATATATGTATCAGGGAGGGAAAAGGAATATGCAGACAGAAACATACAGTAAACACTTCCAAACAAACTTGAGGGGGTTTTTAGGGCAGACGGTAGGAGGAGAAGGTGGAAAATGGAGACAGAGCCCAAGGCGGTTGTTCCCGCATGGACGAAGACAAGACCGTCAGAGGAAAGTGTTACACTACAGAATTCCTGTATGAGGGAGACTGGCAAAGCTTATATTATGGAAGGAACCTTAAGAGAGAGGCTGGGGAGTTTCTATTGAAGTTAGTGGGAATGGGGAAGTGTTCTGGTGGCAGAGCAGACAAAGAGTGGCACCAAATCTTAGGAACATCACGCTGATGGCAAGACATAAAATGAAACATAAGGGGAGAAGGAGCCAAGAGGTGGGGAAATTTAATACTCTAGGCTAAAGGATGTGAGGACCTGAATGCAGGTGAAAGATCTGAAAAAAGAAAGATCAAAGGAAAGGAGATGGGTTTTCCTCTTAAATATATTGGGAAAACCCAAGGAGGAATCCAAAGTGATGCCAAGGTTTTGAGTCTAAGAGGGATCAGCAAACATCTTATATAAAGAGCTAGAGAGTAAATACCCTAGACTTTTCTACTCACAGGTCTCTGTTGGAAGAGTCTCAACTCTGCCACCTTAATCTAAAAGCAATCATATATAACATTACGTGTGTGTGTGTGTGTGTGTGTGTGTGTGTGTGTGTCTGTTCCAATAAAGCTTCATTTATAAAAATAGGAAGCAGGTCAGATTTGGCCCAAAGAAGCAGCTGGCTGAGTACTGGAACAGAACGCAACAAATTCACACAGGACACACTTAATCTGAGGTTCCACGAATGCCTATCAGGTTTCCAGACGTTCAAGTCAGCCAGCTGGGAATGAAGCTAATGTGACAGTTGGTAACCCTGGATAGAATAGTCCCGAAAGGTGTGGAGACAATCTGGTTGAGTACAAAACTTTAAGGCTCTTTAGAGCTATAGAAACATTTCCACAGGATAAAAATACTAGTGTGGAAAACAAAAAGGAGGTAACATCACCACCAACACCTATACTTTAACAATAATCATCAGGATCAGCACTTACACGGCATTCCCACGGCACTTCATCAGGTTAACCATTATGCAGTTAGCTCCGTAACATTTGAAAACCGTACAGCCAATATGTACAACAATCCAGGGAAAATGTTCCAGTGACATTATAAACACTAAACCAGGTCATAAAACAGTCCAAGGCTGATTTTCACGGAGTAAGCACAACACCAGAAAATTAAGAGGAAAAGTTCAAAACAGAGATGCTTGAACAAGTGATTTATTTAGAATATTATTTCATGCTTTTATTGAATTTGGACTTAAAATGCTAGGGTAGACCAGAATTAGAATCAAAGCAAAAATCACAGCCCCGTTATGGAATGTTAATGCCTCATTTTATATGTGACCAAATAAAGCAGCAAAGGCTTGAACACAATTTCTCTGAGTCCTCTTGTTCTAAACATTCCCTTCTTACATCCTGTTCTTTTTGTTTAGTGAGCTTTGTTCCGGTTAATAAAAGCCCATAAAACAATTTCTTTAGAAAGTACTCAGCACAGACACATTTCTAAAACCTTTTATCCTTCAAAATATGAACTTTGGTAACAATAATACCTTAAGAAAGTTTAAGGTAGCATGAATTTCCATGTTTTCATTTTAGATAGCCTTGAAATGTTAATTAAAATAAAAATTACATGTAAAACTAATTCACTATAATCATCCTTATTTTCCTGAAACACACTTCTAAAATTAGAGACATATCCTTGACTACAGCACTAGAGTGATGCAGAAAACATAAAGAACCTTTCCCTCTTTTCTGTCAACTACTAAATACACAAGAGATAATTTGTTCAGAACCTTAAAATTCACAGAAATCGTAAAAAATAAAGATCACATAATATCATTTGCTTTATTTCGCAAATGAGAAAACTGAGAGTCAAGAAGATGCAGTAACTGAAGCCCAATGTTCACACGTTGAGTTGGTGCTGGAGCTCAGATGGGCACCCAAGATCCCCTGTTCCTTGCACACCAGATCTCAGAATAGAAATCCAACTTGGGTTTCGATCGTGTAATAAAAATTAGACCAAACATTTCTTGATTAAAACCACACAGAAATTTATGGGGATTATAATGTACCGAATGTCCTCCAAGTAGAAACAGTATTCGACAGTTCCTGTTTTTCTGTTTTTTGTGAACGATCTCATGGCAGAGTAATACACTCAAGAAATAAAATCAAGAAAAACACAGTTCTGCACAAGAAGCAGGCAGGGAGGAAATGCTGCTTCTCTCTCCGTGTTCTTTTTTCCTATTACGCCCATCTCCCCTTCGATGTGATGCTTAATCGATATAATACTCCTCCTAATAATGACTCGGTCTTCAACCCAAGTTCTCTTTCATGAAAAAGTATTTCTTAGATATATATCTGATCTTTTACATTTCTTTTTTTTTCACTTTTTTTAAATGTTTATTTATTTTTGACAGAAGAGAGAGGGAGGGATGGAAACACAGAATCTGCAGCACAGAGCCCGACATGGGGCTCAAACCCGTGAGATCATGACCTGAGCCAAATCGGATGCTTAACCGACTGAGCTACCCAGGTGCCCCATGATCTTTCACCTTTCTAAATGCACATGGATATACTCATAAAAACTTCCACACAACAGCACTACAAAGAGAGTCAAATCAATCTGTTTCTGTACAAAGCAAGCACAGTCTTCAGTCTCTGCATGTTGAGTATTCTCTGCAAATACTTAAGGGAACACCTATTTCAAGTATTTATAGTTAGACATGTAGCCATGTGAAACATAAAAATATCTCAGCAAATAAGGATCTGTGTGCATGATATACTTCAACAACCATGATGCCTCTTGTAAATTTTGGAACAAGCAGTCGAGGAAGGAGGAGAGGGGTGCTTTGTTCTGGCACACGCTTTACAAAGATCACTCTGAGTGCTCTGCTGAGAGTAAACCATGAGGGGACAGAGGTGGAAGGAGACCGGGCAGACATGTTCTTGGAGGTAGCAGCGGAGGTTGTGAAAAGTGGGTGGAACCTGGGCACTCTTCCGGGTACAGGTAGCGGATTTTGCTGACGGACTGAATGCAAGAGAACAAGATGTATTAGGAATAATTCTACAATTTTTGGAAAAACAACTGGGAGAATGGACTTGCTGTTGACTGACTTACTGTTATCCTGCCCAAGAGTCCTGATGCTGAAGTTCTGAATGAGAGAAAAAAACCTGTAGCTTTTAGTGCTTTGGATACAACTTTTAACCCACTAGCTTTAGAAACCAGATAGTAGGGATGCTTAATTGTCTTACAGAATTGGGGCTTCAGTTTTCGAGCAATGGAAATGTATGTCATGTCAAGCTGGCTTTCCAGGTGACGTAACTAGGTTTAGTTAAAATAACATTGAGTCTCGCGATCATGAGACGAAACCCCAGTTACTCTGGACTTGAATGTCTGCAGGTATCTATCCCCAGTTACATATTTGAATACACATTTGGATGGTTATTTTCAAGATTGATAAACCCCATCAAGTCTGCCTTTTTAATCACCGAACACTTGTCTTTGCCCGTTAATTAGCTCCCACTTATTCACCCAAATTTGCCTTCTTTCACCTCCTGAAGCCTCATCCCCTACACTGGCCTACATCCCAAACCATGTATGGTCAAAAAAATAGGTAACCACTCCAAAGGAAATGTTTCTAAAATATTTGTATGGCACGTCTGCATTTCCTATTGTGCAAAATATGGTCACTCCAACTGTGCCCGCAGTTGACTGCCTTCAGCACTGCAGACAGAGAATTTCACATCTGTAAGAGACACCCCAAACTTTCTAGCCCTGTGATTTCATTTTATAAAAGAGAAAACAGAGGCTCAGAAAGATGAAATAGCTTGCCCAAGGTAAAGACAGAACTGACAGTCATCCATCACTGCCCTTTGCTTCAACATAATGATGTCGGTAGCCAAGGGTTACCAAGATCTTAAGGCCGTGTGGCCCAGTGATAAATAATCTCGGGAAGCCACACAGATGGATTCTTCTCTTCCTTTGGTGTTGGCTCTTACCTCTCAACATGTCATTTCTAGCTTGTCTACTCAATTCACCCACCGCCACTTCTAACTGTTACACAATGGATCTATGAAACCTCTGGAATAAATGATGACCATCAACAGCCTCACTTGATATATATATGATGTTCACAAATTCGTTAATGAAATGTGTGTGCAGTATATGCTTAGAGGCTCGTCGGATATCAAGTGGCCACCAAAACTTTTAATCGAAGAACTCACCAGCATAAAAAAGAGGGTGATAACCCAGATACATAAATATATACAGTCGTATATAAATCATACACATGTAGTACTATACTAACATGTTGTATATGTTATAAAAACATACCTTAATACTAGGATTTTTGATGAATTACTTCAAAAGAATATTAGTGTTCTGAGTTCAAACAGGAAGAAGTTAATGCAGGCTCAAATAAAGGTTAAGTAAGCCTCCTAAAATCTGGTACAATGCTACAAGTCACCCAGAACTTTCTTTAGTCATTGAAGAGGGCCAGAATATGCCACCGCAAAATGCAGCACTTTGACAAGAAGATTATTTTGAGCAAAAAGCAATTAAGAAACAGCAGGCTCAGGGGGCACCGGGATGGTGCAGTCAGTTAAGCATATGTCTCTTGATTTGGGCTCAGGTCATGATCTCAGGGTTCAAGCCCCACATCGGGCTCTGTGCTGACGGTGCAGAGCCTCCTTGGGATTCTGTCTCTCCTCCTCTCTGCCTCTCCCCCACTGATGCACACTCTCACTCTCTCTCTCTCTAAAAATATATAAACTTAAAAAAGAAAAAAGGAAAAAGAAATAGCAGGCTCAGGAAAAGAGCCCAACCCCCCAACAATTAGGTTAAATGAAGAACATAAATCTCCATGTGTGAAGGCATCACCCTCTCCAGTATCAGGAAGAGAACCACTCCAGAGACAACTCAAACCATCTCATATCTGCATAACCAACGCTACTAAACAACCCTCATTTCCCACGTATTTCTAATCACCTTACCATAAATTCCCTCTCCCCAAGGAACCCCAAACCCTTTCTCCTTCATCTCAGCTCCTCTCTACTCTTACCCCTTTGTTAAAATGGCATACAATCTCCAAATTGCAACCTCCTCCTTAGGTCACGTGTCCTCATGAACTACCCCTGCATACCTAAATTTGGTTTTTTCCCCCTGTTAATCCATCTTTTATCAGATTGATTCCCAAGCCCCAGTGGATGAACATAAGAAAGTACACACAAAGGTTGTTTCTTTTTTCCTCCCCTACATTACGAAGTTTAAGGTTCAATGATATTTGTACCTTGTAACTTCGAGATCCAAGAAAAAGAGGAGTGAAGCTCAGAAAATCTGACCACTATATACATGATACTTCACCACCTTTAAAACTGCATTTAAGACTTACACAGCAGTTACCATTCAAATCAATCATTTCCTTCTTGTTAAGCTAATTAAAGTAAGACACTCCTTCCTCAAAAGGACCAACACAGAAAGTAACCTAAAGTCACAGCAGATGTAGTCCTATTATGGAGAATTTATTTCATAAAATGAAAAGCAAATCTGTAGTTAGTTCACCTCCCCTAAGATCAATATCCTGACACTCTTCATAGCAAACACTTTAGACGGTAATACCCTTGGACAGAGGAAAGAAACAAAAGAAAGAAGAAAATGGAAAAAGAAAGAAAGCAATCTCAAGAGTCTATCAGTATATGAGAAGACCTTAAAAAAGTGACAGTGAAAAGAGATCAGCTGTTACATTTATTCAATTCACTGTCCAATTTGCACATCTCATTGTACTTTAATTATCACATTTACCAAGAAAAACAAAAATTAAATTACAACAGAAATCTAGGTTATATTTTGAGGAAGAATAGGAAAGTATACACTTCTGATTCCAACTAAAAATTGAACTAAAGGAATCAAAGTTCAGAAGGAAAATGCACACATGGGCTTATTTCTAGTCCATCCTGAATACAATTTGAGCTCGGGTACCATTAGATCCCAACCTGGTTTCTGGGGGAGATCCACTGGATTTTGGAATTGGCCACACAGTCTGAATGAAAAAATATCAGAAGCTTATAAAAAGTTCCTAAACAAGACTTCCAAGCCTTTCGTGCCTTTTTCAAAGTCACTTATCCAAAGAGGCATTAGTTAATGTAAAAGCTGATCCTCTGGAAGGGGTAACAGAAAAGCACTTTGTTATTTAAAATAAAAATAAGGGGCGCCTGGGTGGCTCAGTCGGTTAAGTGTACCACCCAGGGTCAGGTCATGATCTCACAGCTCATGAGTTTGAACCCCGCATGGGGCCCTGTGCTGACAAGTCAGAGCCTGGAGCCTGCTTCAGATTCTGTGTCTCCCTCTCTCTCTGTCCCTAACCCACTAGTATTCTGTCTCTGTCTCTCTCAAAAATAAATAAACGTTAAAAAAATTTTTTTCTTAATTTAAAATAATACAATAAAAAGTGGCTAACCAAGAGACACTCATGCCCAGGTAAAAGTAAGAGTTGTCTCCTTGACTAATCCATACAGTAATGGAATATGGAATCCCCATCTACAGAACAGAGGCAAGAGAAGAGAAACTTTCTTCAAACCTGCCTTAACTGGGCTTCAGCAAGCTTTAACTCCTGCATAATCAAGAGGTTTCACCGGAGGGACAAGAGGTAGAGAATATTATCAGGGCACCATAAACAACTCATTTTTAACATATTATAAGTGAACTAGCTAATTCAGAAAAATCACTGTCCTAAATTATGTACTTGTTCCTACAACAAATGATTTGTAACATTCAGCACTGACTTATAGAACTGTAATTCCTGCAACAGACATGTCTCCCCCTACGAAACTATGAGCTCCTCAAAGGCAATGCCTAGATGTGATTCACTTTACACACCTTTGAATACATTTTCAAAAAACTTCTTGGGGGGGAGGCGCCTGGCTGGCTCAGTCACTCTGGGCAGCTCAGAGCCTGCTTGGGATTCTCTCTCTGCCCCTCCCCTCTGCCCCCTCTCTCCCTCCCTCAAAACTAAATACATAAACTTAAAAACAAAACCCCTTCTTGCAATTCAGTAAATTCTGAAAGAACACCTAAGACCAGGAAATAATACTAGGATGAGTCTTTAACTAAAGTTGTGATTAACAGCCATGTTTATGTCTCTTAAAATTTAATAAAACTACCATTAAACAGGAATCTTTTTCATCGTCAGAAACAGATGATCCAATCAGATGAACTACATGTGATCAGTGCCAACACCACTTATTTCCATGTGAATTTTATAGTAAATCCTATCACGATTTTCACTCTCACAGATCAAATAAACAATTCATAAGACTTACTATCATACTCTTAAGAATTATATTCCTACTGATTATAAGCAGCACAACTTTCCCCTCAACTCTCTACTTTGTCCCTTCCCTCACTCCTTCGTAAAAAATACAATTCTATTTACATCTTCACAAAAGTAATACAGCTATTGCTTATGATTAATCTGACCTCAGATAAGAAAGGCATTTATAACGGGGCGCCTGGGTGGCGCAGTCGGTTAAGCGTCCGACTTCAGCCAGGTCACGATCTCGCGGTCCGTGAGTTCGAGCCCCGCGTCAGGCTCTGGGCTGATGGCTCGGAGCCTGGAGCCTGCTTCCGATTCTGTGTCTCCCTCTCTCTCTGCCCCTCCCCCGTTCATGCTCTGTCTCTCTCTGTCCCAAAAATAAATAAAAAACGTTGAAAAAAAAATTTTTTTTTAAAAAAGAAAGGCATTTATAACAAATGCAACTGCTTTATAACTTCACGAGGGGAAAAAAATTCTCTGACAAGAGCACCTAACAAAGTTGGGCCCGGACGAATCCTGGAGTGACAGGGCTCACTTCTAGTTCCAGCAAGCAAAACCTCAGCGAAACAGACACGGCCCCCCCATTCTATGTGAAACACCCGAATACCAACAACTGGTGGGCGGGCGTGGGCGGTGAGGGGTGGGAGAAGGTGCCACCACGCTTCCACTTCTGCAGTGCCAGCCAAAGGACAAATGTGACCACACTCACGCTGCCATCACGCTAATATCTCTCACACCAACATCAACTGAAACGGTCGAGTGAAATAACCCAGCAGACGGCACTAGCCATTTAGCAACTTGACGTGAACACATGAAACCATACCGTAATACACAAGAAAATAGGTTTTCTTCATTCCCACCTCCGCCTACTGTGAAGACACGAAAGTTTGGCAGTCATACAAAAAGGGACCACATACTCCCTCCGAGAGGCACGTAAGAGAAGAGAATGTGCTCACGGTGCCTCGGAGGCTGTGCTCAGTGCCACCAGGAGGCCCGAAAAGCTGTGTGCGCACAGGAAGACGCTACACAGGACTGCCACAATTAAGACGCTTTTATATAATCAACGAATAGTTACTGAACGATCACAATGTAGCAAGTACGAAAGATTCCAGACGCAAAATTATACATGCTAAGGAAGAAGAGAGAAGATTTGGTTTGCTTTAACTACATAATCCCATCAATTATCCATTTCGCTTTACCTTACAAACAAAACAGGTCGTTCTTAGGAGGCTTTTTTTTAATTACAAAGGTTAGAGGCAATGTTTGTGGCTAATTTTGAAGTTCCATTTCCCTCCAGAAATTTTTCTCTGAATTCTACTGAAATCAGTCAATTTCTCCTTTAAGTAACTCCACAGTTTACCAATGCACAGAAGTGAATATATATATATATGTATATATATATATATATATACATATATATATGCTCCAAAAATACATAAAAGGTTTTTTTAAATGGGCAAGATTGAACTTTATCATCTAAACAGAAAACTTGGGTGATAAAGCCATCTAAGAAGTGATTATTACAAAAGTCAAGGCAGCGCTTGGTCACTTGTGGACGCAGGGAGAAAGCTGCAGCCGTGGCGGGAAGCATCGAAGGGTTTCCAGTGTGGCTAAGCAACTGGGTGGTAGCTACAGGGATGTCTGACTTAAAATAATTCACTAACCTGCACACTTTTCTGTGGTTTCTAAACTTCTTACCGTATTTTATAATGAAGGAGTTAAACAGAAGACAAATATCTAATACAAAAAAAAAAAAAATACTGTAGCGCTAAATAACCAGAAATTTCCCAGTCCACAAAAAGGGGAAGACAAGTACAACTGTGGTAGCTGTCTCTAAAGTCTTGTGAACCTTCCTATATATCTCAGAAGCCACATGAAAGTGGTTTTAACCCATGGTGTATAAACAGGATGTCACGGTTAGCTGAAGACTACAGTTAGTCTGCAGACACATCCTCCGGCCATCCCTGTCACAGGTCACTAGAACGACAGGGAAAAGACCCAGTCATTCAGAATTGCCCGTGAGGGTTCAAAGACAGGCCCCCAAGAGGACTTGTGCATCTGCTGTATGTGGCGGCGGCCGGCCACCGCGCGGGCCAGAGCGTCGAAAGCGCGGAGGGCGCCCAGGACCCAGGTCTGTCTGCCGGGCCGCCCTGCACACGCACGCTTGTACCCCTTCTTCCTGAGAACACAAGCGGGGCCTTGAGAGGCAGGCCGGTTCAAGGAGCAAAACCCCAAACTGAGGGTCCAGAGACCTCAACCCGGCGCCCGGCTTGTGCCATAACTGACAGGAAGACAAATCTTCCTCTCTGAGCCTTAATTTTCTCACACAGACAGGAAAATGGTCAAACAACACGAACCCTGAGGCCGATTCTAGCACTAAGAGTCTGTGACTATGGCAGGAACTATCTGTCTCCAAAAGTAGTACTTCCCACCCAAATTCACAAGGGTAATACCAAATACATCAGTAGAAAAGTTTTATTTTCCAAATATTTACATTTTTATTAGAAAAAAGTAAAATTTCTTTGAAAACTCCCCCCCAAAAAGCTGCAATCTATGTGCAATTTTTTTTACACCCAGCTGATAGAAGAAACTTCAGTAGATTTGAAAATTAGCAAATACAAATGTAAGGGAAAAAATCATTTTCCGATTTTAAATTCTAGTTGTTTCATACATCCACTTGTAAAATGGTGATAAAAGGGAAAGTTTGTGGGTTTTGCATGTTAGAATAATAAACTATTAAAAAACAAGCAATACATTCTTTCACCTCCAGTTTATAGGGTTCAAATTTCAACCCCCACACATCAAGGTCCTGAATACCCAAGTCACTATACTAAGTCTCTAATGGCGGCGGGGGAGAGACAAAAGTCTCAATAAGACAAAAGATGGGAGCCTAAGGGGTGGTCCTGTGCAGCTCACTGTCCATGTTTCTAGAAATTATTCTGCTTTAGATTTTTCCAGAGCAACTTCCACAGGCATCATGTGCTGACTCATGCAACCCTCAAGAAGAATCTAAGTGTTAAGGGAGAGAGCCTCACATTACAAACTAGGAAAATGAGGTTCAGAGAAGTGAGCTGGAAAATGGAATACAAGAATAAGAGACGAATTGGGGCGCCTGGGTGGCTCAGTCAGTTAAGCGTCCGACTCTTGATTTCAGCTCAGGTCATGATCTCACGGTTCATGAGTTTGGGCCCTGCATCCCATGAGTTTGGGCCCTGCATTGGAGCCTGCTTGGGATCCTCTACTGTCTCTCTCAGCTCCTCCCACATGAGCGCGCGCTCTCTCTCTCTCTCTCTCTCTCTCTCTCTCAAAATAAATAAATAAACTTAAAGGAAAAGAATAAGAGACGAATTCACATTGGTCTCCACTATTTAAAGCAAAAAGAAACACTTGGTGCGCTCACAGAAATCAGAACGCCTGTGGGAGAGTTCTACCTTCTGAAGGAGAAAGATGACTACTTCACTTTTTTTTTAATTTTTTAAATGTTTAATTTATTTTTGAGACAGAGAGAGAGAGAGAGAGAGAGAGCGAGCATGAGCAGGGGAAGGGCAGAGAGAGAGTGAGACACAGAATCCGAAGCAGGCTCCAGGCTCCGAGCTGTCAGCACAGAGCCAGACGCGGGGCTCGAACCCACGAACCGTGAGATCATGACCTGAGCCGAAGTCAGACGCTCAACCGACTGAGCCACCCAGGCACCCCGACTACTTCACTTTAAAACCTGAAGCAAAAAAGTATCTCCACTCAGGTCTTCATGAGAGTGGTAGGCCATTAGATTTTCACAAGCCGGGATACCTCGCTCGGTCACGGATGAGTACACAACTGCTCTCAAGTCCTGGAAGTGACGAGACACAACAGGACAGGTGAGTGAGCTCACCTGAGACCA
Organism: Panthera uncia; assembly: GCF_023721935.1. Lineage (NCBI taxonomy): Eukaryota > Metazoa > Chordata > Mammalia > Carnivora > Felidae > Panthera > Panthera uncia. The sequence goes on from NW_026057581.1 coordinate 8,027,263, forward strand.
TCCTCTCTACTGTGTCAGTGGGAAAATGAGAGAAATTTGGGTTTCAGCTCCTAATTCAGGGCTTCCTCCACAATATCATAACGCTTCCATGCTGCTTAGTAAAAACATTTACTAAGAATTCTTCGCCAAATGAAAATAATCCATTACCATAACTCCAAGTAAATCAGAAACCTTTTAGTAAGTTAAGGTAACAGATGCATGTTACCTTATATATTGACTTTTTTTTTTTTTTTTTCTTCAGTAAGCTTCACTATGTCCTACTTATCTTTTTCCAGGTATTTCTGGTCAACAAGATTTCATTTTACTTAAATAATTTAAACATATCAATTGTTATCAGTGCCAACACACTTAAGGGGGAGTCATAGTTCCAATTTCTACTTTCTGCTTTACAAAAACCTACTTTCTACTTTACAAAAACAATGTGGCACATTTAATAAACTTGGGAAGACAGAACAAAAACTGTCACGTTTTTAAATTTAAATGCTGTAATTTCCCTAATGAAGTGATTATGATGATAATGTTGACTTTACCCAGCATCCTCTTGGTTATGAACCTAATTACTCTGGGAAGTCTTATCTTGGAGTTCAGGAAATCAACGGTCTTTAAAAACGTATTTATAAAGGTTAATTCACGTGGGATTTTCGTGAGCAGCACAGTTGGAACCAACATCTATTTCACTTGAGATGATTATTAGTCCAAGCCAAATGCACTTCCGTCTCCCTGCCCGTGTTCAGGGAGAGCAGTCCAAAGTCAGTTCAGACCAATGATGCACGAAGAAGTCTTGCTCAGGTCTTCAATGAAGAAAAGCCAGTCTTCTTCCAACTAGATACGAACAAGGAAAATAAGGCCTCCCCTGCCACTCCTGTCCTCATAATCACAGAAAGCACAAGCTTTAAGGATGAAGCAAAGGTAGCAAAAGGGAGAGTACAAAGAACCCAGGAAACTGGGTCTCTTATGACAACACCAAGTTAAAGCAACCCACTCTGAAGCCTTCTTGGACTTGTGAGAATAAGCGACTTCTTTATTGCTTATGTGAGTTTCAGCTGAGATTTCTATTACTTCCAACAAAAAGGATCTTAACTGATAAAAGTAGTCAAATCAAGTCTAGGGACTACAAGTGCTAGAAAGGAAAGAGACTATGCACCTGCATTATTACAGGAAGAATCACTCCAAAGTAACTTCTCCCTCATTAAATGGTTCAAGTGCCAGCCAAAGTTCAAGACAGTTTCTATAAAGCAAAGGAACTCCATGACTCTTCCTAAATAATATTTGATTTGGTAAACTATCGGAAAGCTATGGCATTTCTATTCTTAATTTTTTTTATTTTAAGAACAGTCTCCCCTCCCCCTCCCCAACAACATGGGGCTTGGCCCCAGGATCACGAGTCACATGCTCTACTGACTGAGCCAGCCAGGTGTCCCTTTCTTTCACTGTTTTGTTTTTATTTTTTTAATCTATTCTTTTTATTAAAACAGTTATTGGGCACCCAGCATCCCTCCAGGCTCTGGGGATATAGCTGTAAACAAAACAGCACGCCTGCCCTTGAAGCTTCTCCTGCCACAGAGAATGAAAAGATAATTAACAAGTAAATAACCATCTTCCTCATGAATTCAGTTCTACTGTATAAAAATCATGAGGCACCCACGCAAGTTCTGTCATGACCAGTATCTGAATACTAGGAACAATTAGGGTAGAGATAAAGAAGACTTTGTGAACTCTTTTACTCAGGTGAAAAAGGCAAGGCTTGAGAACAAGAAGAAAAAAAACAGAAAGATCAAGAGAAAGAAATCAGACCAGAGTGGTAGACAGCAATAGGGAAAGATACAAAAGGAACAAGCCTATGAAACCCTCAGGACACACGTGCACACACAAAGGATAAAGAAATGGAGGTCTAAATAGCGTGTTTCAACTCTTTCATATTAGAAACAGGGAGACCAGGACAAATGGGATGTTTAAACCAATCAATTCACATGGTCAAGAACCCAAGATCTTCTGACAGCTCTCTTAAAAACACCTACCGTGGACCAGAAGAAAACACCAAAGTTCCCAGCCCTGCATCACAGAGTCCCTCTAAACCACAACTGACTTCCAAAACCCCCCAACACTGCAACCCACATTTCAGGGTTCAGTTAAATCCAATCCATCTCACGAGATGGGCAGATGGGCAACAAACACCTTTTTTATTACCTCATCTAAAAAAGGAGAGAAATTCCTATGTCTTATATGTAATGCATTAGGGCTGGTGAAGAGAGAGAACATTGCTGAAAGTGTCCAAAGTGATAAACACAAGAGTAAAGCTGAGCATGAAAAAGCATCCGAAATCTCCATCTTTCCGTACCATGAAAATCTCTACATACTATCAGACAACTAAATGGATTGACTGCCCTATTTTCTCCGAAGAAATTTAAGGAATTGCTAGGTAACCAATGAATCATTTCACAACTTCGAGTAATAAGAAAAAGTAAATAAGTTACTGGGACAAGTCGTAATAAGCAGTTGACCAAATGGCTCCCTCTACTAGTATGCAGTTTAAATTATTTTAGATAGAACAGGCAACTACAATTTTTAAGTGCTTGCCCATCCTTTTAAGATGCTATGTATTACAGTGATTTAAGAGTTCACATCATAGGTCAACAGACAATATCACACTATAGGGAAGCCTGAGACTGAACCCGAATATCAGGAAACCAGAGAAGAGTCTTATGCAAACTGTTTTAAAATGTACATTTTTAAAGATACTTGGCAGAAGTTTTAATTTTTTAAAATGTAAACATTTATTCAATTTGAAAATATTGATTTGAGTACCTTCTCTGTCTCAAGGACCATATCAGCCACGATTAATGCAATTTAAATATAAGAATTATCCTTAAATACATGTGGAATATTTGGTTATTCCTGATCACAGAGGACAGTAAAAAATGACCAAGCCTTATAAACAGAGTGACCATATGTCCTTGTCTTCACCTTTTATCCCAGCATAAATATTAGTGGCTGTCACTCTCAAAAGTGTCCCAAGGTTAGTCACTGAATTACAGGATAACTCCACCACAGTGGGTAAGCAGACAGGTGCTATATGGTAGCTAGTTACCATAATGCCAAACAGTACTGGATTTTTTTTTTTTATGTTGTAGATAAGAATAGGCTACCCCTAGATAAAATGTAAAGACTCTGATGTTATGTCAACATGTTAAAAGCATTCTGTGATTGCTGAATAATAGCTTTAAAAGGGATTTGTTTTCTTAATTCAAAAACCCAGCAGTCAAATATCCCATCGTCCTGTGCTACCAGATTAATGGCTTGCAACTAACCCAGGCAGATCTCAACAGCCACGTGACCAACCGAAGACCCAAAACACTGGGGCCACCGGCCAGACTGCCCTAAGAACAAAGGCCCAGCAGGTGGCCATCCACGGCTCCAAATTAAATCATGCTGCACAGAACATTATCTCCATCATTGTATAATGTTGTTTTTGTGTAATGTTACTCCTCACATCCAATTTTCAAAATTAAGACAAAATTGTTTTTAATGACAGGCGAGCCACACTAGGAAATAACAATGATCCAAATAACATTGTTCGAGACTCAGTGAAAGAGGCCCTTCCCAAGTCACAGAAGCTATCACCATACCCTCCCCATCCTCACCCCAATATTTGTACAATGAAGCAGTGCTAGAACTGGAACAGATCCCCAGGCCTAGTTAAACACCAGGCGGTATATACCAGGGTAAATTGTTGTGTGTGTTTTTTTTAAGTAACAGATGGCTCAAACTTTTCATCTTTATGACATGCAGCACAGGACTCAATGCAAGTGAAACTGTCTTCCAAGTACTTTACACAAGTAATACAATTACTCATGTGACTCATCGCTTCACATCATAGAGAGAACAGCAGGTAAGACAGACGCTGTACTCCTGGATTATTTATTACTTGTATAACACAGATCAATAATATACACAAACACAGACAGACACATATATATTTATACTTAGTTATTTGAGGGTATTCCATTCCCTCTGTTGTAAAATGAGGGGGCTGAATTAAATGAATACTTTGGTCTGAGTAAATGAAGGTAAAATGTTACAAATCTGAAATAAAGCCAGGAGTAAGGAGAAAAGTGTGCCTAGTTTCACTAAAATTTGTCTTGTAGGACACTTTTCATAGAATTTGAAGAGTGAGAAGTAGGCTGAAGCTGGTTGGGTCAACCTACGGGCATCTGAAAACTACCTCAAATTCACCAGAAAGGGGCTGGGGGAAGCATAACGTAATAAAGCAAAAGAAGTCAGACTGAGTGATTTCTTTTTCCTTCCCTTCCCTTCCCCTCCACCACACAGCATTCCAGCCAAGGTTCTGCCCCAACAGCTTCGCCTCCCCACACCAGGCACAGCTAGTGAGGGGGTGGGCATCCCTTGATAAAGCATCCGAATTAGGCAAAGGGATCTTCACAGGACATGCCACAGGGCTGGAAGCAGAGAGGGCCCACCCATCCCAGCCCACTGTGTCCAGCCTTCACCATCACCCACCATCTGAGAAAATGGGGAACAAATGGGCGGTCGGGGACACGGCCCTCCCCATTATCTCATTCTTCTTGTGGCTGGTAATCATGGGCGTGGAGACCCATGGGTAAGACTCGCTGCCCTGGAAAGAGCTGATTACACGTTTGAGGATGTCAGTAAGGGCCTCACCGCCTCACCCGTAAACCCAACTCATAAAGCAACTCCTCTATGAACACAGACTACCTTACCTACCACATGGGTAAACAGCAAACAGAAAAGTCTGTTTAATCCTAAACAGACTCAGGAGGGAGTATGCTGCCGAATCACGTACACCAAGAGAAAGAAAATCTGTAGCTTTTTACTGGAAATTAGGTCTGCTCAAAACTAGTACCAGAGTCCTGTGAAAATGCATGAAACAGATGGATATTCCTAATACATTCTGGGTTTGCCTGAAAATCAAACTACCATATACATTATTACTCTTCAGGAAAAATGAGTCCTAATTCCAGCAAGTCTTTGCAAAAGAACTTTTTTAACCCAACCTGTTTACATGTGGGTGCCTGCCTTCCCAGGAAATACCTCTCCCAACACTACACATTTGTCTTGTCTTTGCATGGCATTTCAATAATCATTACAACTGCTGAGTTTCAAAAACCTGCACTCTTTCAAATACAGTAGCTTTAAAATACTTGTGAATGATGATGTTCTTTATAAGACATATATTTTGTGAATAAGCCTAATGATCGTATTATGCCAGAAAAAAGTTTCATCTATTGATACCTACCTGCATTAAAGTTGAAAGAATCACCATAAAAATGTGCTCGGTGATATTAAAATAAATTAAAGCACCTTAAATATTGTCATTTGTAAAATGAAAAAAAAAAAAACAAGTCAATTATTTTTAAATATCTACTTTTGCTAAAGCATATTACACAAGCCCTAAGTTAATTAGTTCACACTTGAGGTCAGCTACCTAGCACGCCTCACAATTATAAATACCATGATCAGTGTTTCTACAATTTCAGGAACTTGACCATTTTGTAAAACACTTCCAGGAAAAAATTAACACTCGGAATAGAGCTGACTTTTAAATTTACAACTATTAATTATCTTCCTACTTCCACTTTCTCCTTAACCCTGGTGCAATGAAAAATTATTGCAGGCTGTGCACATTTTAATTGAATGTGAATTGTTATTCTCGTTTGAGTCGGGCTTTCTGACCCATTTATTCAAGCCTCACACTCTGTTACAAATTCACTGGACGGCCACCCTGTAATGGGTATTGGCACTCCATAAATTCAACAATTTACACAGGCCTCAGGGCACTGGACTGGACCGTGTAGAATTCCATTTTGAAAGGGTAAATCACAAAGAGATTCACAGAAGTGAGATTTAATTTGAGGAACAATGAGCAAATTAACTCTATTATTTCCTGACTTCTGGTCTAGGGACATCTTCCACAGACCCTTATTTTCTCCTTTTAAACTGTTGTCATATAGATTTATAAAGGATTTAGCGTGGTCCCGTGGAACTTCACCTCTCATATATATTCAGAGCTATGCACTGAGTAGAAAACAAAACATCTCCTAGCATCTTCCCTCTGGCTCCTTCAACACCAACCACAATGACTTCTCTTTACTGTTCCTTAAACAACCAAGCATACACCTATCCCAGTGCTTGTTCATTGCTATTGCCTCTGCCTGGAATGTTCTTCTCTCAAACGTGCCTGTTGCTCATTACCTTATTTCATTCAGGTGCCTGCTGAAACATCACCTTGTGAAAGAACTCTTTCTTGACCACCCCAACCAAAATAACATCCCCAAGACCTTTCTTTCATTTCCTTCATGGCATTTGTTACCCAACTTCTACAGTAGCCCTTTTATCCAACTACAACAGAAGCTACATAAAAGACAAAAATTTGCTTTCCTAACGCTTATATCCTCAGGACTTAAAAGTTTAGCACTTGGTACAGCTCAAGAAATACTTGAGTTGATGAATGTTTATCTGTTCCCCCCCTCCACCCCGCCTATGGAAGCTCAGAAGTATCTTTAGGGTTTTTTTCCTGCACAACAGCAATGGGAAGTGGTTATCTAGTGTTTTATTTTACTCAGTGCTGAAATCCTAGTGCCTACAACAGTGTTTATTCTTGACACACTCAATAATCATGGTGAACAAATCCCACAATACAGGCCTGTTATTTTTAAATGTTCTCAAAATTGAAAATAACACTAAAGACGTTAAGTTTATTAATGTCTAATGTGAATATTAGATGAACGTTCACAATTCCCCTAATAACTAAAACTTTCAAAGTTTCAATTAACCCCATAACGGACCATATGTCCACATCTGTGCATTAAATATACTCCTGAAAATATTACGTGTAAAGCTAATTAAGTAACATCATGCTTTCGTACTTACTGCCATTCTACTCTTCCCTCCAAAAAAAGCTGTGGCCCAAACTTAACCAAATTTTTATTTTACTAATTTTTGCTAATATTATATCGCGTTTTGACTAATTGTCTTACTTCATGTCTTCCCATCAGCTATTAAAATCTTCCCCAGAAACAGCTGCTGTAAATGACATCATAAAATCATAGCCCCACTGAGGCCTTTGGCATAAAATTTTCATTTCATTCAAACAGAACAATAACTCTATACAAAACATTTGCAAAATCACCAACAAGCCATATTAATTTTGAAAATCAATCACACATCTAATTCCCTTTGTTTTCAACAAAAATAACTTACACCATATAAAAGGGCTGTTTTTCTTCTTTTTTGAACAGAACCTTCTACATAAAAATCATCACATTTTTTTCTCCTGCGAAGTGCAAGATAATAAATATTTTAGATTTTGCAAGCCATACGGTATCAGTCACAACTTCTCAATCCTTGTAACACGAAAACAGCCACAGACGGTATAGAAACTAATGGTTGCAACTGTGTCTGTCCCATAAAACTTTATTTACAAGAACAGGCAGCAAGCTAGATCTGTCTCCAGTCCACCGTTTCTCAACTCCTAGTCTATGGCACTCCTTCTGTACTAACGCCAATCAACAAAACGCCGACCGACACGGTGTATGAGCCCACTATGCACCAAGTCGACCTGCAGTGGAGGTGGTTTTCCCCCCATATGTTGTAGAAGTGAGATTCGTAGATAAATGAAACTCAACTCTTCCCCAGGTTTCCTCTCTCCTCCTAATCAGACAAAGAAAAACCACAGAGCTAAAACACCAAACAGTACAGGAGTATGAAGAGAAGGAAAAAGACACCCACTCTTTCTCTCCTTTCTAGAACAGTTTTAATCTCTGGGATCCTTCCACTCCTTCTTGTCCACTTTGTAAAGGGCACCAGTGTGCTGCTCTCACTTAAGTCACCCACCATGGCGTTCTACTAGGATCTGCCCTAACTCTCGAGATGCCCAGAACTTTAAAACCGTCTATGTTCCTGGGCACCTGGGTGGCTCAGCCGGTTAAATGTTTGACTCTTGACTGTGGCTCAGGTTGTGATCTCAGTGTCATGGGATCCAGCCCCACATCGGGCTCTGTGCTGGCAGCACGGAGCCAGCTTGGGATTCTCTCTCACGCTTGCTCGAAGTAAATAAGCATTTTTTTCTTTTTTTTTAAGTTCCTAGTAGTTCAATTCTTATAACAGTGAAGAGGAAAACAATGCAAGCATGACGGGGAGTAACGGAATGAGCACGGGGCGAACAGAGCACGAGACAAACCAGCCCGTTAGTTGGATCAACATTCCAGAAATCGCTCATGTTGTCCTTCCTCTTCAGGTGTGTCCACTTTTAAGCCCACACCTCTTCTAGTACAAGGGCCATCAGCTCACCGTCTGCAGGCAGGTAACAGAAGCGAGCAAACAGCAGGAAGGAAAGGACCAGCGCAATCCAAAGGACGGGAAAGGGGCACCTGGTACTCGCCTCCCCCACCCACAGGAATGCAGGCCCGGGACTGTGCATCGTCAGTGCTTCCAGGAAAGCCAGAAAGACAGATTCCTAAATGAGAAACGGTCAAAATTTTAAAACACTGTACAAGCAAGAAAACTCATCTATGGGTCACACTGAGCCCACAAATCACCGTCTTTTTATTTCTGCTCTAGCAAAAGCCTGTGCTTTCCAAACTGCCGCTTTCCAGGGTGGAAACAAGGGGTGTGGAGGCGAAGACTGCTGGCCATGAGCAGGACGCCTTACGGGTCAGCAACAAAGCTGGTGTTTTTAAGGTGCCTGGCTGCCTAACGGAACCCGATGGTGATAAATCTCATTACAGATTTGCTTTACTCTCTATGAAGACCTAAAAAAATACAACTCAGACATAACTCTTTACAAAAGTCAGATATACTCACATGACTAAAAAAAAAAGTTTTAGGGGCGCCTGGGTGGCTCAGTCGGTTGAGAGTCCAACTTCAGCTCAGGTCATGATCTTGTGGTTCGTGGGTTCGAGCCCCACATCAGGCTCTGTGCTGACAGGCTGACAGAGCCCGCTTCAGATCCTGTTCCCCTCTCTCTGCCTCTCCCCCAATTGAGTTATCCCCCAAATAAATAAATATTTAAAACAAAATTTAATGTTTTAGAAACAGGTAACATAAAAAGTAAAAAAAAAAAAAAAAAAAAGGCCAGCAGACCACCCTCTCACATGTAAGTGCCGGGTACCATTGGGTGTTGAGTGATTTATTTCAGTCGATGTGTAAATCAATTTTAGAATTCATCTATACAAGTTCCATCTGGTCCTGAAGTCATACAAAAGGTAGCTCAATGGCAAGTTTTCTTTCTCAATATTCTGCATCTATGCCTCCCTTTGCAGCTGGTATCTAGTCTGAATCAGTAGAAACGTTTTGTGGCAGAAGGTGGATTTCATACTATAAAACAAATCTGAGCTTGCCATGAAATTTAGGCGCCTTAACTCAGGTCAGACCTGTCACAGGTCAGGCCTGCCAGCTGCTGTGCTGCCCAGGCCTGTAATTACAGTTCTGCACCTGTCAAAATCTTCAAACAATGACCTTCCTTGTCTCTCAGGGTTTACAGACAGTTAAATGTACTGTTTCAAAACTGAACACTCAAGGCATACATGCTCAAAAGGGGGCACTATCTTTTTTTCATAGCTTTTTTTTTTTTAACAGAAGTAAAAGAGAAATGAGGTGGAAAACATAAATCAGTTTTGATGGTTAATAAATAAAATAAAGCAGTTATTCTCAATCTTCACGAATACAGGAATTACCCATGAGTTGTTAAAACACACACACACACACACACACACACACACACACACACACACATACACAACCAACACTTAATCCAAAAAGCCAGACCTCCAAAATCAGAATTTAGAAATGGGAAGGATGAGTATATCTTTAACATGTGATCTGGAAAACGCATTTCTAAAAATACTGAGTACAAATAATACAACAATACACTGAACCATAACCATCATAATAAAAGATTGATCACTAGGACTACTGTTGAATATACAATATGGGGGGGGGGGGGTAGGACTATTTCTTAAATGATTCTGTAGAGGAAGGAAATCAAAAGAAGGAAAGGGAAACAATGTTGCAAAAGTGTTTCTTTGGCCTATCCTCACCGACCACTCTACCAGAGGTAAATGGTTCTGACCACAACGGATTCTGCAAACTTCTGCAACCGAGAGAGACGGAGGGCTCTGGCTGGCAGAGAGCTTTTCTCCTAAGTTATGCAACTCTATCCAGAAGGTGCATATTTCTTTAAGAAATCAGCAGCACTGGGTAAACAGGGTGCATCTGGTGAACACATGTCCACGTGCAGGTAAACACATGATTTCAGTAATTACTTCCAACACCATCTGTCAAGCAGGTAGTTCAAAACCTACTCAACAAGAAAGGCAGTTTGAAGTAATTTTTAAGCAAGTACACTTTTCATCTGCCTAATAAAAGTAAAGATCAAAATACAAACCTAGAAACCTGTCTCCTCTCTCCTGAATTTACCCAGGGCAGAGGCAGGCAGGTTCATTCTTGTAACTAAAAAAAGATGATAATCCTACACTGGTTAAGAAATGCATGAATCTGATTAATTATCCTCAAAAGAAGTTTTCTGATGATTAAAAATGGCAGTAATTTATTCATCAGTAATCAATAACCAACAACTCTCTGTAATACATTAAAGTGTATCACCTGTCTGCAAAACAGCCTCACCATTAATTAAGGGATAAACTACTCCAGTGACAAATGCTTTGAAATGTTTCTCAATAACATTAAGTCGGCTTGAAAAACATAAACCCAAAAGCAAAAGAACACAGGGAAGGGAAAAACATAGTAGCAGAGGAAAAGAAAAAAAAATCCAATTAAGGATTTTTCTCACTTCAAAAACTGGTCGAGAGACTTCTAAACATTATTGCTTTTCTGCCTTAATGTGTATCTATAAACCACTGGCCTTTTCATTTGTCTGATTTACATCAGTCAAGCATTTATATAAAGTAAATATTACCAGCTCACAAACATCCAAAGTGACACATGACAAGAATACCAAGGGCTGAATTTCCCCAGATAAATTTAAATTTTTCTTTTCAATTTAGTTCCCTCATTTGTCTTTACCGCAAAAACTGACCGATTTAAATCCCACCTTCTTGCTCTCCCCATCTCTCCATGCTGAGATGGAAACGTGAGAAATAAAATTGTTTACTATGTACCTCTGATACAGTATAATGAGAATGGTAATTTACCTCGTCCCAGAAACCTATGACTCTACTCTAAATATGAGGAAAACATCCGACAAACCCAAACTGAAGGGCATTCGACAGAAGAGCTGACCTTCCAACAAAACTGTCCTCCTCCAAACTGTCAAAAACGAGGGTGGTGTGAGAAACCACAGAAGACCAGTGGACACAGGGAACGCGAGAGAATTACGTGCAGTGTGGGACCCGAGACGAAATCCTGCAGAACAGGGACACCAGGGGAAACTAACGAAATCTGAATCAAGTGTGGTGTTTGGTTAACAGTAATGAACCAATGTGAACTTCTCACTTGTCACAAAGGTGCTTCACTGACACAACAGGTGCCACCAGGGGAAACTGGGTGAAGCGTATGCATGAACTCGGTCTCTGCCACCTCTCTGTAAAGCTCAAATTATTCAAAAATATAAAGACTGTCTACAATGTATTCAGTGGGGATTCCGAACGTTCACTCGTTCCACCAAAATTCACCGATCAGTCGCTATATGCAACCACACACAATGCGATGCCTGGGGACCCCACCACGAAAGTGAGACTCAACTCCACGACTAACAGGAAAATGATTCAAAACAGGTGGGTGTGAAACACGGTGCCTCACTGCTACAGAGAATATAAATCATTATCTGTTACAATGCCTGTTCCTTTAAAATACGTGAGCATCGGGACGCTGGGGTGGCTCAGTCAGTTAAGCGTCGACTCTTGCTATCAGCTCAGGTCACGATCTCGCGGTTTGTGAGTTCGAGCCCGTCTGCTGCTGTCAGCGCACAGCCTGTTGGGGATTCTCTATCGCTCCCCTTCTCTCTCTGCCCTCCCCTTGCTTGTGCTCGCTCTCTCAAAAATAAATGAAATCTAAAAAAAAGAATAAAATGCACTGCTTCAAAAAATAAATGAAATAAAACACTTGAGCATAAAATAGGGGATGATCGTATAGTTCAAACTTCAAGTCTAAGGGCATTCAGTTGCCCTACTCAAGAATACAAAGACCAGGGCAATCTAACCAGAATCCCAATTCCAGAAATAGCTGCTATGAATACTTCTGTTATCAATGTCTCAAGTAACAGCTTAATTTTGCTAATTAGTATACTAAATATCAGAAATGAGGGTTTCTTTTAATTGTTTTTTATTTATTTTTGAGACAGAGAGAGACAGAGCATGAGCAGGGGAGGGGCAGAGAGAGGGGGCAGACACAGAATCCGAAGCAGGCTCCAGGCTGTGAGCGGTCAGCACAGAGCCCGACGCGGGGCTCGAGCCCAACTAACTGTGAGATCACGACCTGAGCTGAAGTCGGACACTTAAATGAGTTTTTATTGGTAAAAACTGTAGCTTGTTGTCTGGCAGGATTCTTGCTAAAACGATTTTCGGTTACTGAAAGCAACAGTATTCAAGAAATGAAGACTGACTAGAATATTCAGAGACATTACATACTTTTTTTGTTTGTTTATTTTATTTTGGAGAAGGAAAGTGAGCAGAGAAGGGGCAGAGAGAGAGAGAGAGACAGGATTCGAAGTGGGCTCTGTGTTGTCAGCATAGAGCCCAATGCAGGGCTCAAACCCTCGAACCATGAGATCCTGACCTGAGCCGAAGTCAGTTGCTTAACCGACTGAGTCACCCCGACACTACACACTTCTGAATGAACACAGCCTAAGAAGCCTTCACCCTTAGAGACGGCTCCCAAAACTTAATCTTTTAAAAGTCCTGTTGCCCAGTCATGAGTTTAGGGGGATTCTCTGTTGCCTAATGTTGAATATAAAGGTAACAGAATCCTACTTGCAAAACGTCACTGTGTCTGCCTAGACAAACCTTTCATACAGAGTGGTAGTGAAGGCACCTAAAAGCACAGAGATGTGAATGTTCATCAAGCTTATGTAGCAAGCTGTATTAATTTGTCTGAGCTAGATTCACTGACGAATGATTAATAGATATCTTTGTGTGAAAAGAATATGGTGAGTTTTGCAGAGAGGTACCTCCCCCACCTTGAACTTGTTTGGCAAAAACTACGTGTTGTGAATGACAAAGCTGACTTATGTCAATTCACCACAGTCCTTCTAGAAAGAGTTTCAACGGGCGCCCGGGTGGCTCAGTCGGTTAAGCCTCGACTCTTGATTTCAGCTCAGGTTATGATCTCGCAGTTGTGGGAGCCCATCTCGGGCTCTGCACTGACAGCACAGAGCCTGCTTGGGATTCATATTCTCTCTCTCTCTCTCTCTCTCTCTCTCTCTCTCTCTCTCTCTCTCTCTCTCTC
>NW_026057581.1:8040712-8072935 GCF_023721935.1 Panthera uncia
CTCTCTCTCTCTCTCTCTCTCTCTCTCTCTCTCTCTCTCTCTCTCTCCCCCCACCCCCTCTCTCTCAAAATAAATAAATAAACATTAGAAGAAGGAAGAAGAACAAAGAGTTCCAAACTTGATATCCATGTACGGCCTTCCAAAAATGTAACTGAAACTGTATGAAAACTTCACATGTTTGTGTATGTGTCTCTTTCCAGTAGGAGGAGAATGTCCTTGGGTTTTGTAAGATTATTAAGATAATCTGTGACTCAAAACTCATTAAAACCATAGCCCTGAGAAAACAACAGCCAACCAACTACTGCTTTTTTCCGATTAAAATCAGTTTTCCTTTAAGTTACACAATTTGTATTTTCCCCGAAAAAGCAGCCTTCTAGTTTCATCTTAAATACCACGTGCAATTTTATCTGGTTTTGAAAGGTAAATATTAGGAAACACCATCCGCTTCACACTTCAAACATCTCGCCCAAAACAGACACCAAAACTGTCTTCGGGAAGCCATTATTTTCAAACAACGATGCACAGTGCATTTCTTTGATGACAAACCATTCCACCTAAAGATTGAATGACGTGTCCATCTCAGTGGGGTTTGGTTTTGCTTTGTTTTGTTTTGTTTTTTCACACAAAGTCAGTCATTTCAGCCACGTCTTCCAGGACCTTCACACGAGTGTTTGTGCTCTATCACCTAGCTTCCAGTTCATCCAGCCCTGGAAGAGAGGGACCAGTCTTCCTCCTTTTGTGCCTCTTTGGTGCATATTTCTGCATCCTGAGTGAACTGGTACAAGGAAATAACGTTCTAGACAGTCACCGGAAATCTGCCAAAGCTTAGATTTATCACCTCAGTAGTCCAACTTCTGATACAGCAATACACAGCAATTCTTTTTAATCCTCACGAGCAAACATGGAACATGTTGTCATTTATTACAAATGAACACTATGAATGGGTGCTCACATCACACGCAACATTCCTCAACACATACTGTTTGAGTCGGGGCCTAACTGGGAAAAGCTGGAAAGAAAACGAGCGGCAGACAGGATCATGGATTACTTGTAAGACGTTAATAAGAGGTTTACACTACTGATTCAAATGCCATATAAGTTCTTATTCCATGATAATATCTTTCAACTTAATAGATCTTACATTAGAAATCATTTTAGAGCTATCTAGTCAAAATTTAAATAATGCTAAAATATTTAAAACACTTAAAAAAAAATAAAAACTCTGTATTTTCCCCTTAATCCAAGCATGAAATGAAGGACAGAGATAAAAAGAGAGTTCAAAGTAAAAATGTCTGTGTACTAGCTTTAGAGACAACCAAAGGAAGAGGTCCTTGGTGTTCAACTAACTCCTAATTTTTTGTTTTCTCAAGAATAGATTTTGTTTCCTTCAGTAATTTCAGATGCTGTTAGCTGTCTGATTTTTTTTTTCATTTTTATTTATTTTTAAGAGAGAGAGAGAGACAGACAGACAGACAGACACAGGGGCACCTGGGTGGCTCAGTCGGTTAAGCCTCCGACTTCAGCTCAGGTCACGATCTCACAGTATGTGAGTTCGAGCCCCGCGTCGGGCTCTGGGCTGATGGCTCAGAGCCTGGAGCCTGCTTCCGATTCTGTGTCTCCCTCAATCTCTGCCACTCCCCGGTTCATGCTCTGTCTCTCTCTGTCTCAAAAACAAATAAACGTTAAAAAAAAAAAAAATGTTTTTAAAAAAGAATTCCCAGTCTACCCTTAAGAACTCTCAGAGCCTTGCCTTGGGGCATAGGTAACAGCCGAGTAACCTGAAACCCTCCCCGTTTCTGTAAGCACAATACTGTTGTCACAAGAGATAAACAACTATGGGGAAGAATGCTATGTCACTTTCAGAGGACTCCTCGGCATCAGTCTTCATTAAAAGGAGAAAGGCCCATCATTTGTGGGGTCTCCCCAGGTCTTTCTGTCTGGCGCCTGGCTGGCCGGTCAATGAGGAGTGCCTTCAGGGCCACAGCTGCAAGAAGAAATACAAACTCAACTGGCAAGTTAGGCCATGAATTTGAGAAACGTGGCATGACTGTTTCAGATCTATTTTTAAAATATCAATGAACCCACTTATCTGAGGTATGTGGAACTGTCAAATTCATACAACAGAAAATAGAAAATAGGGATTACAGGGATTACAGGGATTACAGGGATTACTGGGATTACTGGGATTACTGGGAGGAGGGGGGGAATCAGGAGTCATTGTCCAATGGGTAGAGTTCCAGTTCGGGATGATGAGAAGGTTCCAGACGTGGGTAGTGGTGATGCAATGTGAATGTACTGAATGTACATTTAAAAATGGTTACATTGGTCGATCGTACGTTATGAAAATGGTTACATCGGTCGATCGTACGTTATGCGTATTTCACCGCAATAAAGTATCACTGGAAACCAGGAAGGCTTGCGCACGGCATCTTGCAGAGCGCGTGGCAATCCAGGGTACATATGTGCACGGCCAGAGAACAAACAGGTGAACAAACAAATGGTGGAAGCAGCAGCAGGATCAACGGTCAGGAAACCAGACGGAGCACGTGAATTAGCAGATGCGAAGACACAGAAGCCCCCTCTGGTGTAGAAACACCATGTTCTTCGACTGTCACCTGACAGCTGAGCTCAGCTCCAAAAGAAAACCGTATGTAGTCACGAACATGTGGACGGACTGATCGTTGCAGGAGTCCCGGAGGATGGTTTAGAGAGGGAGCCCTTCGCCCAGGTGTTAAAGGGCCACTGGACGGGCAGCTAGATGTCGTAGATACCTTCTGAGAAACAAGTCTAGGTATTCATATGAGTATCAAATTGTGTCTAAGCATAAGAACATCCAGTTCTGAAGGCCGAGTACAACTTGATGTTTGCCCAGACACTGTCCTTAAAAACACACACCATGTATCTCCATCTTTCAAAATTACTGGTCAGGAAAGAAGCAGCTCTCCATTAAGCTGGGACTTAAAAACGCTTCCTACTTTTTTCACCAGAGGTGACAAGCACTGAAAAAGGCCTTCATTCTGGTTTTTCTGTATTTCAGCACAAGGATTCAGGACACATTTCATTACCTCCAAGAGCTGTTTGGAGCAAGGGCGAAGGGACAGCTCCAGCCACGGCGTCAACATGAGTACGGCCCCTGTTACCTCTGCCCAGCTGATGCTCA
This sequence comes from Panthera uncia, assembly GCF_023721935.1. Classification (NCBI taxonomy): domain Eukaryota; kingdom Metazoa; phylum Chordata; class Mammalia; order Carnivora; family Felidae; genus Panthera; species Panthera uncia. Next base: position 8,043,873 of record NW_026057581.1, read on the forward strand.
GCAACAAATTAATATAAACATGGAGAATATGCACAAGATGTGGGAGTGAAGCTTCTCTGCACAACTCAGAGAATGGCATCCTGATGCACAGGTGGAGATGCCCACTCCTCTCCTCTATGCACCTGAAGGGGTTCTCCCTGCATGCAGAGCTCTCAAAACCGGGGCTCCTAGGAAAGTAGCTGTGGGTTCTGAAACAAGACTCGCGCCCAGCAGGACTATTTCCAAGTCAATTACAAGGCACTTTTCTGATGTAAGCACCTCCAAATTCAAGTTTAACTAAGTCTTATGCAAAGCTTTTAGTGTTGGACTTCAAGCATCCTCATCAAATGGATGAGACGTGACAAGAGGAGGCGATACTACTTCTGTGGCCTTCACCTTTCAGGAAGTCATGGGAAAGAGGTGCATGTCGTGCTAGGAGCACATCGACAAGAGATGCATTGACGAAGAAGCAGTAAGTACAGAACATTTGCCCCTGGAAGAAACACATCTATCTGGAAAGATGACTTGGTCATTTGTCCAGTTCTTCACTCTGTGTTTCTGGGAGAGAGGAAATCGGTGGTTCTTCTTTCTCTTGATAAAACACACACAAAGATTAAATAGCTGAGAGTTCTGTTACTTGTTTCTGTTTTTTTAAAAAAAAAAAAAAAAAAAAGCCCTGGGGCTCCTGGGTGGCTCAGTCGGTTGAGCCTCGGACTTCAGCTCAGGTCATGATCGCACACACGGTTCATGGGTTCAAGCCCCGCATCGGGCTCTGTGCTGACAGCTCAGAGCTTGGAGCCTGCTTCAGATTCTGTCTCCCTCTCTCACTCTCTCTCTCTGCCCCTCCCCTGTTTGTACTCTGTCTCTGTCTCAAAAACAAACATTAAAAAAAAATAATTTTTTTTAAAAAGCCCCAATCAATACAGCTTTCACTGCGTGTCTAAAGTATCACAAAGTCTGAAATTGATCCAGCATCTTGCTATTTTTGTAGCCGGACGGCTTAGATCTTACTCATCAGCCTGCTGAACTGCTCCTTTTTCAGAAACAGATGCCATCCACAAATTTTCTGGTATCCTTGTGTTGAACTGTTGTGGCTTGCTGAAACAAAGCAGCTGAGTTTGAGACCACCTCAATGTCATTTTCTTCAAGAATTAACTCATCTTTCTGGGCCTGAGATACTGAACAAGCAACACCTTGGCCTCATCTGAACCCCAGAGATGCATTTTTTTCACCTGAGAAATTCCAGATTTCAACAGGAGAAACCATTCTCCTGAAGAACCACGTTGACGGGGAAGTGAGCATCCACAGACCTCATCCTGTAACAGAAGCCCAGAGTAAGGCCCTTGACCACGTTCTGTACATGACTACAGGTAGGAACGAATCGGCTACTGTTCACACTATTTCCCACCACTGGTCAACTCAGAGCCCCTCCTTTTTCTTTCCAGGGAGACTGAGCTCTATACTGATGTGACTGAAGTCCCCCCGCAGGGTTCCCCTGGGGACTGTCACAACAACAGTGCAGCCCTTCAGAGTGATGCTGACAGTCTCCTTGCTGAGACTGGTGTTCATTCTCACGGTAGATGTGGCAAAGAGCTAGAAGAGAGTTCTACACATTCAGTCTCATGGATTTCAGTGACCTGATCTGAGTAACAAGAATTACCTTATCTCAAGTGGATAAATTATCGGGATGGTCAACATTTCAGACTAACCAGAAAAGGCATAAGTAGTTGCACACTTAAAATATTTGTCAAGGAAATGAGAACAGAGGACGCCAAGTGAGAGGCTGTCTGGGAATGTGAAGGGCCACGGCCTCTGATGGTCACGGAGATCTGATCCCTTGCTCTGCGGAAAGTTCTGGCTTTATTGTAACTTCTTAACACTGCTGGCAGCTCCCACTTTCTCTTCATTGTGACCCTTCAAAATACTGGTTTTCCAGATTTATTCAGATTTCACTAAAGAACGACTCATGTTCTGGCCTGCTAAAAACACCACCACTTTTTGAATTTTCAAAAAATAATTTGTCCTAAGTGGGGGGGGGAATGCAACAATGATCGTTACTATCAAGTCTCAGAGCTGATACTCCCAGTCAGTGAGCTTTCCACAGTGGTTTTCACCATAGGCTTCAGGATTTTCAAACCATGAGAATAGTGAAGTCTCAGAGTTCCAAAAAATAACTCACCCCTCTGTGACTCAGACGGGAATTCTGCAGAATACCAAATCAAAAGCCCAGAATGGTTTTGGACATTACAGATAAGCAATTAAAAGAAGTAAAGAAAGGGGTCCTGAGTGGCTCAGTCAGTTGGGTGGTCGACTCTTGATTTCAGCTCAGGTCATGATCCCAGAGTCGTGAGACTAAGCCCTGCATCGGGCTCTGAACTGGCATGGAGCCTGCTTAAGATTCTCTCTCTCCCTCCCTCCCTCTCTCTCTCTCTCTCTCTCTCTCTCTCTCTCTCTTTCTCTCTCTCTCTCTCTCTCTCTCTCTTTCTCTCTCTCTCTCTCTCTCTCTACTCCTTTACCCTGCTCACGTAAAATAAAATTTGCAAATAAATAAAGAAGATGAAGAAAACCAGACACAAATTATACTTATTTATTGGTTGTAGACAGAATTCACAAGATCTCCTGATGTTTGGGACTCCAAACAGAAAACTGCCTAAAACAGATAATAGAACTCCAGGAGAACTCTGAGCTTAAATAACAGACTGATGCTATGTGGTTAGCCACTCCTGAAGTCCTCAGTCATTTTGACATTTTTAAATTCAGAGTAAAACCCTGGCCAAGAAAGAGCGTGAACCGTCCTCAAATTCATGCCGCTGTATGTACTCTATTAAGTCTGACTTAGAGAAAAAAAAAAAAAAAACAACAAAAACTCCTAATAGGGAGACCGTAATCCTCTGTACCTGTCCCAGGGTCCTAGTACTGACAGCAAGCAAAACCAGTGTTCTTATCCATGAACTCCTGGGTATGACACCCCATCTTGGAGACCGCTACGAGGGAAGAGAAGAAACGGAAAACTGAGGCACATAATCAGCCACCTGGACACTGACTCGGAGCCCACACTCCACCGTGTCAGCATCCAAATACCCTCTCTAACTCAGGATGGCTGCGTCCAGCCCCTTCTAGAGCTAGGATTGTCACCTCCCTCTGAATGCAGATGCAGGCCAGGGAGGAGGCCAGGAGACAAAACGGCGAGCGCTGAGGCCAGGGGCTAAGAGTGCTGGTGAGGAAGTTCGCTAAGACTGCAGACCACATCAAGTGTGCAAGTCTGTTCCGCCAGCTCTGACTTTCACTTAGCCTGGGACTCCCGCTCCCCTTGCCTCGGACCATTATGCGGAGTCAGCTGGATCATCAATCACCTTCTCCAGCAGCGCCCGGCAGAAGGCAGGCTGGCCCCCCCACGCCATCTGCACGCGCATCTGCGCTCCGCAGCGCGGCCTGCTCACGATCTGCCGGCCCAGAGGGCACCACTAGGAACTCCTATTTTCTGCAGGAACTTGTCCAAGGATTCGGGAAGAGGTGCAGAGAGCCCGAGACAAGAGACAGCACAACAAACACTAGCTTACAAATGGGAACCACAAAACCTCTTGGGGTGGTTATCAAGCATCTTACTCACCCGTAGTTCCTAAAGAATTCCAGAGTCATTACTGTCTATTCCCTTGGAGAAGTAAATAGTTCATTTTATTTCAAAAACATATTTGATCTTGACTTCTTTTTTTAATAAGCTGATAAAAGTCCTAAAGGAGACAATGGTGGGCACATTGTAATATCATTAAATGAATTCACATCAGATCTGCATAACCTTTTCTCAAGATCTGAAGGTAAAACTTATTCTTGATTACTGTTTTCATGAGCACGGTAAAGAAGTCCTGACTTTAAAAGTCCTCTTACACTTGATTATCAACATACAAGAAGCTCACAGGAGTACACTTGAAAAACATCGTCTATAATAAACACGAGGTAAATGGTAACAGACCCAAGTAAATATAAACATGTTAATTACACTGATAATCAAAGAAATACATATTACAACAAGGAGCTATCATCCCAATTCCCATCAAATTAGCAAAGACAAAATCTGTAATTCCAAAAACACAGAAGGGAAAAGCATCTCCCCCTCACTCTGATACACAACTGGTAGGAGGCTGATTGATACATTTTGTCTAGAGAACAATGAGACAAAATGTATCCTGAATTCTTAAAAAGCTCACGCACTGACCTTAAGTTCCACCTTTGGGAATCTGATCTACTTTCAAAATATGTAATAACCAGAGATGAACACAGAGACATATAACCAAACATGTTGTTTATTTGATGGTTATAACATATTTATTGTTGTAAGTGACAAACTAGATAAAATCTAAGTCCCTGGCCAAAAAAAAATGTACATACATTACAGATCTGTAAGATGAAACATTATGTAGCCATTTAAAATTAGTATTGTACCATGTAACACACTCAACTGTTTTTTTTTTCAAGTAGGATACAAAAATACTAAAAACAGTTTCATCTGTGTAAAAGAGAAACCAGTACAAAAAAAAAAAAAAAAAAGATTGGGAAGTCATATGCCAACACGTTAACCATAGTAACTTCCACATAAGGAGTTTAGGTGACTTTTAAACTGTATTTTGCAAATGTTCTACAATCTGCAAGCTACTATTTTATAACTGGGAAGAAAAACGGTTTAAAAAGTCTATGGATTGGAGCACCTGTGTGGTTCAGTAGGTTAAGGGACCAACTCTTGATTTCAGCTCAGGTCATGATCTCATGGTCATGAGATCGAGCCCCATGTGGGGCTCTGCGCTGACAGTTTGGAGCCTGCTTGGGATTCTCTGTCTCCATCTCTCTCTGCCCCTCCCCCTACTTGCTCTCTGTCTCAAAAATAAAAAAATAAATATATTTTTTAAAGTCTATGGATCAACCAACGATATTTCAAAAAATCAGCTACTATTTAACACTAAGACTAGCTTTATAAAACATAAGCCTTATACAATAAAAACAGTATTTCTTATCATTCAATTTTGAATGATTCCTGGATAAAGTATCTATGACTTGGAAAATCAATGTCACAACATAAACCTTTAACAGACAACAATCAATGACTCGGAAAACACCATTCATCCCCAGGTGGAATTATACAACAGGCATAAAATGGACATTATGGTTTTTTTCCTCTGCGATAGTCTTTCCCTAAAAATAACTGTGAGAGCTGAAAGAACCATTTTATTAATTCCAACTTTGAAGAGGACAAGACACTACCCATAAGAAACTTTCTGCTAACAGATGCATCTCTAAGTACAGATAAAACCAGGAATTTGTTAAATGCTGGACTGTGTGACACTCTAATGGAGCTAGGCCAACTAGAATGAAAAGAAACATTAGGAACATACCAAATTTTTTTAAAGTGAGAGAGAGAAACATATAAAAACTTGTTTAAATTTTAATATCTTCTTTACATTTAAGGGTCTTTAAAGTGGGACAGACCCATGTTTTTAAAAAAAAAAAAAAAAAACCCAACTCAATCACTTCCTAGCCATGTAAACCTGGGGGCAAGATACTTAACCCCTCTAAACACACCTGTTTCTCAAGTTTAAAATAAAATAAGGTTAAAGAAGACAGAGTTTGCAGACATGCCTTGCCCATTACTCTCAGTAAAGGAGAGCTATTATTTTCCTTCAGAAACAACATTCACTAGGCAGAAGCAAACAGTAAAGAGTGTAACAGAGGATTTAAATCCATTCAGGGAGCACTCAAGAGGCTATGCCACACACCAGGTATACAGACATAAGCAAGAGCTGGCAGTTTTCAGGAAGAGAAAAATACAAGCCAACTAAAAATTAGAATACGCTCTAAAAGGATAATACAGCTATGGTAAATATAGGCTGCTTTATTTAAGGTTATTTATTTTGAGACAGAGAGAGTGCGCAGGGGAGGGACAGAGGGAGGGGGAGACACGGAATCCGAAGCAGGCTCCGGGCTGTGAGCTGTCAGCACAGAGCCCGACGTGGGGCTCGAACTCATGAACCGTGAGATCATGACCCGAGACAAAACCAAGAGTAGGACACTTAACCCACTGAGCCACCCAGGCGCCATTTACATATAGGCTTCTTTAAAGAAGTACAAGTTAGGAAATGAAACTGGGGCTGGAAGTTTAAGGAAGACTCTAAGAGAGAAGTGCTATTAGATCTAGATGATAAAAAAAAAAAAAAATCAATGTTATCCAGTCAGAGAAGGAATGGAACATCAGGCAGGTACAAATGGAACTGTGCAGCTGGAACCAGAGTTTCCTGAGGGATGTGGCCTGCAGTATCACAGAAAGGAGGCGGGGTCGATGCTGTCCCCTGAGCCACCCCAGACCTTCCAGGCACCCACCGCAGGCTCCTTCAGGGAAGGAAAAAGGAAGGAGCAAAGGAACCCAGAGAGGAGTTCTCCCACAGCTCCCACCTTTCAACTTCTCTCTAGCGCCCTCTATTGACAAAGCTAATACTGCAGCAGCTAACAAGGGAGAACTCTCACAGGGTCAGGTTCTGGTCCCATCAAGGTCGAATCTGGGGCAGAGAAACATTTAACTGTAACCGGCATACCGTCTTTCCCATCAAGTAAATGACAGTATTTTTTTAATGCCTGGCCTCTAACACAATGTCGGCCATAGAGGAGGAATTCAACAAATTTGCAAAGCATAATAAAATGGAAAGAGCACAAAATTTAGATGCAGGCAGATACTGATTCGAGCCTGCCCAGTGACAGAGTTGGGGGGGGGGGGGGGGAAGCGAGGAAGACACACAAATAAGCACCCTGGATTTCCTAAAGGTCAGCTGCTACCTAGAAACAGTTCAGACTCCAGATCACACTTAGAGGAGTTATTTTAACAACTTTCTGTAACGTTCCTTACAGGGATTCGTCTACCCAGAGAGGCCATCTTTTCAAAGAACTGTACGTGCAATTATGACAACACTAAAAGAACTGAGCTGAGGTGGGCCACCAGGAAAGAGGCTTGAACTAAATACCCCCAACCAATGTGATGCAACAAACTGAAACCATGTACCTTCCTAACCTGGTTTTCCGTTTCTCACAAAATGCTGATTGTTCATTTAAGGTATTAAGCAGTACCATCAGTATCAAAAACTGTTCTTTTCTTTAAAATCACATCCCGATGTTGTCTGATGACAAAACAAGCTATCTCTTTGCAGACGGGCCAACAAGAAACACAGGTTTAAATGCTGCCCTGTTATGAACAGCCTCACCTTGCTGAACAGAATCATTGTTAAATTACATTTTTCAATGTTTCTGAAGGCATGAGATTTGATCCAAAAGTGTTCTGTTGTGCCAGATTTCTATATAAAGCTACTTGCAGGAAGTAAAGATTTTCTTTCAATCAGAATAAAGAGAATTACCGATGTAGACAGTGACAGACAACATTCAGTCTTCATAAAGTCTTGCTTATTAAAAGAACAATTCCAGACAAGTGACAACCTGTCCTAGTTTTAACCATCTGTAAAAAAAGACTAGTCTTCTAGAACAGTTGCGGTTTAAGCAAGGAGGGTAAAGAATCAAACACTGCAAATAGTGGTTTACTGGCATGAAATTCACCCTCACTTTTTCTTCATTTGGTAAGTATTTGTAAGAAAACTAACTTCAACTATAACGTCATATTGTTTTCAGCAATCTCTATGCCCAACGTGGGGCTCGAATTCATGAGCCCGAGATCAAGAGTCCCATGCTTTACTGACTCAGGCAGCCAGGCACCCCTAATGTCATATTTTTTTTAAAAAACACCAATGCTTGGGAGACTAGAACTTTTCCAAAATAAAAAGGTTTTAAAATTCAACAGAATTGATAATATTATTATATTCTAAAAGATGTTCCTCCAATAAATTTCAACAGCAATACTCATCCATCTTTCAGCAACGATGCAATTTAATTACACCTCAGTCTCCCTATTAGCCATTTAACACAGAATAGCACTCTATTTAAAGATCTCTCAAGAGGCTTATTTTCAGCTGAGGACGGGGTTTATGGCCCCAGTGCCTCTCATAGTGTCCAATGCATAAGAAATAAGTGGCAACATTTGCTCAAAAACTGGCTAAAAGGGTCTCCCCACACAGTAGTCTATTCTACAAGGTGGCGTAGACCACAGACAAGGATGCCACTCAGTCTCACTTGACTTCATATCCACAAGTTACTAACTGGAAAATAATCCATTTACTCTATCCACCACCTTGGATCACAATGAACCTTTGGTCAACTAGTTCCAAACAGAACAAAACACTACCCACATATAATTTCCATTCCTAGTAATAAACTTAGGTCTTGCCTGAAAGAGAGCTGGAAACGGAATGGTGGTTACTAGTAAGAATAGAATTTTTAGTGTTTTTCTGCTATGTATGGAATATTCTTCTCTTAATGACTATGAATAAATACTGCAGAACTCATCTGAGTTAGACTTATGCCTTCAAAGAGCCCTCCCAACCAGCCTACCCCAAAATGATCCCATCTAAATATAAAGATCCATTCTAAAACTCTAATGAAAATTTAACAGGGAGTATTGAAGAAATGCAGCAAAACAGTCAAGAAAATGAAAATCAGATAAAGAAAGAAGGAAAAAAATGTCAGAGAGAAGTGGTAGAACTAGAAAGCAGGAAAGAAGGAATGACATTCCTAAAACTGGAGTCTGAGCAAAAGAGGAAAAAAAAAAAAAAAAAGAGGGGGGAATAGAACCAATAAATAAAGTATAATCCAAGAAAAATTTGCAGAAATAAAAGATGATCTGAATCTACAGACTGAAAGTGTCAATGCACCTGGAACAATCACTCCCAAACACAGAAAACTCTTAGGCTTCAAAGATAAGGAAAATCTCAAAAAACAAACAAACAAACAAAAAAGATAAAATAATGAACAGAGGCAAACATATTTAACTGGCATCAGAGTTGTCTAAAGCAAAATACAATGCAAGGCAACAACAGAACAGCACTGTTTTTAGAAATTCAGTGAAAGAAAGTATGAATAATGGATTTTATACCCAACCAAGCTGTCCTTCAAGTATGAGTGCCTTTTAAAAACAGTTTTAAACATATAAGAATCACTATCCCTTCTTGAGTAATCTACCAGAGGTTGGGCTTAATCCACCCAACAAATGACTAGGGAAATTTCAGCAAAAAGAGTGAGAAGGCCATCCGTACACATAACAGTAGATTGAAGATTAAAATAAAGGTGGAGATGTTAAGCTCTGAAAGTTGGAAGATTAATGTGCTAATGTTAGAGGCAGTGATAAAACAAACAAAGCAAAAAAAAAAAGTGAAGAAATGGGAAAGGAGGTGAGAAAGTAAAATAAGTTCATTGGTTGCCAAAAGTCAGAAGTTAAAGGGTACCATTAAACTAACATGACAAAGGGTAAATGATTAAATATATAACAGAGCAATACAGCCATTTAAAAGGTATAAAGACAAAGGTAACCACCGAATAATACAAGTGTTCCTAAATAACAGCTTATTAATTAAAATATATGTATACATCTCATAGGGAAACACAGCAAATATCAAGTAACATATACTTAAAAATTATCACCACAGACTTGAGACCAAATTTACCAATAGTATCAACAAAGCAACAAGATTTCAATGCTACATACAAGAGACATATCTTAAGCATAGTTCAGAATGGCTAAAATTAAAGGGATATAAATGGTGTAATAGGAAAAAGAGAGCAAAGTAGAACTCAAGCCAAAAGGATTAAATATGAAAAAAACACTTTAATTCTAAAACCACAATTGACAACAAAATTTTAACACTTACAAATATCCATGCGCCAAACAATGTGGTAACTACGCTCATGAAACTAAACACAAGTTGCAAGGGTGAAAGGATTTCAATCTAAAATGGAGCCAGATGAGGGGCACCTGAGTCGGTTAAGTGTCCGACTCTTTGGTTTCGGCTCAGGTCATGATCTCACAGTTCATGAGATCGAGCCCCACATCGGGCTCCACGCTAACAGCACTGAGCCTGCTTGGGATCCTCTCTCCCTCTCTCTGACGCTCCCCTGATCTCACTTCCATGCACACTCTCCCTCCCTCTCTATCTCTCAAAATAAATAAATAAACAAAAAAATAAAATAAAAATGGCACCAGATGATGTGAAATGGAGAATGTCACTAAAGAACCCTCAGAAAAAGGGAGCTGAGAGACATTTCCAGTAAACGCCTGATTTACAGAAAACACAGATTTATCTCCTGTCCAATGAATAGCCTCCAAGAATCTCTCCCGATCCTCAAACCAATGAACATACTGCTTGGACCGTGGCTTGACTTCCTCCTCTCTGCACTCCTTGCCTATAAATACAGCCCACCCCAAACACTGAGAGAACCTGCCTACAGCTCGCTGCAGCATACATTTGCCAACCTGTAATTCCTCTGCTATTCCCACACAACTTTAATTTCTGGTAATTTGAGCTTGCCTCACTTTGCCTCTTAATTTAGGCTGACGTTAGAAGAAATGTACAGAGAAGATGAGACTTTAATACACTCTCCACATAAGAAAAATCAAGCACATACACATGCACGAACAAATGTAGCTGAAGGCTTATATACAATTAGTAACGTACACCCTATAGATCTACATTGAATGCTATGCCTATTTATAGAGAATCACACCTTCTCGAGCATTCATTGAACATTCACATAAACCAATGACATAATAAATCACAAAGAAAGTATCGTAGCAGTAAGCTCTTTAAAGTAGAAAAATTCAAACAATACTGTCTGAGTATAATGCAATAAATCTCAAAATTGCTTTTTAAATCTTCCCCTGAACAACTCTTGGGTGAAAAGGGAAATACAGATTGAAATTAGAGAATTAGTGATCTTGAGTATATGATGCATCAGAATCTCTGGAATACATTTAAGCAGTGAGAAGAAAATCTGTACTGAACAGTTATCAGTAAAAATGAAACAATAAAAGAGTTAAATACCTAGCTCAAAAACAAGAGAACAAAGTAAACAAAAAAGAAAAAATGCAAATATACCAAATAAAAAATGAAAAGGAAAAATATCATAAAAACCAAAAAACTGTTTTAAAATTACAGAGATCACTTTTGCAGATTTCTATGCAAATAAACTTGAAAGGCAAGATGATATGGATACATTTTTACAGGACCACATATTACCAAAAAAAAAAAAAAAAAAAAAAGCACCTATTAGAGAAGAAAGCTTTTTAAACAGACCAATTCCCAGGGATGCCAGGGTGGCTCAGTCAGTTGAGCATCCAACTTCGGCTCAGGTCGTGATCTCCCAGTTTGTGAGTTCAAGCCCCACATCAGGCTTGGATCCTCTGTCCCCCTCTCTCTCTGCCCCACCCCTGCTTGTGCTCTCTCCCAAAAATTTAAAAAAAAAAAAAATTTAAAAAATAATAATAGACCAATTTCCATAGAAATTATACAGAAATTTATTTAGAAGCCATCCCACAAAACTCAAAAGGTCCAGATGAATTCACAGGGCTTTTTTCTCACTTCTTACCAAGTCTTTAAAGACAGATACTTCGGGTAATCTATAAAGTGTTCCAAAGCACTGAAAATGAAGAAAAATGTTCTAATTCTTTTAATGAAAACCAAAGTAACAGATAACCAAACTAGATAAAGACAGTTCAAAAATATAAAATACAGACCACTACCAGTCATGGATATCACTGCTAATATTTTTAGTATTTTTAGTATTTTTGCACAGTAAATTCAATGCAACAATACAAAAATAAACACACCATGTGGAATTCACTCTGGAAATGCAAGGTTATTTCAGTATTAGGAGACCCAGTAATAATATGTACAAGACATTAATACATCTAAGAGGAATAAAATCTATTTTGAAACAACTTTCAATGAAACTCACTATCCATTCTCAATAAAACTCTAAGAAAATGCAAATTTGTGAACAGTTTCTTAACATGACCAAATACATAAAATCCAAAAGCCAGTATTTTAGTTAAATGGAGACACAGTAGAGTCATTTCAGTAAGACAGAGAACAAGGTAAGATTATCCACAACATCCAAAACTGCTCAACACTGTACTACAGGCATCTGCCAATGTAATTAAGCAAGAGAAATAAAAGATAAAAATTGGTTTAAAAAAAAAAGAAGAAGGAAGAAAACTATTTGCAGATGAAATGACAGTGCACCTAGAAAATCCTTTCAAAAATTGATGAGAAAAATTAACAATAAAAAAATTCGGTTAAAATATAAAAATAAATATAAAAAATATAAAGTAACAATAGCCTTTGCAGACAGTCACAAACAATAACCAATGTGGGGAAAAACAATAGAATCTTCATCAGACGCAGAGAAAGCATCTAAGAGAGCAATAAAAACCATAAAATTCCCAGGAATAAACTTATTAACAAGACATATCCAAAACCTATATTGGGGAAAAGGCTAAAACACTCCTAAAAGAAACAGATGTAGAACTGAATCAATGTACCATATCTTATTCTTGGATAGGATGAATCAACATCACAAAATGTCAGTTCTCCGGGCACCTGGGGGGCTCAGTCAGTTAAGCGTCCGACTTCAGCTCAGGTCATGATCTCACAGTTTGTGAGTTCGAGCCCCGCATCAGACTCAGAGCCTGGAGCCTGCTTTGGATTCTGCGTCTCCCTCCCTCTGTACCTCCCGCGCTTGCTGTCTCTCAGTCTCTCTCAAAAATAAAATACACATTAAAAAAATTTTTTTTTAATGTCAGTTCACCCCAAGGTAATTTATGATTAACTTTTATTTACTAGTAAAAGTACCAACTACTTGTGTCATGGAATTAGAAAGGTGATAGTAAGGTTCATTTGAAAACCTAACATACAAGAACACCAAGGTTAAAAAAAAAAAAAAAAAAAAAACCATGAAAAATAAAAAAACACAAGGAGAGATTAATTCTACCAGATATCAACTCATAAATAAAACTTCCATAGAAAAAAGAGCAGACAGAACACAAGTAAACAAACAGACCGGCAGAATAAAGCAGGAAGCCCAAGTTAGACCTACATAAATCTGGAAATGTAATATATAATAAATGGGGCATCTCAAAACATCTCAGTATGGGGGCACCTGGGTGGCTCAGTCGGTTGAGCTTCCGACTTTGGCTCAGGATTATGATCTCGCAGTTCGTGGGTTCGAGCCCCATGTTGGGCTCTGTGCTGACAGCTCAGAGTCTGAAGCCTGCTTCAGATTCTGCATCTCCCTCTCTTTCCCTGCCCCTCTCCTACTCACACTCTGTCCCTCTCTCTCTCTCTCAAAAATAAATAAACATTGGCACAAGAACAGACACTCAGATCAATGGAACAGAATAGAGAACCAAGAAATGGACCCACAAACGTATAGCCAACTAATCTTTGACAAAGCAGGAAACAATATCCAATGGAATAAAGATAGTCTCTTCAGCAAGTGGTGCTGGGAAAACTGGACAGCGACATGCAGAAGAATGAACCTGGACCACTTTCTTACACCATTCACAAAAATAACCTCAAAATGGATGAAAGACCTCAATGTAAGACAGGAAGCCATCAAAATCCTCAAGGAGAAGGCAGGCAAAAACCTCTTTGATCTTGGTCACAGTAACTTGTTACTCAACATGTCTCCGGAGGCAAGGGAAACAAAAGCAAAAATGAACTACTGGGACTTCATCACAATAAAAATCTTCTGCACAGCGAAGGAAACAATCAGCAAAACTAAAAGGCAATCAACAGAATGGGAGGAGACATCCGAAAATGACATATCAGATAAAGGGTTAGGATCCAAAATCTATAAAGAGCTTATCAAACTCAACACCCAAAAAACAAATAATCCAGTGAAGAAATGGGCAAAAGACATGAATAGACACTTCTCCAAGGAAGACATCCAGATGGCCAACCAGCACATGAAAAAATGCTCAGCATCACTCATCATCAGGGAAATAAAAATCAAAACCACAATGAGATATCACGTTACACCTGTCAGAATGGCCAACATTAACAACTCAGGCAACAACAGATGTTGTTGAGGATGGGGAGAAAGAGGATCTCTTTTGCATTGTTGGTGGAATGCAAGCTGGTGCAGCCACTCTGGAAAACAGTATGGAGGTTCCTCAAAAAACTAAAAATAGGGGCGCCTGGGTGGCTCAGTCAGTTGAGCGTCCGACTTCAGCTCAGGTCATGATCTCGCGGTCCGTGGGTTCGAGCCCCGCGTCGGGCTCTGGGCTGATGGCTCAGAGCCTGGAGCCTGCTTCCGGTTCTGTGTCTCCCTCTCTCTCTGCCCCTCCCCCATTCATGCTTTGTCTCTCTCTGTCTCAAAAATAAATAAACGTTAAAAAAAAATTAAAAAAAAAAAAAAAAAAAACTAAAAATAGAACTACCCTACGACCCAGCAATTACACTACTAGGCATTTATCCACAGGATACAGGTGTGCTGTTTCGAGGGGACACATGCACCCCAATGTTTATAGCAGCACTATCAACAATAGCCAAAGTATGGAAAGAGCCCAAATGTCCATCAATGGATGAATGGATAAAGAAAATGTGGTGTGTGTGTGTGTGTGTGTGTGTGTGTATATATATATTTTATATATACACACACACATGTATATATACACACACACATATGTATATGTGTATAAATATACATATGTGTGTGTGTGTGTATATATATATATGTGGATATATATGTGGATACACACACACACACACACACACACACACACACACACACAATGGAGTATTACTCGGCAATCAAAAAGAATGAAATCTTGCCATTTGCAACTATGTGGATGGAACTGGAGGCTATTATGCTAAGTGAAATTAGTCAGAGAAAGACAAAAATCATATGACTTCACTCATTATGAGGACTTTAAGAGACAAAACAGATGAATATAAGGGAAGGGAAACAAAAAAAGTATAAAAACAGGGAGGGGGACAAAACAGAAGAGACTCTTAAATGTGGAGAACAAACTGAGGGTTACCGGAGGGGTTGTGGGAGGGGGGATGGGCTAAATGGGTAAGGGACACTAAGGAATCTACTCCTGAAATCGTTGCACTATATGCTAACTAATTTGGATGCAAATTTTAAAAAATAAAAAATAAAATTAAAAAAATTAATAAATAAAATAAATAAACATTAAAAAAAACACTTCGATAAAGATACAATGCTTAATAAAGAGTGCTGGGACAATTAAGTAGCCATCTGGACAGGATGAAAGTAGACCAGCACCCCAACACCACACATAAGCATGTGCCCCAAATGGATCAGGGATGCAAATGTAAAAGAATGAAACCATACAGGGACTAGAAGAAACCATAAGCGAGCCTCTCTCTACTCTCAGTGTACAGAAAGTCTATGACTTCACTAGGAGTCAAAATCCAGGAGAAAGTGGAAAAAGACATTTTATAAATTTAATGATGGAAGTTATTTTATATGTCACTAAAACACCATAAGCAGAGTCAAAAGATAACTGGAAAACTGTTTGAATATGTCTATGCTATGTATCATAGACAAATATCCATGATACATAAAAAGAAAACCTCCTAAACGCTGAGACAACTGATAAGAAAAAGATGTGAACAACTAACAAAGATATAAAAATGGCCAAACATATAAAAAGAATTAGAGAAGGAGAGAGATGAAAATGACAATCTGAGACCCCATCCTCCCTGCTGAATGGTAGAATTAACAAAGCATGACAACAACAATGCTCTGTTGGAGGGGCCGTGGAAATGCCCAAGTTTCACCTAGACTCGATTCAGAATGCAAATCAGCACCACCCTTTTGGTGACACGTCTATATGCACTCACCTTTAAGCCAGCCATTTCCACCCTAGAAATGGATCCTGATGATACACTAATGACAACATAAAAATCCACGTGCAAAACCCAACTAAGCACAGCACTACTTGGAAGTGCAAAATACTGGAAACGTCCTCAACGTCCACACACAGGACACACTTGAATAAACCATGACGGGGTCACTAAGTGAGGTACTTAGTGCAGCCATACCAAAGAGCAAGGAATATCTCCATCACCTGATGTACAGTTCCTAGGCTCTATTACGGAATAAGAGAGTATCTAGAGTATGCTATCAGTTAAGGAAAAAACAAAAAGAAATTTTTAAAAAGTACATGGACTCTGCATACAGAATTCGGTGTAATTTATTTTGTGGGATTATGGCCCACAGAATAAGTGACCATGAATCCATACTGAAATAAATAATTCAACAAATAAGTAGGGAGAAAAAAAAAAAAAACAGTTCTCCCAAGTAAAATTCCAATTAATAAATACAAAAGGCATGATAGAAAACTCACAACGTGACTGGTGCTTGTATGTGGAAAAAAGGAAGAGTAAGCCAGATGTTACTGGGAGACGGGGGGGTGGGGGTGAAAAGAACAGAGTCATGTGGATGGTGAAAAGGGCGACAGGGCACTGATCCTTCTCTCAGCAAATGACTTAGTATATAGTTCTGCCTTTGAAAATCATGCTAATGTTTCACATACCCAAAAAACAAAAATACAAAAAAAAAATTAAAATTAAAACCAGACAGGAAGTGGGCAGAATCCACAATGGAATATGAGTGGCTTCAAATTAACTTAATTGAATCACAAATTAGTAACATAACCACACTGAATCTAACTTTGGAAAGCATCATTTTGACTACATACTGTAATATTAAAGACAAAAAAGGGCTCAAACATTATATGCTAGTAAGCAAAATGTCTTTTTCACAGGAGGATGGGTTAGGAATTCCAAAACTGTGCTACCCGTTTCATAGGACTGAACAAGTAACATGTACACCATGGAAAATGAGAGGTGTGTTTCTCCCTGCTACAGAATGGAGTTGCATATAAGAGGCGGGAAGGCTAGAAATAAATCCCCTGCAGGTGAAGTAGAATCAGAGAAATTGGTATGACCTCATACTCTTTAACAGATACAGATAAACACAAATAAACAGAAACAGATGTCTGTACACCTATATACATCTCCTAACTCTGTCCACTAACGCCGCCTAGAAGTGATGGCATCTCAGTAGCAAAGAGCATACCCAGTGCTCAAATTAGGTGTCTTTATACCATTCACCAATGAAAGGAACCTGGACTCCTTGGAGAAATGGCTCAATCCAGGACTGAAGCAAGGAGAGGACAAGATAAGCCTGGACTAGCTCAGGTACAGAAAGGAGCTTCCACTGGCCAAATCCCTAAAACTCTTGAGTAATAAAATATAATGACAATGAGAGATTATGCACCACAGAATAAATAACCTTGACCCTAAAATGAAATGAAATAAATAAGTAAATAGGAGTCCGCTCTCTTCCTCACAGCAAGATTCCAGTTAACTAATGTAGACGGCGTGATGGGAAGAGAAAAATCACCACCTGATAAATACTATAGTATGAACTATTGCAGGCAAGAATAATCAGTGGCTAAAATTAATGGTGAAAGCATGATAGAGTATCACCAAGCAACAACGTCACCAAATACTTAATAATAACTTCACAGTGGAGAAAGGCAAAAGTCACCGCCTGAATGAAGTAAGTTTAACCCCTAGTTACTGGATGTTAGAGTTAACTCAACAGAGATGCAGGCAATGTGCGGAATCCCGCTGGTGTGACCCTCGAGGATGCGGATCTATCACTCCTGTAGGCTTGACAGGATGCGCGGCTGAGGCTCATCATCAGGAGACACCAGGAAAGCTCAAATTAGGCAACATTCTACAACATAAATGACCAGGAGTCTCCAGAAGTGCCACTGTCATGAGGACAACGACAGACTGAGAAGCTGTCCCCCTAACAGAAAGAGAGCTGACGTGCCTACTAAAAGCAGTGTGAGACCCAAAGTGGGACCCTAAACTAGGAGGAAAAAGGCAACATGTGAGCAAGATCTGTACAAGGGTTAATCATATCGGATCAGAATTTTTTTCCTGGTTTGATAACTGCATCCTGGTAACGTAAGACATCTGAACATTATAGAAGTGGAGGGAAAGATCTACGGGAAAGCTTCGCGCTATTTTTGCAACTTTTCAGTAAGTATGATATCATTTTGAGATGCAAGTTACAAAAACTTTGATACTCTATGAAGTCCCAGCCAAAACATGTTCAGGGACAATACTTTTAACAGCCAATTATTAGAAAAAAAAACTAAATGCCCATCAATAAGTGGTTAAATAAAATTCCCTTGTACATAAAATAGAACCAATAGAATCCATGAATAAGTACGAGCACAAAGTATTCTATAAATCCATAAATGAAAGGATAAGGAAGCTTTCTATCTACCTGCAAGGAATTATTCCAGGATATACCTTTGAAGGAAGGGAGGAAAGTACAGAGAGAGGACGGAGAGTGGAAAGGCAGGGGAAAGTGGAGGTCTAAGGGCTGTTGTAACACTTTTGCTGCCATAACCAACGATGCAATGAATGATTAAATCCCCGTCCCTGCAGACAAGTGTTTTCACATCTGTAGGGGAGGGCCACAAAACACGGAACTGCTAAGTCAAGAAGACTGCAGTAATTCAAATGTATTTGAATGTACCAGCAATGTATCAGAGTAAACATCTCCACACAATCTTAGGAGCACAGGATCTCCTAGGGTGGGGCGGGGTGGGGAGGGGATCCAATGTGCTCAGCAAAATATAGTATCTCATTTTTTTTTCATGTTTTTTTAATGTTTATTTATTTTTGAGAGAGAGAGAGAAAGAGAGAGAAAGAGAGAGAAAGAGTCAGAGCACGAGAGAGGGAGGGGCAGACAATGAGGGAGACACAGAATAGGAAGCAGGCTCCAGGCTCCAAGCTGTCAGCACAGAGCCCAACATTGGGCCTGAACCCACAACCATGAGATCATG
This sequence comes from Panthera uncia, assembly GCF_023721935.1. Taxonomy (NCBI): domain Eukaryota; kingdom Metazoa; phylum Chordata; class Mammalia; order Carnivora; family Felidae; genus Panthera; species Panthera uncia. Next base: position 8,062,669 of record NW_026057581.1, read on the forward strand.
ACCTGAGCCGAACTGGGACGCTTAACCAACTGAGCCACCCAGGTGCCCCTATGGTATCTCATTTTAACTTGCAGTTCTCTGACCACCAACCAGTAAGGATGAAACTCTTTGATGTTTACCTGCATGTCCCTTCCATAAACTGCTTGCTCATACTTTTTGGAAATTATTCAATTAAGTGGTTTCATTCAAGGAGACCTGTGACATTACTGATGTCACATCACATGTGTGTGTGTATATACATATATGATTTTATACATGCTTTTTTATATATTTATATAAATACAAACCATGTACACATATATAAAATTATATTTTTTTAACCTCTGTGGGTTTTCTTTTTCTAGATATTGATTTGGGTGTTTCCCAGGCTACACAGAAATTTAAATCATTAGGCCATGAAACCAATCAAATCTTTGTGATTATGACACTGGAGACTGCAAGGGCCACTCAGTGGGCAGAAGTCACAGGTGCCTGGTTCCTTCTCATTAAGAACAGGTCTGTCCGGCACGAAAAAGTCCACACGTCCTGCATGAGCTTTAAATGTCCTACTGAACATTCATGTAGGTAAAAAACATATTCACAATATCTACATTCTAACTCTATTTCACATATAAACACAACGCATTTTTTTAAGCAGATTCAGGAATCCAACTTTTATGAAAATGGAGGGAAGGAAAAAAATCACATTTTGCTGCACTGAGAACTTTACCAAGAGTCATCATCTGGTCTAGAAAGGCCCATCACTAGGATTAGGCCATTCTTGGCATTTAAGCCATTAAGGCCACACAGATGTCACGCCACATTCACTCCCCTCACATTCAGTGTAATTCTATATACATTTATCTCTTACATTTCCTGGTGCCTCTATGCCTGAACATTTCCATTTTGAAACATATCTATTACCTTACCAATTTTTGGTTTCTCCCCTTACATTGTATTCAGAGCACTGTCATTTGTTACTGTGTGTGTACGTAAATTATATTATTTGTGAATATCACTTCAGAATAATAAAGGATACAGTGCAACGTACTTGTTATACGAAAGGATCTCAGAGCCTGAAAAGGTTCAGAAATACTGCTCTAGGATTACAGGAGAGGAAAGACTCCCCTAATTCCAGGCCTCTGACCCTCCTCTCCTTCACCCCTAGCAATACAGATAAGGCTCCTCCTCTAATGTCCATTATGCAGTGAACCTTGTTCCTAAAACTTGGTGTCTCAGCCACGTCAGTGTTCTCCTCAGACATCCAGTTCTCAGGCTCAAATGCTTAACTGAAGCTACTTAGGCAACGGGACAATGTGAGGAAAAGAAATATATACTCAGAGTGCCATGTGCCCAGGATATGCTCAATGGAATACCCATCAGTTCTATTTTCATATTTTTTAATTACCATTTTAAAAATCACCTTATCAAGTATACCAAAACCTTTGTTATTTAGTAAAGTGGTAAAAACGTCAAAACTCTCTGGTAACTATCATACAATATTGACATGTGTTTAAGGAAAGCATCAAATTAAACTTTTTACTTTTGCCGTAAACTTTCTTATCTGACCCCTCATATAAGAGAAAGGAAATTTACAAGCTAGAAAACACGTCACAGCCTGGCACAAAGGACGAGCTGTTGATTCTAAAACATTCTGTGAAAGAGATCTTTGACATACACATTAATTTGTAGTTTTCCCAGAGCGGTTTCTATCATGTGATTCTGTCAGTTTCTTTCTCGATGTATCTACTGAGGAGACAAGCACGCGCGCGTGCACGCACACACACACGCACGCACACACACATTCAGCAAAGAAAACACTGAAGAATAGGCCATTAAGACGTAACTGTGTCTGGGCAGTTCATAACAATGGTTCAGCAGTGTATCTGCAGGGACACAAAAAGGCACTGTTGCACAATGTTCGGGTGCATTCCATGAGAAGAATTTGATACCCTTAACTTTCCTCTAATATCCAATGGCACCAAACTACAGAAAATCTATAGCAAGTTTTATTGGACTCATCCCACTGGTTAGATGTTCAGTGGTTACTTCTAATTCTCCATTTTTTTCATGTTAGGTGTAAAACACTGAATTTCCATTTTACTGAAAAGCAGTATTGTTCTCAGCTGAAACAAACTTTTTAGAATTATATAAAATAACATTTTCTAATATTTAATTATAGAATGAATTTCAGTCTCAACCTGGCTTCCAGTTGGTTAAAACCTTCCATGATATTCCATTTTCGACCCTACTTTTGTCTTCCACTAATTTTGTTTTCTACTAAATTCTTTTAAAATCTCTAGTTTCTAAAACAGGTTTAGAATTATTATATCATAAAACTGAATCTCTGGAACAATGAGATACTGTACATCTTAGGAGCAGAAGGTATTTGAAAATCCCAATTACTCATTATCATTATTATCATCATTATCATTATCCTTAGTGTGTGCAAACATCTAAGCCATGAGCTCTTTCCTGTATATTTTGTTGTTACATCATCAGAAACAGATCCGGGTAAGCAAAAAGAGAAAAAATTCTCAAATGGCAACTATGCTGCTTCTTAAATGTTCTTAATAAAGAAAAAAGGAGAAAGAAGGGTCCATATTGGGTCAATATTTGTCCATATTGAGAACATAATCTAATACAGGGATCCAGACAAATAAGAAACAAAATATGTATTTTGCCCCAAAGATTACATCTCCACCAGTGACATCAAGTTAGCCCCCAGATAAAGGACTCCCTTTCTCCCCTACCAACAGAACCCCAATTCTGTTGGGAACAACAATGACCAGTCTGAAATAAATAAAAATATATTTCCTGCTTCCCTTATGAATAGAGAAGTCATCTGATATGGTTCCAGCCATTGGGATAAAGCACACAGTTTTGAGTGGGACTTCCTACAAAGCCCCTTTAAAGGAGGGACAAAGTCAAGTGGCACTGTCCCCCCATTCGGTACTTCCTCCTTTTTAGAAAACACATATAATGGCTGCAGAGGAGCACTGACGTTCCACCATAATGGAAAGATCTCTAAGACTGCCGGGACCTGGCACTTCCATGCTCGAATGGCTAAACCAAAGCCAGCAACTTCCTAACTGTGGACTTTGTATTATAGAAGAAAACTAAATCCCCCATCTTATGTAAGCCTCTATTTTTTTTAGTTTTCTAGGACATACAGCCAAACTTAATTTCTAAGTAAGGCAACCTAATAGAAAACAGGGATACAGAAAAAGTTCTATGAAAAGCTACAGGGGAACACTCTCGTTCTGACAGAGGCAGGGGGTGGTGGGGGTCAGGAGGATAAACCTAGAGAGAAAGCAAAATGTATGGTTTGGTTCATTCATTTGTTCAACCATCATGGTCAACCACAGTTAGCAGGTGTCAGGATGCAGATAAAACACATAGTGGCTACCCCCAAGGAACTTTGAAATGGAGTACAGGCACATCAAGAGGTGGTTAAATACAGGATTATTCACATGGGACAGCCACACACAGCCATGCCGGACTATGTCTACAAGCACTGTGTCTAATAACCCACAGAGCTGCTATCCAGCCATCAAAGCCTGTAGTCAAAAGTGCCTTAAGGACTGGCCTCAGCCCTTGAGCTATAAAAACAGTAATAGAAATAAACATAGGGCACTTTGAATAGGATTTGCCTCCACAGATAAGGCTAGTAGCTAAAAGCACAGTTTCGTTTTACCTATGGATCCTGTTTCCCCTTCACAACCACTCTCTCCAATTTTCCATGACTGCAGACAACCATGCCTTAATATAGTCTAAAATCGAGGTAACCCTTCAAAGTGGCTCAGAGCACACCTAAACCTAAGTGCAGCCATAAGCAAGGGACAGCAACAGTTAACACGCGATGCTTTAATACCCTGTTTACAGGTTTAAAGGTCCTGTTTTTTAGTTCATTTATTCTTAGTTATTAAACAATACCACTGAGTGCCTAAAATTTAAGAAAGATTATGTTTCTTACGTTTAGAGCATAGAATAAGGAGAGAAAAAAAATACACAAGAGTCTTTTTCTCTGTTGTATAAACACACACACACCAAGAATAAGTAGAATGTCTTTGAAACCAAAACAATAGGAAATCACTCTTGGCTGAAAGCACGGGCCCAGATCATGTTGATTTCTTCTTTAATCCTGCTAAAGCAAGTTTCTGCATGCTTTCTGGGGCCTCCACCTACAGAGCTGTTAGGACAACAGCCAACACATATATTTAATTACGTAAGTATTCAACGCTATCAGCCAGCTGTTGCCAGTACATAATACACTGACCTCTTTCACTTACTCTCTTGCTTAAAATGGCAAAAACAAAGCAACTGTTGATGTAACAGTAATCATGAAATATGCAAAATACTATTCTCCAAAAAGATTGTAGATAACTACAAAAACTCAGTTTTGCATTTTAAAATGACCTACTACATCTAAACTGCTTTTTCTGTTCCTGATTTGCAAAATAAGTGACTAATCTTTCAACTGTGAGTTTATTCCCTCATTTTGCCTTATTCAAGTCTACCAGAAGAAGTTCAACCCTAAAATACACTTTCTCCTTTATTTCCAATCAAGTTTCTCACTGGGATATACCACGTAATAATATCCCTGAACTCCCATTCATCTCCATGTTTTTCCTTGGTTAGGGGACAAGTAACATAAACCTTGTAACGAGGAACTGGTCAAAATCTTTAGGAATCAACAGAGAGTTCTCCATTTATGTTTCCAGAAAGCATGTTCCTCCAACACCATTATTAACCCCAGACTCGCTGATGGGGAAAACCAAATATAAAGTCCTTGCAACAACAGAAAATAGACTAAACAGAACCATGACTTAGGACTTGAATAACACAAATCCACACGTGGTACGATGATAAGGCCTAACCCCTAAACAACAACGTATCCACAAAAATGTGGTCTGTACCAGTATCCCCGTGCACATACATCTTACTATCTGACCTCTCTCATAACGTCCTTTCTCAAGTCAACCTTACCAATGTTTCAGCTTCCTCCCCTGCAACAGCCGTGTGGATTTGTGTTTTGTTTTTTTAATTCGGTGGTATATCTGTTTCCTGCTCATTTGGTGAAACGAACAATTTGATACTCAAAAGCAAAATATATGCCATGGTATTAATATAGCTATATAATTTATATATTTAACCAGAGTAAATACATTAACAATGACTTGCTGATGCACAGACAGCATGATGCTAACCTCTCTTCCCCAAAAAGACAGAATCAGTTCGACCTAACTGTACAAATATGTATCGAGTAATTACAATTGTGTGTCAAACTCTAGACCAAACATTACCAGGTTTTTATCTACACCTTTCTTTCTACCCTCTGACTCAAGATGAGATGCTTCAATTGAGCCAATGGTCAAGGTCCTGAAGTTGGCCCAGCTTAGTTTGGCAAGAAGAACAAAGTCCTGTCATTCATAGGTGGACTTCTGCCAGCTTGACCAAGTGACTACTCCAAGAATTCCTATCCTATGATCCAGCAATTGCTCTACTAGGTATTTACTCAAAGGCTACAAAAATATCGATTTGAAGGGACACATGCACCCGGATGTTTATAGCAATATTATAAACAATAGCCAAATTATGGAAAGAGCCCAAATGTCCACTGACTGATGAATGGCCATAAAAAGAATGAATCTGGCCATCTGCAATGACATGGATGGAGCCAGAGTGCATTATGTTAAGAGAAGTAAGTCAGAGAAAGACAAATACCATATGATTTCACTCATATATGGAATTTAAGAAACAAAGTTAAGTGAACATCGGGGTGAAAAAGGGAGAGGGAGAGAGGCAAACCATTAAACATACTCTCAACTACAGAGAACAAACTGAGGGCTGCTGGAGGGGTACTGGGTGGGAGGATGGCTTAAATGGGTGATGGGCATTAAGGAAGACACTTGTGATGAGCACTGGGTGTTGTATGTAAGTGGTAAATCACTAAATTCTACTCGTGAAACCAATATTACACTGTATGTTAACTGTAATTTAAACAAAACCTTGAAATTTAAAACAGAAGAATTCTTACCCCCTTTCCTACTCTCTCTGGAAAGACACCGTGCAGCAACAGTGACCAATACAAGTTTCCTACCTCACTTATGACATCGGGCAGGTTTCTTCCTAGTTTACAAGGAAAACATAAAAAGAAAACAGCATGATTTCTTAAAAAGAAGGTCCATTAACAGGATATTCGAAAATTAGAATTTTCTTTCCCCTTTTTGCAAATATACAGACTTGTCTCCAACAAGAGATTCACAAGGGCCTTGGGGGACCATTCTTAGAAGAGTTGACAAGCAGTCTATTAATGGTTTCTGTGTCCCAAGAAAAGGAAGATCATTACACAGTAGAGTCAGCGGGTCAGAAACTCCATAAAAAAAGAATTTTCCTGAGGTCAATAACCTGACCTCAAGACTCACAATCTAGTAGAATGTCAAACATGTAAACAAACAATAAAATGTAATATTCAACAATAGATGTTTGTACGGGATAAAGAAGTAGCAGAGAATAGAGGGTGATTAACTCGGTGGACCTTGGAGGTAAGGGGGGCAGTTAGAAGGGAGATGACCTCACAGATGATACTGCCTTTGATAGGAGTTCCAAACGAAGAACAGGTTGCCAGGCAGGATTACATGAGTGTGTGGGTGTGTGAGTGTGTGTGCACAAGTGCACGCACATGCACACATGCATGCACTTGGGAGAAAGGGGAGCATTTTCAAAGGAAAGGGAAGAAAACGTGCAAACACATGATGTGTTTAAAAAATCATATAATGTATGGGAAAAGTAGAATTCTAAGGAGCCACAAGAAAACAAGCTAGAGAGGGAGGCAAGAAAGATTTTTTTTAAGACCTTATTACACTAAGAAATTTTACCTTCATCCTATAGCTGGGATGGAACCACTACAGGGTGTGAAGGAAAGGAGAACATGGACTGGCCCAGAAAAGTAGCTGAAAACAAGTTAAAATTTTCCCGTGAAATTATGAGCAAGAGATACTGACGACGGTAACTACAGCATTAACAACAGGAATGGAGGGAGAGGGTTACATTCAAAAGATATGTGTCTAGTTCGCGGCAATCTGACGACTCCTGAAGAGAACACAGTGGTTCACTGCCGGTTCCAAGAGGAACACTTATTACCACATAAGGAATAAAAATACTAATAACAGCGAGTGAAAGTAATGAGAAAGAAGATGGGGCACCTGGGTGACTCAGTTGGTTAAGCGTCCCACTTCGGCTCAGTTTTGCGAGTTCGAGCCCCGCATCGGGCTCTGTGCTGACAGCTCAGAGCCTGGAGCCTGCTTTGGATTCTGGGTCTCCCTCTCTCTCTGCCCCTCCCCCACTCACACTGTCACTGTCTGTCTCTGTCTCTATCTCTCTCTCAAAAATAAATAAATATTAAAAAAATTTTTTTAAAAAGGAAAAAAGAAAAGAGGAGGAAGAAGGGTTAAAAGGAGAAAGGAAAAGATATTCTAGAAGGAAAAGAATCAAAGAAAACTCACAGACTATCTGGAAGATGATCATGCAAGCAAACAAGACAGACAGCATGAGTGCAAACACCAGCGGGGGGGGCGGGGCGGGGAGGCGAGGTACATAACATGGGTTTCCACATGATGACTGGAGGGGTCAATGAGTCATGTCAACAGAGAAGTCCAGGAAGCAGTCAGATATGCACGTCTGGATCCTGGAAGGGGAGAGGAGAGTCAGAAACAGAAATGTGAGAGTCATCGGCGCACGGACGGTATCAGAACAAGTGAAGGAAATGAGAAAATGGGAGGAGGAAATGTCAGCTCATACTAAGCACGGCACTGTTCAGGGACAAAAGCCTCACGAGGCCATAGCTGATCCAGGACATACGAAGTCAAACAGTCCACTATTTTTGAACTAACATTCCATATGGAGGGAAACGTGCTGGTGAGCAAGGAAAACTGAAGCAATGAGACTGTGCCTGGTAAAATTATACTCAGGCAGCTGCCACTGACAGTTTAAGGACATAAAACTGACAATGAACTGAAGCCACCGCATACAACTAGAAAAGCCAAAACTGAAACACCAAAGTTAAAAAAAAATAGACAATGTACAGTATTAAAAATTAAGTTTATACTTATTTATTATTATTTTTTGAGAGAAAGAACACACAAGCCAGGGAGGAAGAGAGGGAGAGAGAAATCCCAAGCAGGCTCCATGCTGCCAGCACAGAGCCTGATGCGGGCCTTGAACTCACAAACTGTGAGATCATGACCTAAGCTGAAACCAAGAGTCAGATGCTTAACGACTGAGCCACCCCGGCGCTCCAAAAATTAAGTTTAACAGAACAACTTCTGTAAGGCCAAACTAAAACCTACTGTTAATTTTCTCTTCCAAAAGATAACCTGATTACTAGTGAATCTAGGTTAACAACACAATCAGTCAAGCTTTTTATTCTCTTATAAACTGGATAATTACTAACTGAAAGGCCAAGCATTTCTCTGTTCTTAATAGGTTAGCTTTTTTAAAACATTGTACAAATTCATGTTCAAACAATACTATGCTGCGTCCCCAACTTTATGAAGAACTCCAAGTTAAATCTACATAGAGCAAAAAAATGACTTCATAATAGGAATGACCATCCAATAACTTCTGTGTTCTCTCAATGCTGTCCTGTAGACAAAAAGATGTTATACAAAGTAAGTAGCCTCTGTCTCAACCGTTTTCTTCTCTGTTCATTCCTTCTTAAATTTCCAATTGTTCTCTTAAGTAATTTCACTCAGATATCTAAACCTTCCCTTCCACATTACCATTTATTTCTATAGCAAAGGTGGTTCAAAGAACCAGTGACTCTGGTCTATCCACTATCAGCAGGGCTAAAACCACACTGCCCGTTTGGGTTAATCATGCACCAGGTCAAAAAGAGGTTGACAGCCCATATGATCAAAGCAAGCTGGCTATTCTTTCTGTCATTTATATAGAACACACAAGATGTGTTTATTTTCACCAGCCTCTGAATGACCTCCTTTAGGTGGCATAGAAAAGATCCCACATTTCTATAAAGCATTAACCAAAGGAGTTTTCTTATTTGATACTCTCATTAAGAGCAAATTTTATTTTTTTGAAACTTTTGATCTTTTTCAAGAGCCCCTCAAGTTAAAGGCCATATTGTCTAAATCAAACTGGTGTAATGAATAAAACAAGGACAGGGCAACTAGCAAATGCTCAAGAGGAAAGTGCACACATCCAATACGCTGCTATCACAAAACATGGGGCTCATTAGTGATTTTTTTTCAAAACCAGCAAAGGCAACAGCATTTAAGATTTCAAAGTTCAGAAAGCAGCCTCCCCCCACCAAAATCACTCGACTTCATTTTTGCTACTTAAAACTCCCACTCGCTTATCAATCTAAATACCAGTAACACAAACACTGTAAAACCTTAATAATTAGATCAACTAGAAGAGAGCCAGTACAAAGTACTGAGCAGCACAGCCTACAGATTAATATAGACGTGCACTTTTGTATCGGGTACATTAACTAGATTAACGAATTATTTAAAGATCAAATGCTATATTATCAGCACTAGCTTATAAAATGAAGACTTTCAAATAATTTTAAGCCACATTCTCTCTGACCAACATTAAATAACACTGCCTACAATACTGTGTATACTGTGAAGTTTGACCATCACCACCAGGGGGAAAAAAAATCAGTCTACCATTGTCTCATTAGGATTTCACAATTCATGGATTTTAATCAATGAGATCAATGATTCATGAATCTTAATATTAATAGTATTAATGACATAAAAGACCGTAGATAAATCCCTTAGAGTTATTTCTCTTTACTCCTGCCTCGGTGACTCAAGAGACATAAATATGAGGTGATGAGTAATTAAAGACAATTATTAAATACCAAAAATACAATGGGAGAGAAACAAAAGCAGAAGATCAGAAATGATCACGTTCAGGAATGAGCGGCAAAGTGAAGCAATCGTTATTCGTACAAGATCTAGATTTTAAAAAACATAGGTCTCAGCTCATCTTTGTAAATCTTTGAATTTGAGCAGAAGGGATTAAGTGAAGCAGAACAGGAAGAAGGAAAAACCTACTGGACTCTCCTGAATTTAAATGTCGTCTCACTATCATCAAAAAAAAAAAGAAAAGAAAGGAAGAAGAAAAAAAGAAAATGAATTCAAGAGAGGACACTGAAAGGGAAAGGACGAAGCCAGGAGACTGGAGGAGAGTGTAGACGACTGAGGGCGCAACAGAGTGCATAAAGGAGAGTGTAGACGACTCAAGGTGCAACACAGTG
>NW_026057581.1:8072945-8073271 GCF_023721935.1 Panthera uncia
AGAGTGCATAAAGGAGAGTGTAGACGACTCAAGGTGCAACACAGTGCATAAAGGAGAGCGTAGATGACTCAAGGTGCAACACAGTGCGTAAAGGAGAGTGTAGACGACTCAAGGTGTAACAGAGTGCATAAAGGAGAGTGTAGACGACTCAAGGTGTAACGATGCACAGAGTGTAGACGACTCAAGGTGTACCAGAGTGCATAAAGGAGAGTGTAGACGACTCAAGGTGCAACACAGTGCGTAAAGGAGAGTGTAGACGACTCAAGGTGTAATGATGCACAGAGTGTAGATGACTCAAGGTGTACCAGAGTGCGTAAAGGAGAGTG
>NW_026057581.1:8073281-8076924 GCF_023721935.1 Panthera uncia
GTACCAGAGTGCGTAAAGGAGAGTGTAGACGACTCAAGATGTAACAGAGTGCATAAAGGAGAGTGTCGACGACTCAAGGTGTACCAGAGTGCGTAAAGTATTCATCTCCCATCCTCTGTTAAGAGATAGTGACGACAAGGGAGGAAGCAGCAAAGTAAAGCACGAGGCTTGACACAAGCAGGACATCACTGAGAGTCTCTCCATGTATAAAAATGTCACTTGAATTTGACATTTCCTCAGCATTGTTATTGTGTCTTTTACCGGATTATATTTATTCTGGAAACAAATCAAATACTGGCATAGGCTTTATGTTAACAAGAACTGGTTGTGATTACCAAAAGCCTTTAAAGCCATTAAAAGAAAAAAAAACAACACTACTTAATCACCTCCAATACTGTTTTTACGTTTTTCTTTCAGTTGAGCAGAAGAGTGCACTGAAGGAGTGGGCTTGCTGCCACCAGTGTTTAAAGACGGTTTTCTCCTGGGATGACTTCATTTAATCATCCCAACACCGCATCGTTCCTGGGAACCACATTCACAACACAGCCGTGTATACGACAAGACCCACTGACACGTTATATCTGAGTCTACAAACAGTGTAGGAGCACAGCCATTAGCTACATTACAAAACAGAATCACGGAAACCAAATCCTCTGGGTTCTGTATGGAGGGGGTATCCACAGCATGAAAATACCCTTACATCTTATTTACCTTTCCTAGAAGGAAAGAGTAGATAACCTGGGGACACGACCGACTTCTCATAAAATGAAAAGCATACTTTGAAAACGAGCAGCATCTGGCAATCATCATCTTCGCTTGCTCCCCACCGTGACTCCACTCCCTTGCGCCACCCTGCGTCTCCACCACCCTCCTGTTCCCCACCGCAGTGCAAGTGGCCCCCCACCCCCCGCTCCTCCTCGAGTTTCTGAGTTGAGTATGCCATCACATTCAGCTATCACTTCTATGCAAAAAGTATAAACTCTGTCTCTTAGTGTTGGTCCCTCTGATGACTGCCTGAGTCCTACAAACGCTTCCCTGACAGCTCTATCTGGGGGGCACAGTAAGAAAATGACTGAACACAGCGACTCCAGTCAGACTGCCTGGGTTACAATCCCAACTGCACCATTTGGGAACTGAACGGCCTTACAGAACTTCCTCTGGAAAACAGATGCTGCCTCATCTGGAAAAGCGGAATAAAGCTGTAAGCCACAACTCAGTGACAGACTGCAAAAATTAAGCTAGGTGATATCCCACTGAGGCAAAGCATTCCAAACAGTGGCCAGCACACAGAAGGCACTCAATAAAGATCAAACAGGATCATCACTTTATTAGAGTATTTATAGCTGTGACTTCAAATACAGCCTGTTCCAAACCAAAACATGTCTTCCCTCCAACTGAACTCCCCATCTGGCATTCCCCATTATACTCTAGCCAGTGGTCTTAGAGTCATACTCATCAATGTTGAAAGGATAAAGAATTCTTCTTTCTTAAGTCAACTCCTTCCTTCCCTACCCGAGCGCCTCCATGTGAGATGAGGCTCCTCAACTATTGCAACTCTTGCCCTCCATGGACTCCTGAGCTGTACTTGTCCTTACGCCCAACCATCCTTCCCACTGCTGCAAGAATTAATCCTGAGAGACCAAGGGAGCAAACATGGCTAGAAAGATAGTTCTTTTAAAATACCTTGTACAGTGGTATAAAAATAAATACTGTACAGGTACAAGGAGAAATAACATGTTTTTTTATATAATAATAAATGATATTGGAATAATGTGGTTGTCCCTACACTGTTAAGGGGAAAGATCTAAAACAAGTACAGGTACTATATGAAGAAATTATACATTCCTGGAGAGTCAAAGAAGGCCCAGATACCTTATTCGTCACTGGAAAACTCAAAATGTAGAGATGCCAATTCTCCTCTCAAAGTCACCATGAGATTCAATCTTATCACAATCAGAACCTCAGCAGTATTTCTTCCTTGTTGAACCTAGAATCTGATACTAAACTTATGTGGAAGGACAAAGGGCAAAGAAAAGCCAAGATATTCTTGGTAGATATCAAATATCTAGACTTCATATAAGGCTGTATCAATCACTGTGTGGAACAGCACCAAAAGAAAGAAAGAGATCAATGGAACCACACAGAGATCCCAGGGACAGACCCAAACATCTATGGACACGCAACATCAGAGTGAGTAATACATACACAAAAGGAAAAGAATGGATTTTTTTAAAAAACAGTAAATGACATTGAAAAAAATTCACTTTCTACATGGGGGGAGAAAAGGACACTGGACCCCCTTCCTGGTACCATACAACAAAAATTAACACCAGATGGATTATAAACTTAAAGTATTAAGAGGAGACATTTAGAAGACAATATTACAGAATACCTTAACTCTGAGGTAAAGAAAAGCTTCGTAAATAGTAAGAGCACAGACCCAAAGGAAAAAAATAAATTTTAATCCAAAATTTTTCTTCATCATAAGACACCGTTAAAGGAAGTGGGGGGAAAAAAGCTACAATTGATGTCTGCTGCCTATACAACATGTAAAGATTAGTATAGAGAATACATATAATATATTCCCACAAACAGTAAAAAAAAGAACAGGAAAAAATATTTAAAAAGCCATTTCACAAAAAAAGATAGACCCAAACGGCCAATAAACATATAAAAAGATGCTCAACATCATTAGTAATCAAGGAAATGCAAATTAAAACCACAGTGAGCCATCACCTCTCCCACGAGACTGGCAAACACCTAGAAGTCTGACTATATGGAGAACTGGCAAGAACGTAGCACACACCCGTTACTGCAGGGAGTGAACGCTGGTACATCCATTCAGGAAGAAGAGTCTGACATTACTAACATCTGAATACACATTCACCTGTGACCCAGTGAGTCAACTCCTATGTCCGTATCCTAAAATAACGCTTGCCCATGTGCCCCAGAAAACATGTTCGCAATGTTCAGAGCAACAGTGTTCATAAAAGCAAAACGCTGGGAAAACTCAGTACTCGATCAATAATAAGATGAACAAACGGTGACAAATCCATCCAGTGAAATGTAAGAAGGACCAGTTATTTTATATCCATCAAATGGATAAATCTAAAATCCTATTGCTGAGGAAAAGAAGCAAATCTCTAACATCAGTAAGTCCAACAAATGGAGTTCAAAACAGGACAAAGCTAAACCACACGTTGTTTGGGGCGATACTCTTCCTAAATGTAGATTTACTAACAAAAGTGAGGGAACAACTCACAAAAGTCAAGGTAAAGATTACTTCTTAGGGATAGGATACAAAAAAGGGACACGTGGTGGTTTCTAAAGTCTTGGCAATGTTGTAATTCTTACACTGAGTGGTTGCTATATAGGTGCTATGTTTATTATTATGTAAACTGTACAAGTTTCATAAATGTCTGACATATTTCATTTGATGTATTTGACAGAAAAACCCATGGGGGCTGAGTATGAACGGGATGTGGAGAGATGGAGCATCTAAGAAGTCTGGCTGGAAAGACAAGAAGGAAAGCAGCAGCACAGCTACAAGGGGCCCCGGGACCGATGAGACCCGAGCAGCGACAGCTATAAGGGGCCCCCGGGACCGATGAGACCCGGGCAGGGACAGCTACAAGGGGGCCCC
>NW_026057581.1:8076934-8112665 GCF_023721935.1 Panthera uncia
ATGAGACCCGGGCAGGGACAGCTACAAGGGGGCCCCGGGACCGATGAATCCTGGGCAGGGATAGCTACAAGGGGACCCTGGGACTAATCAGACCTGAGGTTTCAGTACCCATGGAAAGGCACCAGTGAGATGAAGAGACATTGAAAACATAGGAAAAGGAGGACATAATTTATAAACCAAGGTTTCCAAGAAGGTGAACAGGAGGAGATATAAAGCACATATGCAAAAGGATACTTCTTTCACTTGAACATGAAGGAACAAAAGAAAGAAGGACTTAGATGCCCTTCTCCTCCACTGAACTTCACTCCCCTCAAGGCCAGGCATCGTTAGTATCGAGAACAATGTTAATGGGCAGGAAAGAATAAAGAGGGAAAGACTGTTTTGAGTTGATCCAACAAGTGTAGACTGGGTTCCTTGAGAAGAAGACGTCATTACTACTCAACAAATATTCAAATCACCCATGGGAAAAGTCCACATTAAAGTTACACTCTTTATCACGTAAAGTCAAAACAGTATAATCTTAAAACTCCAATTCATACTTTTTTTGATACATACTAAATTTCATGTATATGTATACATTTATATACATGTGTATATATGTATATATGAATATGTATTATAAATATATAATATATATATATATATATATATATATATATATATAAAATTAGGGAATTTTTTATTTTTTTTAAGTTTATTTATTTATTTTAAGAGAGAGTGAGCGAGTCTGCACAAGCAGGGGAGGGGCAGAGAGAGAGGAAGAAAGAAAATCCCCAGCAGGCTCCACGTTGTCAGTACAGATCCTGATGCGGGGCTCGAACCCACAAACCAGGAGAGATCAGGACCTGAGCCAAAATCAAGAGTCAGACGTTTAACCAACTGAGGCACCCAGGCACCCCTATTATTAGGGAATTTTTTAGAAGTTGATTTCCTGAAGTTCTTACTTCACTTATTTAAAAACAGGGAAAAAACAACTTCCACTTACTTTATGGAGTTTCTAAAGTGGTCTTCAGCTGGGTTTTTTACAGTACAACTATTCAGGAGCCATAGATCTGCGTCTGATGCATTTTCTATTAAAAAACAGATATAAAAAAGAAATTTCAGTATCACATTTAACCATTCACAATCACTCAAGCGCTTACCCTGACGGCACGGTGACAGACGCAGTGGACAGTCAGGTACGTTGTCAACGGCATCACGCTCCCTAACTGCTCTACAGACTATGGAAATATTCGTGAGAAATACAAAAATTTAGAACCTGTGCTGTATCTTTTTAGTGAAAATATAAATAAGCATTTTCTTCCCTTACTTAAAAACTTCCAAACACTTGAGTGGAATATGCAGTTAACTGCCCTCTTTGGACCGTGTCAATATTTTCCAGGCGGAGATATTATCATACACTGAATATTCTGCAGCTTGAGATGCTGTTAAAACTATAATTTGTCTTCCCTGAAAAAGTTAATCATTTATGTCAAAGTGAGCCTTTCATGCCTCTCACCAGTTTGATCCAATATTGTTATGTATGTGGTCCCCCCCATCCTGGGTAGGGTCACGTCCCAACACCCCCAGGGGATGCCTGAAACCAGACAGTACTGAACCCTATAGATGCTATGGTTTCTCCTGTGCATACATATCTGTGATAAGGTTTCATTTATACATCAGGCACAGTAAGAGAATCACTAACTGATAATAAAATCGAACAATTATACTCGTATGGCGCAACAAAAGTTATGTGAACGGGTCTCTCTCTGTAAAAGTATCTCACCGTATTGCACTCACCCTTCCCCTAGTGATGAAGGGAGACGGCAAAACGTCCACGTGAGGAGATGAAGGAGGTGAACACACAGGCACTGGGACGTAGCGTTAGGCTACTACTTGACCTTCTAGCAATACGCCACAAGGAGCACCACCTGCTGCTGGACTGTGACTGACCACGGGTCACCGAAACAGCCGATGAGCGCTGGGGTTGTGGAGGGGGGACTACCGTACGATGACAAACTCACTGGCAACGCAACCGAGAATCCAAACCCGTCAACTTACGAAGCGAGTTTGTAAATGCCTACGGTGTCTGATGCTATTGCAGCTACCCTGTTGTCTAACAGGACGTACACACTGAAACAGGACTCTCACAACGAAAAGAAATCCGAAATCGAAGACTGTAGCACCCACGACGTATACGACTGGAATACCAGAAGCCAAGGTGTAATGACATGAAGAACCACGAGGACAAGCCGATGTCAGTGCACACATTCTCCACCCAGGAAGGGAACCTCAAGTGACAGCATTCTGTCAAAGGGATGGCGAGCACATCAAAGCTTCTGGCAAATTGGCAAAGACTTTTTTTTCCCCAAACATTTTATTATAAAAAAGATGAAATATTTTTATAGACACCAGACCAAAAAATTCTTGAATCGATTAAAGACAAGGTGCCTCTACCTGTTTATCAGCTGAAGGCTACGATCCCTCCTTCCCCGTCTCACTCCTTCCATCCGTATCCCCCGCCCACACCTCATGGTCTATTTTCCCTCCCAACAGCCAGAGTGACCTTTTACTTAAAAAATCTGGTTATGTCACTTCCCTGTTCAAAGTCAGAAATGATGAGTATTTACCTACCTGCCCTTGTCCCCTCCTAATTATTCTCCACGATGCCGCCTGAAAGACCTCCCTCTAATACCAATCGTCCGATGACTTCCAGTGGTGATCAAGGCCTTTCCAGATCTAGCTACCTCCCCAACTTCAGTATGAATTTCTCCCTACATTCATCTGTCCCTCCAGCCACAGCAAACCAGTTGTAATTGCTAAAGCCTGCACTACTCTAGCGGGCTACAAGATCTTTGTTTGCTTCACTCGTCTGCCTACCTGGCTACCTCCTACTCATCTTTCAGGTGCAGCCTGAGGTCCGCAGAGGCGTCTTCCCTGCACCCCATGGTAGACTGCACCAAGACTATTCCCGCACTTCACATTCCGTATGAAAAGAATGCATCTCCCCAGCCTGTCTTCATTGCTACGTAAGACATACTGAAGACAGCATTTTTATCTGCTGCCCTCTGAATGTCCGGGGCCTAATACAGCGACGGGCACAGAATGAACATTCAAATACCCGTGCAACACTGAACAATGTGCCAGGAGGCTCAAGAAGAGAGAAGGAAGACGCTAGCGTGGAACCACATGCATATGGCGCTTCCACCTTTCTGCTAAAGCTCTGAAGGCGAGACTCATGTTCGTGAATAAGCTTCAGCAATTTATTTAACAAACACTTAGGGCTGAGACCTGATCTCATTCACAGTTATACCCCCAACGCTTATTACAACACCTGGTCCATGGGAGATACCCATTAAGTATGTACTGGGGGAATGGTGAATTTTAAAGATAATCCTAAACTCTGAGCAATGTATTACACAGATAAGTAAAGGTCATGGGTGTCTGTTAGCTAATGACAAAATAAATAAATAAATAAATAAATAAATAAATAAATAAGTAAATAAATAAATAAAGGCTAGGCATTTATCTAAAATAAGCAAAAACCTAAAGACAGAACTATCTGCACCAGATGCCAGCTTTTGTATCATGGCACATTCTTCTACTCAGTCACCTTAAAGCCATCTCTCACCCTACATACTGCAACAAAAGCCATCTCAAGAACTCCAGCAATAAATAAGGCAAATTATTCCACTCCGTCTGAAATGTGGCAGAATGTACGGACTCTCAGAATAAGGCGACTGTTACGCTCAGTGATCTAACTGCAATGAACAGGAACCCGATGAATATACCAAGATGCCTACAAAATTGCGCAACTTTTTAACCACCCCTCCTCAAAAGACAATGTCCCTTCTCCAATGAACACAAGAGTCTCTTATCCAATTATTTCTGAACTCAGTTTTGTGTTAGTACATCTTACTTAATATTGTCAAAACACACTATTTACAAGCACAAATCAGTCAGTACACAATAGTAACACAATGAGGATTTACTATGTGCCAGGCTCCATTCTAGGAACAGAAGATATGCCTGTGAAAAGAGTTTCTACCCTCAAGGAGTTTAAGTCTTGAGAAGGAAGTCTGATTTAAAAAAAAAAAAAAAAAAAAAAAAGACAGAAAACAAGGTAATTTCAGGTACTGGCCAGTGATATTAAGAGAGAATAAGAGTAATAGACAAAGAATAATTAGGGGGCTGCTGACCAAAATAAGTCTCAGAGACCTCAACTCAAATCTGAGTTGAGACTTAAGTGACAAAAGAAACCCAGCATGCAAAGACCAGAAGAAAGAGCATTTCAAGAAGAAAACACCGCAAGTGTAAAATAAAGGCCACGAGACAAGATTGAACTTGTCACGTTCCAGTACCAGAGAGAACAGTGTGACTGGACACAGTGAAAGTCGGGACAGAAAGGTCAGAGAGGCAGGCGGAAAACAATCGTTACTTGACACAGCACTGTAAACGTAACGGGAAGTCACCACTGGGTTTCAAACGGTTCATCTCTACTTCAGAAAGCCCATTCCAGAAGTGCTGTGAAGACTACAAACAGGGAAAAAAGTCAAGTCCAGAACCCAGCTGGAAGCTGACACACTGGTCTAAGACTAAGTGAAAAGGACGGCATAAGTTGGACTGGGATTATAGCGACGGCAAAAGCAAGAAGTAAATGGAGGAGGGCTATTTCAGAGGTAGAATCAAAAGAATTCATGGGTAGACGAGACAGGAATAGTGCAAGAAGGAATCAAGTAGGATTCCTCAGCACATGGAAGGAACTTGGACCTGATGGTCAGTTGTTTGTGGTGCCATTTACTGAGTTGGGGAAAGGCTGGAAAAAAGAGATTTGGGGACTAAAAGAATCAATAGAGGTTTTAGGGGGCCGTGCTTTGTTTGAAATCCTTATTAAATCTCCAACTAGAAATACTGAGCAGCTATTGGTATAAAAGAAACCGAAACTCACGGGAGTCTTTCAGCCTGGACAAATAGCAGAATCAAAACCCTACAGAACATGTCAGAATTTACAGGAATGGGCGAGATTACAGGAGAAAAAGAGAAAGGAGAGAGAAAGAAGTAGAGGGCAGAACACCGGGTCATTCAAGGTCTGGAGAAGAAGGTGAGAGGGACAAGGACATTGAAAAGGCACAGCATGCAAGATAAGAGGATAAAACACAGAAAACATGGTGTGACAGAAATCCAAAGAAAAAAACTATCTGAAAAAGGGGTAATCAATCATGTTAAATGCTAAGAGTTAAAGAAAGGTTTCTGAAACTCTATCTCTGTGCCAACCCACAATCACTCAAAGACCCCCCCCGCTTTTTTTAACTAACACAGAAAATAAACTCACTACAAAAGGGAAGTGATTTGCCCATAAAGAATGCAGATTCCACATGATTTGCCCCCTTATAAACACATTTTCTGGGTTCTAAGATGCCAGCAACTGTGAGAAACACCATCAACTGTGTAACAGCTCTTCAAGAGGGGCAGAAAACTGTAGTCATGTTCTTATCAATTTGAAGATACATGCCAACTTCAAACATTAACACTAGCAGGGTAAGAGTGAATGGCATCAGAAACAGAAATCAACCAGATTAGCGCCGTCCACCTTCTAGAAGAATCAAGAAATGCCAGAAGAACTGCCTTTCCAGGAACCCATCTCCCAAAATAAAGTCAACGTTCAAACATGGCACCGCTAGTGGATGGCTTGGTTATTAGATTAAATGTCTGCAAAGAGACAGTTAACGCCTTACGGTCTTGCCTCCATCGGAGCATTTTAGTCACCAACACCTCCAGTGTCGGAGGAGCAGCAGCTAGAGAAGACCACTTGGGGAAAGAAGGACTAGGTAGATGGGCTAGAATGAACCCAGGAAGGGAAAGGCAGTAAGAAGGCAGCCAGCTTGGAGGCACAGGCTTGGAGAGGATCCAAGAAAGACTGCTACTTGAGATGTGGCCTCTGGTGCAGTCGACGCCTGACGTGCAGCTGAAAATCATCTACACAGAAGTCAAATATTGCCAACGCCAGAGCCGGGACACCACGACTGGTCCGGAAGGGAACTAGCTTCAGGCTAGCCAGATGGGATCTAGCTGTCAAGATCTGATTATTTTCAGTCCCTCATTCTGAAAACAGGGCTCCAATGAAAGCACTGTGCCTGTATCATTTTGTATGCTTCCCAGATTACCCTCGGAATCAAGCCCCGAAAAGTGGCACTGCTGTCAAGGGATAAACTTTTATGTCGTTCCATTACATACTTTGAAATTCCTATCCATAAAGGGTGCACCACCTTGCATTTCCATGAGCAATGCATGAGACTGCCCGTTGACCCACATCAACCCCCACACAGCGTGCTATCAAACCTCTGCACTTATGCCAATCTGGTGGGAAGCTGGGTCCCAGGGAGGTTTCAGTATGTATTTCTCTTGTTATGAAGGAGCTCAGCATCTTTTCATATATTTAAGGGCTGTTTGCAATTTTTTTTAATGTTTTCCATTTGTTCATGTCTTTTTGCCCATCCCCCCCCCCCAGGCTAAACATTTTTATCTTGTTTTAATTACTAATATGCACAAATACACACAAGGAATATTAATTCTCTGTCGATGATATATTCCAGTATTCTTTCCCGCTTTGTCACTTTACTTTCTTACAGACTTTCTTCATGTAGTTTTATTTCTAAGATAACAAATTCATCAACCTCTCCTCTTATTACTTCTAGATTTTGAGTCATAATTAACAAGATTCCTCTATTCCCAGATTACTAAGGAGTTTGCCAATGTCCTCTCCTAATACACATATGGTTTTACATGTAGATCTTTGATCTGTTAGGAATTTATCTTGATATCCACTGATCTCACTGAATTTTTTTAATGCAAAATGAAGTAAGATCTTATATTCTCATTTCAAATCGGAAACTATTAAAACCTACGACACTACCTACTGCTAGCAAAGCAAATGGGACACCGACGCCTCACTTTGCCGACGGCAGTCTACACGGATGAAACTCTTTGGAATGCAATTTGGAACTGCTCTCAAAAATTTAAATGTGCATCAGAGTTCCTCTGACACACGCTTCTGGGCTACTTGCAGCACACACGTGTGTTTATACACACACATATATGCACACGTACACCTATACACACATACACACATACATAGAGAGAGACAAGTAATCAATTTTACAAATCTCAGTAAGCATTACCGACAAAGCAAAAAACCTAAAAAGCCTACATATCCATTATAAGGAAACTGTGAAAATAAATGAGACTACTGCTAAAATACCACTCAGCTCAAAAAGCAAGATAAAGCTATAAATGCTATTTTATAATTATCTTTGTTAAATCATCAGGTGAAAGAAAAGGAAGGTGCAGAGGGCAGGTCTTGTATTTGTTTTTTAAAAAGGGAAATTCCAGGGGCACCTGGGTGGCTCAGTCAGTTAAGCATCTGACTTCGGCTCAGATCATGATCTCACAGTTCATGGGTTTGAGCCCCGCGTTGGGCTCTGTGCTGACAGGTCAGAGCCTGGAGCCTGCTTTGGATTCTGTGTCTCCCTCTCTCTCTGCACCTCCTCTGCTCGCTCGCTCTCTCTCTCTCTCAAAAATAAACATTAAAAGAAAATTTTTTTTTCAAGGAAATTCCAGGGACACCTGGATGGCTCAGACAACTGAGTATCTGACTTCAGCTCAGGTCATGATCTCACGGTTCATGGGTTCGAGCCCCACATTGGGCTCTGTGCTGACAGCTCAGAGCCTGGAGCCTGCTTTGGATTCAGTGTCTCCCTCTCTCTCTACTCCTCCCCCGCTCACACTCCGTCTGTCTCTCTCTCTCTCTCTCTCTCTCTGAAAAATGAACAAATGTGAAAAAAAAATTTTAAGGCAATTCCATTCTAAGTAAAGAGCATTTCTGAAAACACATACATGAAACTGAGGTGTCTGTCCTTGGGAGTGAGGTGTTCACACGCTCCTTTTATAGTCTTTCTCTTTTCTGTTTTTATGGTCCTTATTTGTATAACTGTATAGAGTTTAATCCTGAGACAGGAAACATTAATATTTAATTTATATCCATCTGTATTACTTCAATGTTTTTAAGTATCTATTGCTTTTTTCATTTAAGAAAATGAATCAAACCTTTTTGGAAAAAAATTTTTTTAAGTTTCCTTTTCCAGAGAGCTTAGAATCAGTAGCATTCTTTCATTTTAAGGTGAGAATATAAAAACTATTTTCCTGCTGAGACCCATCATGAAAACAGTGACCCGATATACATTTTCTGAGGGACTTCTCTCCTCACGGCTAAAAGCTTTTGCACTCACTGAACCAAGGAAATGACGGTCATTGACACACCGCCTACTCTGAGTGTGAGGAGAGAGAAACAAACTACTATTTGTTTTAATCAAAAAGCATTACTCTCCAAACTATTTCTTTATATATGCTAGATAAATTACTTTCAAGCCTAAAGTAATAAAAATCTGAGTAGCGGTACTGCTAATAACTAGCATTACTGAGTATATATTATGCATCGAGTGGTATGAGTCAAGCATATCCTACTCATTTTTTTCCCGACTTAATCCTCCCAGTTTGAGGTGGGTTCACTTTTACTCTAATTTTAGAGAGAGAATCTAAGACTTAGAAAGGAAAAGTAACTTGCCTAAAATCACACAGCAAGGGGGGGTGGGGGGCAGGATTAGAAATCCAGACAAACTGACTCCAGAGACTATAAACTTAAGGAAATTAGAATGCCTCATTAGTGGCTTTTTGCCTCTTGATCAAAAATAATACAGACAATATCTAAAAACAAAACAAAGAAGTATTGCATGGCTGTAAGACTGCCTCACGGTATTTCTAAGAAGACTAATAATCAGGCTTCAAAAGGAACCGCTCGGCTATTTCCAAAATTTCCAAGATCCTGAACGTGTCAGCTCTTGGCCTTCTGTAATCCGTAGGAGACATGCAAATAAAGAGAGGATTAATAATGAGTGCAGGATCCTGAGTCCAAGGCACAGGCTGACTCTCACAGCCACCCGGCTCCTCTCACCCTGCAGGCTTCCGCACAATGGCGGCATCACAGAAGAGATGGGCACGGGTCAAGTCAGCACCACTCAGAACAAAACATTTATCTTCCGCAACTGTTCCATTTGAAAGTCCACCAGAGCAGCTGCATAGGACAGGGAGAGGGCTCTATTCATAGATTTAAGTAGGGCAGTTAAGAAAACGGATACAAATAAAAACTCACTAAGAACAAAACGAAGAGGGGGAAAAAAGTTGACCGCCTTAAACCCCAAAGCCTTCTGGGGGAGTTTCTTTACTATGGAACTCTGGAAGGCAAGTCCAAACAGTTTAAATGTCCATTACGCTTAACCATACCCAGGGAGTTTATTTATGCGATACGAATCACTGGGTGCCTACCACACAGAGAATATGCTTTAGGAGGAGAATTTAAAAGCACCGTTGAGGTGCATGTTTATAAAGTAATTTCTTAAAAACCAATAAAAGGCAAAATGAGAGTTCTGGTCAGCGGATTCATTTTTTTCTTCTCTGTTCCATTCACTGTTCTCCGTAGGGGCTGTGTAAACAGAATGGAGTAACCATGTTTTCAAAATCGGTTTTACAAAAGCAATGGAAATGATCTGTGAGAAAGTATTCTGCCCTCAGCCAGCTAGGGTGGGAGGAGTAGGGGGGGATGGGAAGAATAAGCAGGGGGGGGGGGGCGGGGGGAGAAGAAGAGAGAGAGGGAGAGCAGAAATGAAAGAAAGAGACGGAGCATCTCCAGTCAGTTCCCAGTCTGAAACACTCAGAGCAAGAAGTGACCCTCCCCTGTAGAGTATCGGGGACTCTTCAGTGTGTTTCTGAGCGAAGCACAACATAGGAACTCCTACGGTGAAGCACTTATTCTTAGAGATTGCTCGTATAATAAGTTTGTTCTTTTAAAACGAGTCCCGCTGAGTGCTTCACAGAAATAAGTTGAAGCCAAGGGTCAGCTTGAACTCTGTTTAGTGTATGAAGGGAACAGAAGGTTTTTTTTTAAATGAGAAATAAAAGCTGGCAAAATTCTACCAATAACTACTGAAAATTAATTACACAGCTAAGGAGGGCTGGTCATAATCAAAATCAGAGTGCAGGACAGACCCTTTGCCTTACTGTGTAGGAGAGAACATTGCGAATATTCCCCATCATCTTTCCAAATTAAATTGCCCTGTTGATCCTGACAAATAATTGGCTCAGAAGTCACTGCATCTAAGGAATCCCTAACAGGGCATTGATTTCTGTATGTTCAGTAGGTTCATAAAGTAAGGGCCGATGTACGAACCAAACGGACCCGTGCGGACACTTCACGATCCGGCCGCCACCCCTCCATCCGGAACCACAGCGCGTCGGCGTACCCTGCAGGCTCTTGCTCCTGCCACTCTGAGCTTTTGAGCCCACAGGCCTCATGAGTAAAATTCAAAAATTCAGAAGAATAAACTCCAATAGAAAAAAAAAAGGGAGGGGGCAAAGAATACGAACTTAAGAGTTCACACAAAAAAGAAACACCTATGGGTCTTCACCGTACAAAAAGATGTTCAATCCCATCTTGATTTCTTTTTTTTTTTTTTTTAAACGTTTAATTATTTTTGAGACAGAGAGAGACAGAGCATGAACGAGGGAGGGTCAGAGAGAGGGAGACACAGAATCCGAAACAGGCTCCAGTATCTGAGCTATCAGCACAGAGCCTGACGCGGGGCTTGAACTCACAGACCTCGAGATCATGACCTGAGCCGAAGTCGGCCGCTTAACTGACTGGCCACCCAGGCGCCCCAATCCCATCTTGAAATAAATGAAAATTAAAACCGCATGAAGAACAGCCAAGCGCGCCGTGCTTCACTTACTGGAGTGTCAAAAGCCTGATAACACACTGTGCTGCCGCTACCATGGAGAAGCCGGCACTCTCGGGCAGTGCCAGTGGGAGCATAAACCACCACAGCATGTACGGACACGATTCGGGCCATGTCCACTCGAGGGGCAGAGGCGTATCCTCTGACCCAGAAGTCCTGCGTCTACGGAGTTAGCCTACTTACAAGCATATTCATACACGTGCAAGGTCATTCACTGCAGCGTTATTTGCAACAGTACAAGGTGGCCGGTTAAAGGCGTTCCAAGTACATTCGGAAAGGAGACCGCTATAAGGCTGCTCACGAAAGAAGCAGAATGACTGGCCTCTAAATCCTACAACGGGAAGACCACCAGGACACATTTCCCCAAGAAGAAGATGTTAAAATATGCATACGGTATGCTACCACTGGGGCCATGGGGTAAAATCTAGACTCCGTGATCGCAAGTGCCTGCATCTGCCTCAAAGCGTCGGGACGGGTGCCAGAAATAAATGGCAACGGCTGGAACTGGATGGAGGGAGCAGAAATGGGGTTTACAGGAGACAAGGGAAAAGGAAGACTTTCTTGCATATTCAAAAACCAAGCATTTCAAACTAAAAAAAAAAAAAAAAAAAGCAATTATAAAAACCGTAGCTTGTCTGAATCTTCCTATCTTCCCATTTCTTCAGTCCCTTCCCAAACATCTCACAAGAACTCTTTTTGCACCAACCAAATGCCACACGCTGCAGCAGCATGACGCAGCCGCCCGACACCCTTTTCCTGTCGGCATCAACAGCACGACACTCCCGTTCCTCTTACCCCCCGACCCCTCTGCCCTCCATGAGTAGACCTCCTGACGTCCTAGAGTTTGGTTCTCTTCTCATGGGTTCACTCCATGAGCCCGACCCGTCCTCCCATGGTCTAAAATACTACCACTATGCTGAGCAACAACACCCGAATTTATACTTTCAGATCAGACATCCGTCTGAGCCCACTATCCAGTTCACCCATAACATCTCCAGTGGAATGCATCACAGAAATATTAAACTTGACAAAAACCATTTCTGAAACTGGACTCTCACATTTTCACCCTTGTATTCATCAGGTTCATTCTAGCGAGGAAACCACTCCAGACATTTTAGAAAAATATAGAAATGTGGTTCCATGGGCGATGGAAAAGCCAAGACACCAAATAGGAAACAGGGGAGCAACCAGGACGTGAGTAACAGCAAGAAAGCATCAGCAGCCTAAAGGCTGGAGGGACCCACCAGAAGAGGTGGGGTTGTAAGAGCCCAGAAGCTGCCATCATTCGGCAGGGGCTACACCTCAGGCTGGAGCTGTCCGACGGGAGCTGGGGCTGCCCGAGGGAGTTGCTGCCTGGTAGGAGCTGAGCCACAGGAATGAAACTGCCTGGTCCCCTGGGACACAACCTGGAGCAAAAAGAGAGGGAGGAAAATATCCTACCTTCTCCCCATTCCAATCCTCCAGCCTTCCCTCAGTGCCTCTCATTGGCCAGTCCTACCCACAAAAGCCGAAAGGTAAAGAAGACTGCGAAATGCAGTCCCACACAATACAGACCGGGACAGAGGACAGTCAGCAGATCGTAGCTGAGAGCCAACAGGCAAGCGACTAAATGTTACCTCTTCCAGTCCTTCCCATCTCTATTAAGGGCCCATCTACCCAAATGCTAAAACCAGGAACCGGACAGTCACCTTTAACCATTCCTTTTCCATCACCATCCCCTGCAGCACATCCAACCCCTCCCGAAGGATTTCACCTCCAAACTAATGTGAATGTCTATTTCTGTCCATCACCCCTGTATGCATCAGGATGCTCCCCAGACCCCCGAAACAGTCTCCTGCCTCCCTATGGCTGCAATTAGGCACCTTAGAAAACTCTCAAGGAACCAAAGGAAAGCAAGAGCTTTTGCTTTAACAGTCATGGGTAATCTGTACACCTGGATCACTGAAAACTGGGTTAATTAGATACATAGTACCGGCAGCTAGTTGAAACCACATTTTGGTAAGGGAGAAAATAAGTCACTATTGATCATTTACTACACATAAAAAAACAGAGTTATTAAAAAATGCAATTGTATCTTTTTTTTAAGAACTCAGCAATATACAATTCCACTTTATTGTGGAATAATGTTTCACACTTAAACAGACCCAAAAAATAAACAGCAGCTGGGAGGGAGGGAAGGTAGTTAGGTGGGAAGGTGGGAAGGTGGGAAGGTGGGAAGGAGGGAAGGAAGGAAGGAAGGAAGGAAGGAACGAAGGAACGAAGGAACGAAGGAAGGAACTTTTTATCTTTGGCCTTTTTAACCACCTCATAAAACCAAACTACTTACAGTACAGCTAAATACATACACAAAAAGCTACAGGAATGCTGGGAATACGATCTGTTGTTTTTTACCAGGTTTCTTCTCTCCTTTGACAGCGTAATGAACACGGTCACAGCACAAGTCAAGTCAGAAGTGGGCCAGAGAAGGCTCCAAGCTGGTTCGATCTTCTGAGGTCGCTAAAAATGGCTGGCCCCTCACAAGAGGAACGAAAATATAAAATGTAAATCAAAAACGCAAATTTCCCTTTTTAAAGTACTTTTAAGGAAAAGAGCAGGGCCGTGGGAGCATGGGTTCTTTTTCCCTCCCCTGCGGCAAAGCCAGGCCGTAGACCTGGCTGCGGGCGGGAGGCCGGTGTCACGTTCGACAGGCACTGTCCCTGGCAGGCTCTCTACTCACGCGTGACCACGTTCAGACTCTGGGACAAGAAGTGGAGGTCACAGCGGTCTTTTTTGTCCCGCTGTCTAGTCCTCCTCATCAGTCTTTGCTTCTTGGTGTTGACATCGTCCTCCTCATGGTCTTCTGCCGGAACCACCTCCATCCTCCTGCTGCCCTCACGCCCCTCCCCTTCTTGGCCCACCTCTCCGGCGGCCTCCTGCTCTCCATCCTCCTCATCAACATTCCCACTAGCAGCTACGCACCTTCCACTCTCCACCCTCTTCCTTCTCGTCCTGTAAGTCCTGGGTGGTGCTCTCAGCACCGTGTTCACGACCCCGTCTGATGTGGTGGGGCACGCAGGTGACCCAATGCAGCGGATGAAAAAGAAAGCCAGAGTTTGGGGACTGTGGTGACACAGGGCTGCCTGAGTCCGCGCTGGAGGGGCAGAGGCCGCCAGCAGGGAGCCAGGACCAGGAACGGTGCCAGGATGGCTTTCCAGGGCAGATGGTCCATCGTAACCTTACGTTCACGTATTCTAGGGGAACTTTCCTTCCTCATTCAAGTATTTCTAAAGCAATATGCTGAAAAGAGTTCTATCTAGCCAAGGAGCAAACCATAACTGAAAAAACCACTCACTAGCAAAATTGCAAAGCATCTGGTTTTCATTCAGAATGATATACAAACTCTCAATTGTCTAGCACAGATCAGTGGAGTCATCTGCTACGAATGACCAATTTCCAGGACAAATTCTAGAGTAAAGAAGTATCTCCTTGAAGTGAAGTTTCGATTGTACCCTGAGTATCATCTCTAATACAAGAACTACCTCTGGGTTTTAACTTTGCAAACTTACTGGATCAAAACGATGACCAATTTGGTAATCCAAAGAAAAATACCCAGAGAAAACTGCCAACGCAGGAAAGATCCATGCCAAACATAAAGCTACGGAGACCTAGGTTTGCTAGACTCCAAAGTACAAAGAAGAACATCAGAGATCGCTGAATGAAATAATGAAACAATGTGCTGAGTCAAGTACTTTAAGGCCAGTGTCCATTCTGATCTGTCAATGTCCATGCCACAAAAACGTTAGATATTTTGAATGCGACCCCTGGAGAGAAACAAAACAAGCCAGCTGTATGTCCACCTAGCAGGCATCCAATAATTGTCCAACTGATGGACAGATATTCATAAATGATATTCCCAAAATAGCCATTTCAAGATTTCTAAAATTACAGCTAAGTTTTACCAATTTCAGGCAAAAAATAAGTAGTAACTAAGGGAAGAAACAATACTGCCTTAGAGAACTATTTGGGAAAGAAGAAACTATTAAAAACCTTGCTCATCTGTCACAGCAGCTTGTGATAAGGAGTGAAATATTTAGTTATCTGACGCTAATGTACATAGGTAAGAAAATTAGCTTAAACGACTAAAATAATTTAACTTGAATTTGATTTGTGGTATGTATTAATGTTACCACCTGTTAAAATTAATATCCTCTAACTCCAAATCTACTTTTCCGATTTAAATTTCATTTAGTGTAGGTAACTTCAAGTTTATTTTGATTGATTCATTTTCTAGTGACAAAATCAAAAATAATGTATTCCAGTCTCAATTTTGCTTCAAAAAACTAGAGACAATACAAAGAACTATCACAATTCAATGATAAAAGGACAAATAATCAAATTAAAAATGGGCCCAAGATGTAAATGTACATTTCTCCAAAGATAAACAAGTAACCGTGAAAAGAAGGTCAACATCATTAGCCATGAAGGAAATGCAAATCAGAATTACAGTGAGGTATCACTTCACATCTACTAGGATAGCTATAATAAAAATATTTAAAAAATAATACCGGGGCACCCAACTCTAGATTTCACCTCAGGTCATCATGGCACACGGTTTGTGAGTTCAAGCCCCACATCAGGCTCCACTTACAGTGCAGAGCCTGCTTGGGATTCCCTCTCCCTCTCTCTCTGCCCCTCCCCCGACCAGGCAGGCTGTCTCTCAAAATAAATAAATAAGCTCTTTTTTTAATTTTTTTTTAACGTTTATTTATTTTTGAGACAGAGAGAGAGCATGAGCAGGGGAGGGTCAGAGAGAGAGGGAGACACAGAATCGGAAGCAGGCTCCAGGCTCCGAGCTGTCAGCACACAGCCCGACGCGGGGCTCGAACTCACGGACCCCGAGATCACGACCTGAGCCGGAGTCGGTCTCTTAACCGACTTGAGCCACTCAGGCGCCCCTAAATAAGCTTTTTTTAAAAATGGTAAATTCAGGGGCGCCTGGGTGGCTCAGTCAGTTAAGCGGCCGACTTCGGCTCAGGTCATGATCTCGCGGTCCGGGAGTTCGAGCCCCGCGTCGGGCTCTGTGCTGACGGCTCAGAGCCTGGAGCCTGTTTCCGATTCTGTGTCTCCCTCTCTCTGACCCTCCCCCGTTCATGTTCTGTCTCTCTCTGTCTCAAAAAAATAAATAAACGTTAAAAAAAAATTTTTAATAAAAAAAATGGTAAATTCTGACGAAGTTATTTAAAAAAATAAATTAAATTAAAAATAAAAGTACCCAAAAAAAACCACTAGAGACGAGCTTGAGCCACACCATCACAGTTCTCATTTCTGAGCCCTCTGCCTCAATGTCTCTTCCACAGTCTACCCCCAGCAAGCTCGTACTCAACTTTCACAACTCCGTCACATGTCACCTCCCCTAAAAGGCCCTCCTTACCCTCTTCAGAAAGAGTAAGGCATTGCTTCCTCTGTGCCCAGACTAGCTATGGCACATCCTAGCTAAGATTCATACATATGTCTCCCCCAGGATAAGACCCTCAATGGACTATCCATTCTAAATCCCCAGAGCCAAACTTGCGACTTAGGACTTAGAAGAGAATATGCTCTGTGGGTGGGTAGGTGGGTAGATGGGTAGATGGGCAGATGGATGGATGGATGGATGGATGGATGGGAGGAAGGGAGGAAGGGAGGGAAGGAGAAAGGAAGGGAGGGAGGAAGGGAGGAAGGCAGGGAAGGAGGAAGGAAGGGAGGGAGGGAGGGAAGGAGGAAGGAAGGGAGGGAGGGAGGGAGGGAGGGAGGAAGGGAGGGAGGGAAGGAGGGAGGAAGGGAGGGAGGAAGGAAAAGCAAAAATCAAGGACACAGAAAGCCCTGTTAATGAGCAAGCATCAATACCAAATGAGAGGCAAACAGACTAGTTCATGTCAGCAATCAAAAGTTAACACTAGAAAAATACTTTCAGGAGACATTGCTGTCAAGCTCTGATAGAGAATCCAGTATTCTCCCTGGGGAGCTTATTGTTCTAAAAGGAACAAAGACCACACAATCTTACGGGATGCTATATACCCATTAAAAAATTACACTTACAAAAATAGCATGGAAAATGTTTACTTTCACTTAATAGGTACTATGCTATTTATGCATATAGTAATAACTATGGGAAGAGTAAAAGAAAAAAAAACCCTATGCATTAAAAATAGATTAGAAGGGGGGCGCCTGGGTGGCTCAGTCGGTTAAGCGTCCGACTTCAGCTCAGGTCACGATCTCACAGTCCTTGAGTTCGAGCCCCGCGTCAGGCTCTGGGCTGATGGCTCAGAGCCTGGAGCCTGCTTCCGATTCTGTGTCTCCCTCTCTCTCTGCCCCTCCCCCGTTCATGCTCTGTCTCTGTCTCAAAAACAAAACGTTAAAAAAAATTTTTTTTAAATAAATAAATAAAAATAGATTAGAAGGAAATGTACCAAAATGTTAACAGCAGCTATTTAGATAATGGAAGTCTGTCCCAGAGATCAGGTCTTCCTGGATTCCAGAGGCTTTCACACAACCCTGGGCCTGAGAAGGCAGATCTTCTTCCTCAAGCCTGATCTCTACCATCTGAAGGTTCTTATGGGGCTCTAGAGCCATGTTCTCTATCATCTGACTACCTCATCTGAGGACTGGCTCCTCGGAGAATTGGCTCAGACCCCTAAAGTCTTCATCCAATTACTCGGCAGTGGCCCAGGCTTGGACCTGACAAGCTAAGGTTCTAATGCTGGCCTTGAAGGAGGTTGTTTCAAAGGATCAGGGATTAGGTAATAAGGGCCAAAGGTAGACTGGTAATTAATTATGGGAAAACAAAGGCTCGATTAGGAAAGAGATTTTTGTAAAAATAAAACAGCTAGTAGCTGCCTAGACATGGGAAATGACAGGGGGAAGAGTTCAAGATTTCTGACCTAGACAGGGGACAGAAATAGTGACCCCCGTAGCACAGATGCAGGTCAGAGAAGGAGGGTGTAGCTTGGGCACGAGACATGTTCACTTGAAGACGCCTATCTGGAGATACACGCCATGCACAGCCGTGGCACGAGTGACGGTAAGTGCACGAACGAACTCCTGGGAGGTCAACGATGATGATGTCACCAAGGATGACAGACAGCAGGCAATGGGGTGAGGAAGACGGGTGCACGGCAGGGGTGAAAACCATCAAGAAGACGGAAATATGTCACACGGGCACAGTGAGTGGGCAGGACTTCAAAAGAGGTGTGTTTGCCTGATTGAGTAATGGCGACAGAACAATGGACCAAAAGCAGCAGCACAGAACAAACACTATGCTGACCTCCGCTCCGCCTTATGAATCAGAGGGAATTTGCCTAGAAGTTACAAGTGCGATTAAAATGCTTGACTTAATTTCCTACAGATTTCAATTTGACTAGGCAATAAATTAGAACTAAATAACCACATTTGCATAGCATTTTACCACTTGCAAAGCATTTTTAAACACATTATCTCATCTGAGCTCCCCAACAGTCGCATGAGGTAAGTTATTTATGATCTCCATCTTAGGGATGAGGAAACAGACATAGAAAAATGTCGTGACTTGCAGAAAGGCGTCATAAGCGGGAAACCAGGAGGTAGGGCCAGGGTGGATCTTTGGCTCTAAAGGCTGGGCTGAAACACTGAACGTGCACTACCGACTTCGGGTCTGAGGACAGGTGCTCTGATGTGGGCTGTCTCCACTCCCGTGCACAAGGATGATTTCCTTCATGATGCCTAAAACAACTAAACTCTGCACACGCATTTCTATTCATGCATTATACTCACCAAGTTTTCCCTAAGAAAAATGAATTTTACACTTAGAATGTTACAAATGATCGCCACTCCTCGTGAAAAGAGCTACAAAGTAGAAAGGAGGGGTGAGAAAGCAAACAGGGCTGATTAAGAATATAACTACGAAGAGGGACACCTGGGTGGCTCAGTCGGTTAAAGCATCCGACTTCCGCTCAGGTCTCACAGTTCGTGGGTTCGAGCCCCACACAGGGCTCTGTGCTGACAGCTCAGAGCCTGGAGCCTGTTTCGGATTCTGTGTCTCCCTGTCTCTCTGCCCTTCCCCTGCTTGCTCACACACACAGGCTCTCTCTCTCTCTCAAAAATAAATATTAAAAAAATTTAAGGGGCGCCTGGGTGGCTCAGTCAGTTAAGCGTCCGAACTCTACGCAGGTCATGATGTCGCGGTCCGTGAGTTCGAGCCCCGTGTCAGGCTCTGTGCTGACAGCTCAGAGCCTGGAGCCTGTTTCAGATTCTGTGTCTCCCTCTCTCTCTCTGACCCTCCCCCATTCATACTCTGTCTCTGTCTCAAAAATAAACGTTAAAAAAAAAAAAAAATTTAAAAGAAAAAAAAATTTTTTAAACAACTAAAAGAATAGAACTACCAAGAGAACAGCTCCCCTTACCCTCCCTACCCTTCTCTACAACCAATTCACCACAAAGCCATTAGGCGGGGCTGAACCAGGCAGGCAGTGGTACTAGGGGAAGGCGAGGGGTGGTCTAAGGAGGAATACCAGAGCCCCTCCACAGGGAAGAGGGCGTCAGGGCACAAGCAGGATGAGGAAGGCGTGGGGCATCAGTGCCCAAGAAATGAAGAGGGTGGGGATGGTGAGAAAGGAGAGTGGTCTGACATGAGGTGTCACAGTCCGAGCAGAGGGCGAGCTTCAGCGAGGCAGGCAGCCCAGCCCAGGGCCTCAGAGCCTGAGAACAGCGAGACAGGCAGGTCCACAGGGGATGGCCCTGCCTGGGCTGTCGGGGCTACCCTACAATGAGATGGGCATGTGCACCAAAGGGCAGCCTGGCATGGGGTGTCAAACCCAAAGGAAGTGACGAGGGCATGCACATGGGGCAGCGCCTGTTGTCAGAGCATAGACAGGGTGAGGGCTGTGGGTACACGTGCAGGAGGATGGCCCCGTGCAGCTGTAGAGGAGCGTGCCCAGAATGTGCCGGAATCCAGGAGGGAAAAGCAGGCATCCCTGTAAAAACGCAGCGAGGTGCAAGAGTATAAGAGTCCCAGGGAGGTCAAAGGTCTCATGACGAACAGGGAATTTACATACTCCTAAAACA
Organism: Panthera uncia; assembly: GCF_023721935.1. Classification (NCBI taxonomy): domain Eukaryota; kingdom Metazoa; phylum Chordata; class Mammalia; order Carnivora; family Felidae; genus Panthera; species Panthera uncia. The sequence continues at coordinate 8,096,815 of NW_026057581.1, forward strand.
CCATCTCACAAAATACACAGTAAGGGTGAAAAGTAACTTCACAGCATAGAAACTCAGCAGGCATCACCTTAACATATTGATCAAAGTTAATTAACATCAACGATAATGGGACAAATCAAAGTCAAGTGCCACAGGGCAGAATGCACAGAGAGGAAGACAGCATCGCTTCCAGAAGATATTCCTGACAAAGATGCAAAACTTGAACCTGCTCGTGAGAAACACCAGACAAACACAAATCAAGGGACAATCACTCAAATCACTGGCAGTACTCCTCAAAAACGTCAAAGATGAAAAGGCAAGGAAAGAGACAAAAACTGGTCCAAATTAAAGGAGTCTTACAGAGACATGACAACTCAATGCAAAACATAATCACACAGTGGGTCCCCTTGCTGTAAGGGGCACTCAAGTGAACGACGTGAACGAGGTCTGACAATTAGGTGGCAGCGACGCCCAAGTGTTGGTTCCCCTTCTTGATGGTCATGTTGTGGTTTTGTAAAAGAATAACTCTGCAGAAAACAGACACTAAAGAATTTGGGGGTGGGGCGCCTGGGTAGCTCAGTCAGCTGGGTATCTCTGACTCTTGATCTCAGCTCAGGTCACGATCTCATGGTTTGTAGGTTCAAGCCCCACGTCGGGCTCTGTGCTGATGGTGTGAAGCCTGGTTGGGATCTGTCTCCTTCCCTCTGTCCCTCCCCAGCTTGTGCACTCTCTCTCTCAAAATAAATAAGTAAACATTAAAAAAAAAATTAAAAAAAAAAAGAATCTGGGGGTGATGAGGCAGTGACTGAACAGCTTCTTCGCAAATGGTTTTGAAAAAGAGATTTTCAGTAATGCTCTTTCTGCAACTTTACTGTAAACATTGTTTTTTCTTTTTTTTTTTTTGTTTGTTTTGTTTTACTTTTGAAACAAGGTGATTGGATAGGCAGGCTGCTTGGCAATATAAGAATATATAGCTGCCACACACACAAAAAAATTGCAAAAGAATGGAAAGCACTATAAAATAAGGAATAGGACTCTCTATCCAATGGAGGTATTTTTCCCTTGACAGGAAACAATGTCAGTGGCAGGACCAATAAAGACATTGACAACGTGTGGTTTTTTAGTGCTGAAGGGAATATTTATTTTAAAAGTCAAAGAGAAACAAAGAATATTCACATATAATGATTTTTATAAATCTTTCCCTATAAGTGAGAAATAAGTGAAGTTGATTCACAGCCAGTAATATTTGATGCCTTTAGTACTATATATATTAGATAACATTCAGGCTTTAACATTTTACTATTCACATGCTACCCTATTTCCAATTAAAAAAGAAAAACCCAGTTTCCTTCATAATATTTTTAAATATCCATAACACATTCAACACCTATTCAATGCTAAAAACACTCATCAAGTAGGGGAAAATGGTATTTTCCTCAAACACAAAAAAGGACATCTACCAAAAATCCTATAGCCAACATCATACCTAACAGTGAAAGACTTAATTCTTGGCCCCTAAGATCAGGGACCATGCAAAGATGTCTAATCTCACCTCATATTCAACGTAATACAAGAAGGTATAGACAGCATGGTAAAGCAAGAAAAGGAAACAAAATGCATACCAATAAGAAAGAAAGAAAGAAAAGAAAGAAAGAAAGAAAGAAAGAAAAGAAAGAAAGAAAGAAAGAAAGAAAGAAAGAAAGAAAACTGTCTCTTTCCTGCAGATCATATGATTATCTATGTAGAAAATCCCAAGGTATTTGCAAAAAAAAACCCAGAAGTAATAAGTGAATTCTGCACAGTTGCAGACTAGATCAACAAACAAAAATCAGCCACATCTGTATATACTCACAACCAACCAGTGAAATCAAAATCAAAAAAGCAATACCACTTACAATGGCTCCAAAGAAAATGAGACACTTTGGTATAAATCTAAGAAAATATGTGCTGGATCTGTAGGCTGAAAATTACAAAATTTTGTTGACAGAACGGACAGAAGACCTTCACTGGAGAAACTCACCATGTTCTTGGATTGAAGACTCAACAGAGTATAGATGTGAATTCTCCCCAAACTGCTCTGTAAGTTTTAACACAATTCCTACCAAAATTCCAGGAAGGTTTCTGGCACACACAGGCAAACTTATTCCGAAATCTATATGGAATGGAAAACTCCCTAAAATAGCTAAAAGGAAAAATCAAGTGGAAGGAACTGGTCTACCCAATTTCAAGACTTCTTATAGACCTATGGTAGTCAACAAATCGTGACTAGGGGGAGATCCTTCCAGGGAATGTAAACAACAGACTGGCCAACTAGGAATTTAATCTACTGCCATTAACAGGAAATCTTCAACATTCACATCCTCCACTGTATCGTGTGCTTGTATACCAGATGCCAGTTGTTTCTAATTCTCCCGTTTTCTAAGTGGGAGGATTCTTCACAGTTATCCTGTTCCTTTATCCACAGTACTTTACTGGATATACCGGGAGCACAGATTTTCTCAATTAGCTTCAGGGTCACCAGAGAACGAGCTGTGACCAAACCTAACGGAGAAAGCTGTACATCAAGCAGACACCGTGGACTCAGAGGGAGATGCAGGCGTGGATAAGAACAGGTACCGACTTGGGGCGCCTGGGTGGCGCAGTCGGTTAAGCGTCCGACTTCAGCCAGGTCACGATCTCACAGTCCGTGAGTTCGAGCCCCGCGTCAGGCTCTGGGCTGATGGCTCGGAGCGTGGAGCCTGTTTCCGATTCTGTGTCTCCCTCTCTCTCTGACCCTCCCCCGTTCATGCTCTGCCTCTCTCTGTCCCAAAAAAATAAATAAAAAACGTTGAAAAAAAAAAATTTAAAAAAAAAAAAAGAAAAAAAAAAAAAGAACAGGTACCGACTGCCTTGGAAAGCTGGTGACTGTAACTCCCTAAAATGTTTTCACAAGAAAAAGGATCTGTTTGGATTCTGACTGGCCAGAGTGGTCGCTTTTGTAGGTATTGTTCGTTAGCGAACCCAACCCCTATCTGCAAACTCCTTCTCCCTTCCCCCATCTCTACTAAGAGGCTGGAAAAGCTAAATCTCCTTTTCACAGCCTTTCTTCTAGTGAGGGGTGGCCATGTGAAACAGCTGGTCCTTAACACCTAAGGGGACGTTGGCTGGCCTGCAAGGCTTCAAGAAAGGCTTTCGGCTTCCCGGAAAAATGAAGTGATGTTCTAAGGCTTCTGGTCTCCTTAATTGTAAAATGAAGAGAGATGCCCCTTCACGGTGCCTCAAACACAAAGGTAATAACCCCAGCACCTCGCAGCCATGAAGGGAAAGCCAAGAAAATGACCAAACAACAGCCCTGACACTGCTGAGCTGCTAAACCAATGTCAACAGACACCGACCTCCAAATTTCTTTTTTCGTGAGAAAAATAAACCCTCATGAGTTTAAGCCTCTGTTACATACAATAAAATGCATCCCTAGAAAATACTAATTCAAAAGGATACATGCACCCCTATGTTTACTGCAGCATTATGTACAAATAGCCCAACAATAGAAGCCGCCCAAATGTCACCAATAGATGAACGGATAAAAATGGGGGGGTGGACTTACAGGGTGTTAGGCTAAGTGAAATAAGTCAGAAAGAGAAAGACAAATATTACATGATTTCACTTATATGTGGAATTCAAAAAACCAAAGAGTTAACTATGTATGTGTGTACATATCTGTGTGTGTGTGTGTGTGTGTGTGTGTGTGTACATACATTTATATACACACACCTAGAGGGTATTATGCTAAGTGAAATAAGTCAGAAACAGAAAGACAAACAACACTGCATGATTTCATTCATAGGTGGAATCTGAAAAACAAAACAAACAAAAAGCAGAAACAGACCTATAAATATTCAGAACAAACTGATGGTTGCTGGAGGGAAAGAGAGTGAGAGGGTAGGGAAAATGGGTGAAGGAAAACAGAAGGTTCAGGCTTCCAATCATGGAATGAATAAGTCACAGGAATAAAAGGTACAGCAAAGATACATACCACAGGTCAATGATCTTGTAGTGGTGTTACATGGTGACAGATGGTAGCTACACTTGTGGTGAGCACAGCATAAGGGAGAGAGAAGTCAAGTCACTATGCTGAACACCTGAAACTAATGTAACAACGTGTGCCAATTACACTTCAACAATAAAAAGCATCCCAGGGACGCCTGGATGGCCCAGTTGGTTAAGCATCCGACTTCAGCTCAGGTCATGATCTCACAGCTCGTGAGTTTGAGCCCCGCATCAGGCTCTGTGCTGACAGCTCAGAGCCTGGAGCCTGCTTCAGATTCTGTGTCTGTCTGTCTGTCTCTCTCTCTCTCTCTCTCTGCCCCTGCCCCATTCGTGCTCCATCTCTCTCTCTCTCTCTCTCTCTCTCTCAAAAAAAAATATTTTTTATAATAAATACTATCCCTAACTAATATAGGGTATGTTATTTCATAATACATTTTTAAAATAGAAAAAGTGATTTACTATTACATGAATATTAATATTTCTAATACTGTTGTACCTAATATTTCTGGAGCCTCTCAGAGTACTTTCATATTGAGTATCAATTTGATAGTATCCGTTATAATGCTCCCGTGTATTATTTCACTTAACCTCTCAAGACCTCAGTTCCTTTCTCTCATTCGACATGTATTTTAAAGTGTCTACTATGCATCATGCCATCCAGCTGACTTTCTAGCAAGAAACTTATTTGCCAAATGCAACTGACGGGAAGTGCTGTCTCCTAACAACAGGTAAGAGGCAATGAGGTTCAATTTGGTATATAATGGCGGGGGGTTGGAGGGGAGGGGGAAAAGTAATGCAGGAAAGAGGCTTCTGAATGAGCCCATGCTAACTCAGTGAGTTGAAGAAGGGTGGGGGGTATGGAGTAATAACAGTGGATTTAAAAGTTAAATAATTACAAAATAAAAGAAGTACGGGAAATAAAGCATACTCAAACCACATCCTCAAGCCCCCCAACCAAAAGAAGGACAGCAAAGAAAACATCAAGCCTAAATCTGACTTTAATGGTTGGGGGTAGGGGAACACAATTAAGGCAGGCCTCAGAGACAGGGCTACCGTTTTAAGGATAAACCAAGAAGAAAGGCTGATAAGCTTAAATCAGTCAAAGGCGTATAGAGTCTCCCAATTACAACTCTATAGAATCCGACTTAATTTTAACGTTAACAGTCCACATCTCCTTCTAAGAAGGTATTTCAAAATCTTCATTACAGCAAAATCTGTTTTTGCTGACCTTTACCCAGAAGCAATTCATTGACTCTAAAGACCTTACTTCTACCTAACCCCATAGGGAAAATAGATCTAAATATTACAAATCACTTAAGAGGGTTAAAATACACAGAACACGTGTGAACCAAATATGTCTAAAAGCTTATTAAACTGTACCCTATAGCAATATATTGATTTTTTATACACTACCTATACAACTGGAACTCAGAAAGCCCTAGTTTTTAGGAATTTGTCATAAGCCACAAAGACATTCAAAACTTTTCAATTGATTTAGTGAATTTCACATATTTCCCTGGTGAGGACTGTGGAAAGGAAACGTACTAGCCTAATGCACATACCCCTGGAATTCTTGTCCAAGTAACCAATGCAGAAAAGGTAAGACAGATGCATCCACACTGAACACTTTAACTTCATTTACCAGTAAATTTTCCTCTCACAGCCATTTTTATATTTGATAGATAAGAGAACCCAGGTAAGTAATTTAAGAGTTTCACAATATATTCAAGTTTGCTGAAATAGCACAGAATATGTAACTATCTCTAGATTACAATTACACAAAAAAGATCCTAGTCTCATCTATGGTTTACTCTTACAAAAAGTTTATACCTTCTTCAAGTGAAACAGAATCATTTTTCCTAGGATTTAACGATCTGTACTATCTTTATCCAGAATCCTTCAGTTGTATCTTTTTGCAACCAGAGCAAAAACAAATACTGTCTTTTTGTATTAAGTATGTTAAGTATTCTGAGAAGTCATGTCACTACTCAGAAAACAGAGGAAGAGAGGAAGTGAGAATATCTTATAAACCATAATTACAGACCTATGCCAAAAAGCATAGAAGTGTAAAGACAAAATTCGGCTTTAACAAAATCATAATTATAAAGAATGAGAGTTTTTATTCTCTACCTACCCTACCCTAATACCATTTGTTGATGTGAATATAATAAATTCAATTAAACAAACCAAAAATTGGCTTCCATATACTCTGAAGAAACGTGGTGCTATAGAGAATGAAATACAAAAGCTTATGTAAAAAATTTTAGTACTACGTAATCTTACAATTTGAAATACTTCTCAAATTTGTGTGTCTCACTCTCCTCCCCAGTACTTCCTTCACTGGTGGAAATGGATGTTTTAAAATTAATTCTAGCCCTCGGATCTAATCTGTGAGATCGCAGCCCAGTTTCAGGAGTCTGTGGGAGTCTCAGGGTGGCAGCAAGGTGGTGAAGGGAAGCAGGGATCCAACCCCATCAAAGGCAGGTCTTCTGAACTGTATACACAGGATGGAGAGGCAAGTAACTGGACACCCTCGTATGTGCCCAGCCAGCCTCTGGGTCAGAAGATAACGAGCTGCATCTTCAGGAAGGAGGGTCTGGGCAAAAAGGGACCAGCGAAAACCTGTGGAGTTTTTCTAATGAGTTCTCTGATGGGGAGTAAAGGGCTGTGTGGGGTGGCAGGAGTGCCTCCGTGGACCTCAGCTCTACACACGCCTGCAGCATGGTCTCTGCCGAGAGCGGACCACCAGCTCCTCATCTCAGCGGTCACCCCTGAAGTGGTACCAGATACCTACTCGTAAACTGGAAACAGACCCCTTGAATGAGGTAGTGAAGTCTCCCAAACTACAGAGATCTCGTCTCAAGAAAAGAATTCCACAATAAGCAGCGTGTAAAAGGTTCTCCAGTTGCCCAAAAAAAGCACAATAAGCCAATATTCCTTAAATATACATACACAATCGTAACTACCACGTATTAAGCATGTTCCTTTGTGCCAGCCTGCAAGAACTTTTTATGCATAAATTCATTCAATCCTTACAATTCCATGAGACAGGTTATCCCCACCTTACAGATAAGGAACCGGAGTTTACATAACTTGACCAAGGTCACACATTACCAAATGGTAAAACAGGAATTTGGCTTTAGCAATCTAGCTCCAGACGCTGCAACCTTCTTCTTTCAAGTTTTTATTTAAATTCCAGGTCGTCAACATACAGCATAATATTAGTTCAGGTGTAGACCTTAGTGATTCATCACCCACACAGAACACCCAGTGCTCCTCCCAAGTACCTCCTGAATACCCACCACCTATTTAGGCCATCCCTCCGCCTACCTCCCTTCCAGGAACCCTCAGTTTGCTATAGTTAAAAGTCTATTTCCTGGTTTGCCTCTTTTTTTTTTTTTAACCCCCTACGTTCATCTGTCTTCTTAAATTCCACAGACAAGTGAGATCATACGGTGCCTGTCTTTCTCTGACTCATTTCGCGTACAATACTCTCTAGTTCCTTCCACATCACTGCCAATGACAAGATCTCATTCTTTTTTTTTTTATGGCTGAGTAATATTCCTTTGTGTGTGGGGGGGGGGGTGTACACATCTTCTTTATCCATTCATCAGTCAGTGGACATTTGGGCTCTTTGCATAATTCAGCTATTATTGATAATGCTCCTATAAACAACAGGGTACATGTATCCCTTCAAATCAGTATTTTTGTATCCTCTGGGTAAATGCTTAGAACAATTGCTGGATTATAGGGGAGTTCTATTTTTAAGTTTTTGAGAAACTACCACACTGTTTTCCAGAGTGCACCAGTTTGCATTCCCACCAGTGTAAAAGGGTTGCCCTTTTCTCCGCATCCTCACCAACGCTTGTTGTCTCCTGTGTTGTTAAGTTTCACCATGCTGACTGGTGTGAGGTGATATCTCATTGTGCTTTGATTTGTATTTCCCTGATAATAAGTGATGTTGAACATCTTTTCACGTGTCTGTTGGCCATCTGGATGTCTTCTTTGGAGAAATGTCTGTTCATGTCTTCTGCCCATTTTTTAACTGGATTATTTGTTTTTTGCATGTTCAGTTTTTTTTTAAGTTCCTTATATATGTTGGATATTAACCCCTTATCAGATACAGCGAACACGGACAGTAACCTCTTTGACATCAGCCATAGCAACCTCTTACTAGATAGATATGCCTCCTGAGACGAGGGGAACAAAAGCAAAAATAAACTATTGGGACCTCGTCAAGATAAAAAGATTCTGCACAGTGAAGGAAACCATCAACAAAACTAAAAGGCAACTTTCATAATAGCAGAAGATATTTGCAAACAAACTCTGCCACCTTCATCACCACTGCTGTCAAATATATTTAAAAGCACATCAAAACATTTCAGTAATAAAATAAGGGTCTGTTACATAGCACTATTTTTCTTTATGCTAGTCACCATGGCTAAGCAACCAACAAAACCCATCCATTAAAAAACTAACCTCCCCCCTTGATTTTACTTTGTGAAACATAAATAGCAAGCATCTCGCACGGAATGAACAATTTTTGATGTGGTACACTACTTCTTCTATGAACTACAGCAACAGATTTTCTTTCAACAAGATTTGAACACAACATAGCAATTTCCCTTTCCCCCTGCGTTTGGTAAAGTGTATTGTAAAGGATCCCATTTTAAAACTATTAATACACTGAATAATGTTAAGGGCATAAAGTAAGTCTAAGCTGGCAAGCTATGTTATATGATATCCCATTCCCCATATTCCAAATGGATCACAGCATAAACTTACTAGTTTATGTAGTCGGCTTATGTATTGATTATCTTAAGATTTTTCAGAAATTATTAAATAAGGGTATAGATTTCACTATAACTTTAAACTCTGTTACTAAAAAGTGAATGGGCTTTCTGCAAGGAAAACTTGACTACCACAGTTTATATACCATGGAAATATACAGGTTTATATTTCATTGCCTCACTACCTACCCCCTCCAAAAAAAAAACCTTTTAATATACTTTTCTTCCCCCAAAATTCCATACAAAACCAATATAACTGGTCCCCTCAAATATCCTTAAGCACAAAAACATTTTTATTGAAAAAAGCCTAGCAAGTCCAAGTGTTTCCTGGTTTCATAATAGTAAAAAAAACTACACATATGTATCAGTATATCAGTTTCTAATGCAAACGGTAACTAAAAGTTTCTTTATAAAATGAAAGTTGTACTAGATAAAAGCTAAGACAACGATTCTGTATTACAACTGTGCTTAAATGTAAATAGTAAACTTGAGGAGGCAGTAAGGGAGAGTAGACATGAACTCTGGGGGCAAAACGTGTTGACCAAGGTGAAAGAATAATACAGAAGCACAAACCTGTTTTTCAAACCGCAATGAACTAAAACAAAAGAAATAAAATTAGCAAAGAAAAACACAAGTGTTCTAATGTGGGAAGAGGCCAGACTTAATCTATAAACTTCTGAAAAAAGTCACCTGGAAGCACGGTAAACAAATGCAAAGGAAAACAAAATATTTTGATAGTCAACCCAATCCTGTTCTTCACTCCCTTTGCCCAGAATAGCCATCCAAAATCCAAAAGCAATACTATGAGGAGGAAAAGGAAAATAAGAAAATCTGCAAACATCTCATTGATAGAACCCGATTTTTATTTTAGAAAAATACAATTTCAAACATACGAGTAAGACCTTAGGAAATACAGTATCCGTGAACATCTGGTGGCAGGGTTGGGGAGGGGGGTGCGGGGGAAGACTTCGTATTCAGAAATGTAGCCTCAAATCTTCACTCCATCACATACTAGCAATGGGACAGTAGTCAGGCACTTAACCTCTGGAACTTCACATTCCTCATCTATGATGTGGGGATAGTATCTGTGGATTTGTCACCAAGACTAAACATAATCTACATAAAGTTGCTATAGGTCAGAACTAGCACACTGTAGAAGCTTAACGATTAGTACAAACACTTAAATTCTTTAAAAATTCTTCAAGGGAGGGGGGTGCCTGGGTGGTTCGGTCAGTTACACGTCCAACTCTTGGTTTTGGCTCAGGTCATGATCTCACAGCTCCGTGAGTTCGAGCCCTACATCTGGCTCTGCACTCATGGTGCATGGCCTGCTTGGGATTCTCTCTCCCCCAAAATAAACTTAAAAAAAAAAAAAAAAAAAAAAATTCTTCAAGCGGGGAGCCTGGCTCGCTCCGTTGGTACGGCCTGTGACTCTTGATCTCCAGGTTATAGATTCAAGCCCCATGCTGGATGCAGAGATTACTTAAAAATAAAATATTTTAGAAGCAAATAATTTTCTTTAAGAATGTGGACAAACAGGGGCACCTGGGTGGCTCAGTCGATTAAGCATCCAACTCTTGATCTCAGCTTAGGTCTTGATCCCAGAGTTGTGAGTTCAAGCCCAGCATTGGGTTGGAGAGTGGGCATGAAGCCTACTTTAAAAAAATAGATAAATAAAAATGAAATTAAAACAAAAAAACAATCTGGAAAAATAATTATTTTCAACAGTTCTAAATTTATAAAAGAATTAAATTTATAAAAACACAAGGTCTTTTAGGTATCTAGTTAAATACATACTGCCTGGTTAATACTGTTCCAGATTTTATCATCTCCCTCCAGTGGATTGAGGGGGTTTTTTGTTTCTCAAATATAAACTATGGTTTTTTACATATGGGAAATAAGATTTTCAGCCCAACTTGGTTTTACCTATTTAGCCAGCACATATGAACTAACAATAAGGTTGAAAACCTACCAGAATAATAATGAGAAATGCTAACATGAGAAAACTGAGTAAACTTGCCACGGATAATTTGCTTATTTTGAACACAAGGAGAAAAGATGATTCTTTAACAGTTTATTCAAGTCAAAGAAGAGAAATATGACTGGCTTTCTAGTAAATCACCCATTAAAAGATTGTGCTACAACCTTTTCAAGTCAGTTGAACACACACAGAATTTAAGGAGATACTTATTTTTTAAGCCAGTTTATGGTATTTTTTTTAAAGTTTTTAATTCAATTCCAGTAAACATACAGTGTTATATTAGTTTCAGGTGTACAATATAGTGATTCAACACATCCACACATCACCCGGTGCTCATCACATGTACTCCTTACTCCCCGTTACCTACTTCACCCATCCCCCACCCACCTTCCTCCTGGTAACCATCAGTTTGTTCTCTATACTTAAGAGTCTGTTTCGTGGTTTGCCTCTCTTTTTCCCCTTTGCTCTCTTATCTTGTTTCTTAAATTCCACATATGAATGAAATCACATGGTATTTGTCTTTCTCTGACTTACTTCACTTAGCATAATACTCTCTAGCTCCATCCATGTTATTGCCAATGGCAAGATTTCATTCTTTTTGATTGCCAAGTAATACTCCATTGTAAAAGTATGTGTATGAAATATTCCACTAAATATGTGTGTGTGCGCACACACACACACACACACACACACACACACAAACACACCTGATCTTTATCCATTGTATCAATCAATGGACACTTGGGCTGTTTCCATAATTTGGCACTATACATAATGCTGCTATAAACATCGGGGGACAGGTATCCCTTCAAATCAGTATCTTTGTATCCTTTGGGTAAATATCTCCCAGTGCAATTGCTGAATCACAGTACAGTTCTACTTTTAACTTTTTGAGGATCCTCCATACTGTTTTCCAGAGTGACTGCACCAGTCTGCATTCTCACCACCAGTGTAAGACGACGGTTCCCCTTTCTCCGCATCCTTGCCAACACCTGTTGTTTCTTGTGCTATTGATTTTAGCCATTCTGACAGGTGTGAGGTGGTGTATCACTGTGGTTGTGATTTGTATTTCCCTGATGATGAGTGAACGTTGAGCATCTTTTCATGTGTCTGATGGCCTTCTGGATGTCTTCTGTGGAATAATGTCCATTCATGTATTCTGCCCATTTTTAATTGGACTATTTGTTGTTTGTTATTGACTTTTATAAGTTCTTTATACATTTTACATACTAGCCCTTCATCAGATGTCATTTGCAAAAAGCTTCTCCAATTCAGTAGGTTGCCTTTTAGTTTTCTTGATTGTTTCCTTCTCTGTGCAAAGCTTTTTATCTTGATGAGGTCCCAATAGTTTATTTTTGCTTTAGTTTCCCTTGTCTCAGGAGACACGTCTAGAAAGAAGTTGCTATGGCAAGTTAGGGGGATATTTAAAAGCTAAAGCAGGATATGGAAACTTTATTGCAATTCAATCAAATGAGTAGATAGTAAAAATCAAGGAAATAAAAAACCACCTCCCCGGCTCATTTTTTGGAACAGCAGGACTCAGGAAGACCTAACCAGTCAAATATCAACAGGACTCACTAGACAGTAACAGAATTTAACAGGCATATGAACACACTAAAACAGGAGAAAATCAGGGACCTGTGGAATTATTCAAAAAATGAGAAATTTCCAGTCAAATGTGTTTTATAAATTCTGCAAATGGTAACTAAAATCCGTATTAGTTTTCTATCACTGCAAGGTGTATCCCGGTGAATACCAAGGTTATTTAATTAAAATAATTTCTCATTTTCAAAAGAGTTTAATAGATGTACAAAAATCTGAACCATATTTTAAGCTGTCTTTGGAGAACAAATCTGAGGATATAATAGAATTATCAAGAACAAGCCCTATGAGGCTAGCTCAGCTTTAAGATGATCAAGCTGAAAGGAAATATACTATATGTGCAATCTAATTAATAAATATAAACTACACAGAAATGTATAGTTGTGTAAAATGTTTGTGCCCACTTGGCACCGCGGAAGTGTATTTTCTCACATGAAACTGACAATGGGAAATTGAGCACTAACTGTAATGGTACAATTCTACAGACAGGACATATGCCCTACGTCCTGATTCTCAAGAATACAGTCATGAATTTAATCAGGACATTAATTTCTAGCATGAAGCCTATTACACAGTAAAAAAATAGATTAGGCGATACCTGAACTGCCTATCATTCTTCTGCCTCCATCTATACATTTGGCTCTGTGTAACCACTGTTTGCAATTTTATGATTCCTGAAGCCTCCATCAAGACTCCTGGTTATGTGACCCACTAGTGAAGTCAACTGGACACCTCTACACGAATAAAACCTTGCAATACCCAGGTTACACAGAGACAAGTCCAGGAGGAAAGCTTTATGAGGACACAACACTAAAACAGCTAAAAGAATATTATGGCATCACCCTTCTGAAGCAACTGATTACTAATTAATAAGAATGTAGCAACACCGAATGTGAGCCCCAAAAAGCTTTTTCTCTTGAATTTGGAATAAAAAGTCCAATATTTAATTTATCTTTTAAAATGTCCTTAATGTTAGAGTTGCATACAAAAGTGATATAAGGGTCAAATGACATGGTATCTGGGATTGTTTTAAAACTCCTCAGCAGGGGCGCCTCGGTGGCTCAGTTTGTTAAGCATCCAACTTCAGCTCAGGTCATGATCTCATGGGTCGTGAGTTCAAGTCCTGCATCAGGCTCTGTGCCGACAGCTCGGAACCTGGAGCCTGCTTCAGATTCTGTGTCTCCCTCTCTCTCTGGCCCTCCCTGGCTCATGCCGTGTGTGTGTCTCTCTCTCAAAAATGAATAAAAACATTAAAAAAAAAATTCCTCAGCAAAAACAGAGTAAGAGAAGGAAATAAATCTTAATTATTCAATCTGTTGATAGTTACATGGAGCTCACTCACCTATTCCCTATTCCTGTGTGCCTCTTTGAGCTTTTTATAATAAACATAACTTTTAAATATGAAAAGAGAATATAGGAACTTATTCTGTGGTAAAGGTGGCATTTCAAATCAAAGGAAAAAGGTAAATGACTCAATAAATGGTATCAGAAGAACTGGTTAGTCATTGAGAAGGGAGGGGAAGAGTTGGGTCCACAAATCACACATAAAGCGAAATAAATTGATGATAGCTCAACAATTTAAATATAAAAAAATGAAACCCGTAAAGTAACAGCAGAAATAATCAGAGAATTATGATCATCACCTTGAAGTAAAAACCAAACATTCATAAAGTCAACTGTATAAAAAATAATTGCTTTCCTCATGGCCAAAGCAACCATAAATGACAAATACAACCAAGAGAGACAAATCAGGAAATCCTATCACAAAGGGCTACTTTCCCAAAGAGACAGTGCCTCAAATTAGTAAGCATCATGCAACAGAAAAATAACAAATGGATATGGATGGGTCACAGAAAAAGAAATAAAGATAGCTCTTATGAGAAATGCAAATTAAAAGACACTGAGATACCACTTTTCATTCATCAGACTAGCAAAGATTTAAAAAAAAAAAAAAGTCTGATAATACTTGATGTTGGCAAGGCTCTAGGGAAACTAGCAAGCTCAGACATTGGTAATGGAAGTATAAGTTAGTACAATCTCTACAGAAAAGATTTGGCAACATCTGTCAAAATTACTAATTTATACACCTTTTAAACCAGTGATCACACTTCCGGTATTTATTCTTGTTATACCTATACATGTGTAAAGTGGTGCACACACACAGAGACGTGGGTACCCCTGCAGCACAGACGTGGGCAGCAGCCAAAGACAAGAATAGAAACAACATCCACGTCCAGAATGAAAGGTCTGGCTAAATAAATCATCTTACATCCATACCCTACTACTTTTAAAAAAAAGAATAAGGAAATTTCTAATGAAATGGTATTAAATGATCACTAAATCACACGTATGTGCGCATGTGTGCGATCGTATATATACCTTTATTCTTATAAATCCATATCCTTCTTCATAGAAAGACAAATTGTAATACTGGGTTTCTCCAGAAAGATCTGGTAGCTGAGTCAGATGGATGGAGTCTTATTACCGTTTACCCTTTGGTTCCTTTAGAAGTGTGTACCACGTGAATAAATTATCCGTTCAAAAAATTTTCAATATTCTTAGTCTGATCCAAAAGAACAACAGTAACTGTAAACATAAGTCTTGGTTACATACACCATCAATTTTAAACTGAAATACATAACAGATGTGCTGGGTCCTGAGTCATAGAAAAAGCCCTCCCTATCGAAACTATACTAACGAAAGAATTAGCCTCCTGCAAATATTATCACTTTAAAAGAATCTTTCATCTCTAATTTGCACTCCTTGAGGACATTAGAATCCCTTCTACATCTTAAGAGCTAGCAACTCTATCCGTCATATTTAATAGTCCAGATTACCAAGACACAATAGTTTGCCAGCAATTTTTCTCTGCACTGAAGTAAGAAGATGAAATCATCACGACTGAAAGAAAATTATTCTGGGGTGGGTTGATGTGAACTAATGCACTTTCTCTGCCAGAAAGGAGACAACAAAAGTAAAAGGCAGTTAAGTAGTCAAAAGATGGCAATCTATAGCAGAGAAATGTGGGGAAATTCCAGAGAGGCATAAAAGATGAGCCCAGAAAGTTACTGATGATAAAATAAAAAGATGGTCACCCTAGTATACACAATTAATATTATGTAAATGTATATATAAAAAAGCAAGATTAATAATCTGCATGAAAGCATGAAGTGCTGAATACATATTTCTTTAAGTACAGTTAATGCACATATTGATCTTTAAATATGCACTAAAATTAACCACTACTATGTATATTTTAATGCACCATTATCAAGGACATTCCAGGAAGTTAGGCAAAAAGACAAACAGAAAATATGAGAGAAAAGTTAAAAGACATAGAGGACTACCATATGGTACCATATTACCATTATTATGGTACCATACTACTATATGGTACCATATAGGCTACCATATATAACAGGATACCAGAGAGGGAGAGGGAGAGGGAGAGGGAGAGGGAGAGGGAGAGGGAG